>NC_056739.1:1856472016-1856845899 GCF_019279795.1 Protopterus annectens | reverse complement strand
CATTTGTGGCTTGTAAACATGTTAGAATTCTCAAATTGTAACTTTTCTGCCAGGAAATCCTACCCAGTATCTGAGCAATAAAGCATGGTCATAATCACTGCTCAAAAGAGAAAACTTGCAGAGAAAACCAGTTTAATAAAAAGCAGAGCTTTCGGGCGCAACCCTTCTTCAATACTAATACATTCAAACACTAAACTCTAGAAGCTTAAATCGGTAAATCCATGACCAGCCCAATGAAATCATGTGACGAAACTTAATGCATATCATTAAATATAAAGTAGATCGAGTCAATTTCATCCAGATCTGCTAATCCTGGTTTTATACAGGCACTTCCCGGGGTGAGACTGGTCTTCATTCCTTACTCCTTGAGCCCGGGCTGTGTACCCCTTGGTTTGCATGCTAGTTCTGAGCTTCAAGAGGTTCCCCAAGTAAAATGTTTAAAGGAAGCAGTGATTGCATTTCACTGATTTCAGATATGGGTCTAAGTTCCCGAGTGTCTCTTTCACATCTTAGAAATCCTCAAACAAATGGCGCGGATGTCCAAACCCCTGCAAAAGTGTGTCCTCAAGGCTTTGAAAATTACTACCCTCTGGGTCATTGGCAGGTGTTATTAGTCAGCAACCATTCCTAAGATGGAACCAGCATCCGTAAAACATTGAAGTCCCAAGTTTTCGCACTAAATTGTGTTAAGATGGTGCATTTCTACACAAGAATTTAATGGTCTCATTTTTTATCATCTCCTAATAAGGTTGGAGTCCATAGGTATTTTAGTTCACCATGCCACGAATTTGTCCAGGTCCTGTTAATGGACATTTGTCTAATTGCAGAGATCTGGCCAGTTAGAATCATTCGTAACCTGCCCCAGCCAGTAGGGAGTCGACAACTCTGGTTTCACACCCCTCAACAAAAGTAATTCTAAACTTGTCACTATCCACAGAAAGGAAAATGCAATAGATACTGTATAAAAATAAATAAGTAATAAGCCACACTAAAACCTGAGGCCTCGTCTTCTTCAGCTGAGCTAAAATCTTGCAAAATAACATGATACACCTCCTAGAAAACCAGACTCCCAAGCAATCAGTGAAAAAATAGCCAGTTAGCAATGGAGATGACACTTCCATCAACTAAACACACTTGAAATTACTGTACACTCAGAGTGCATGAAAACTAGTAATCTGTAAAAATGAAACCTATAATAAAGCTTTACCTATAACCATGCAATAAGGAAACAAAATACAACTACATAGTGTCCACTTAAATTCATCCAGTAGTGAAAACAAAACACAAGAGATGACATCAATAACATAGTTTAAATCGGAATCTCCCAAACATAAAAATGTTCACCTACCTGTAATGTCCAAGTGTGTAGTTTAAACAAGTCCCATTAATTCTTCAAGCAGCCATCTCCTACAATGCGGACTGCTTCTCCAGATGGCTTCACTCTAAAGAACAGCTTAACCAGCAGAATATTGCATTATCTGTAAAACTTACTCCAAAAATTTCAAGTCACCTATAGCAAACGCTAAGCCATCTATAATCCACTGTCACCAACCAACAAATGATTAGAAATCAGTAATTAAAATAGACTGTACTAGCATGTTGTCCAACCTTCCCTTATGACTGCGAGTTCCACAACTAAGCAGAATTCTATAGAAAGCAAACAGACATATTGTTTCATAAAACAATACCCACCATTAAGTCATCTTGTTTTACATGATACAACAATTTCCCTTCAATGTCAGATAATACATTATTTCATATAAATGCTGCTTAAAGCTCCTTTATTATAAGAAAGTATCAAGCGACTGAACCAACAGGATGCCTACGTTGCTAGCCATTGTTTATCCAGTATTCAAGTCAATATTCAAGGTACGAGATTTTAGCTCTACATACTCAAGGTCTTTCAATAATTTAATATTTTATATATTAGAATTAGAAGTAACACCTGAAACTGATTTCATCAATGGAATGCAGAAAAAAATTGTTACTCAGTGTAAGAGCCTTTTTCTGTAAACTGGGCATTTGAAATTTCGGAAAATCGGGACACTAAATTTTCAATGAAGGTGTTAAGAGTCTTTACGATGGTCTGCCACTCCCTTCCAGGCTTTCAATATTAGCATTGCCTCCACACAACAACTGTGGTGTTTAGGTATCCAAACTAAAAGGAGGGCCCAAAGATCAAATCCCTTTGCAAGAGCCATAAAGAGTGTGGACTGGGTGTAGAAGCAAACATTCTTGGTAGCACAAAGGTCCCGAAAGTCAAAGTATTGGCGCAAATTAAGCAGGACAATTGTTTCACACAAAGGGTCTCTAAACACACGTAGCAGCCCAGGTTTTCAAGAGATGGGGAGCCAGCTACACCTATTGACTCCATAAAGCCAAGTGCCAAAGTTCTTAACTTGATACACCTCAGGAAGTAGAGCCTTTGGATTTGACATAACTAGGCAAACAGGACCCTTCTTGCTTTCCTCAGGTCCACTCCTTCCAAAGAATTCAACCTTTAAAAAGCTTACTGGAAGATTCTGATTGCCCCAAAACTGGCCTCACGGGCAATGTTTACTACCTGATAGCATGCAGGGGTACCTCCTTGAGGTTAGACCTCATTTGGGGTCTGAAAATTCATGTTCCTTGATGGCATAGTCCCTTCAATCTGTCAAATTCAGCTTGGCTTTCCACTTCCGACCTTAGTTAGAAGTACACATATCCGAATTGTTCACATTTATTTTGCCACAAACCCAGCATTTTAAATTGTACCTCAGTAAGTGGAAGAGGTTTGCTATCAGCTCTAGTAGGGTGTTAAAGACCTTTTCACTCTCCTGTCCCAGAGGTTTTGAATTCTTAACATCCCTAGTGGAATAGTGATCTTCTGTCCAACTATTAAAGTTCATAGCTGCTATCTCTAAACCATAAGGCACGGATCTTCCTGGATGAGCAGCAGGCTAGCAAACATTCATTGAAGGTCATCTGTTAAGACCACCAGTTTTCATCCTATATGGATCTTATTTATGCTTATATATATTAATATCTCCATTTTGAACCGCTGTACATAATTAAAATATCTGTATGGAAAACGGATTCTTATGGCTATTATTGCAAGAAGAGTCTAGAGCTTCAAGCCCTGTCTATTACACGCATTCTGATTTTCCACAAGATAGATATCTCTAGGCTAATCCACCTTTGTCCCAAAGTCCTGTATTTCTATTTAAAATCTCTAGAACACCAGTTTTCTTTCCAAAAATTTTTAAATTGAAAGAATACACTCCCATAAATTGGATGTTTACAGGCAATTGCTATTTAGACAGGATCAGTAACGTCATAAAGTCAGACCAGGTAACTTTGTCCTTCTCAGATAATAAATTAAAACCCACACATTTCAAAACTCAAAATGGATCATAGATTGCATCACAAAGGCCTATTTTTCAAACCAGTCTTACAATCATCAAAGCTCATTCTACCAGAGCTATGGCTATTTTAAATAGCTTTTATTCCAAGCTGTATTTAGAAATTTGTGTCAATGTCAATCCATTTAAATTTCAACTACAAATTGGATGTGGCATCTAAAGTAAAATTCTTTGTTCATACTCAGGAGTGTTTTCCAGTGAACCAAAAACCCCTTTTCCAAAAAAAAAATTTTAACCCCTTCTAAAAAAAAAATGAAAAAACCTAAAAATTTAAACCAAAAAAAGGGAATTTTTTTTGTACCTCATTTGGGGTCTGAAAAAGTTCATGTTCCTTGAAGTCCCATATTGAAAGAATCTGTCACACATTCAGTGTTAGGAATTTTTTAACTGATATCCATGGTAAATAGAAAATAATCATATTCATTCATTAAAAGATTATTTTTGTAAGTAAAACCAGCATATTTTAACCAACCTATGACTTTCCTAGTTGAAGTTGCTAGTAAGCTCTTAGTATGTGTTAAACATTTTGCACATTTATCCCACATTATGAGGCCTAGTGTTCCTCATTTTGGAGATGGAAAATTGATATATATGTACCCCACTATTAACTGGGAATCATATATGACACCAAACATACAGGCACAAATATTCCTGGATTTTTGTAAACACAAAATCCCTGGACCAGATCACCAGTGCATGCAAATATCTGTCTATATATATATATATATATATATATATATATATATATATATATATATATATATATATATATATATATATATATATATATATATATATATATATATATATATATATATATATATATATATATATATATATATATATATATAGTTATAACAAAAAACCTAAGCTACTCACATGGGTAACTTAATTATCCTAACTTGAATGGAAATTGTAGAAAACAGACTGTACAATCAAAACTGTATTCCAAATAAAATGGTCGACCAGCGAAACAGGAGTGAATGTCCAAAAATAGTTTATTGATAAGATATCACAAGCGCTTTCACCCTAACTCAATTGTACGGCTTTTTCAAGTGCAAGAACAATAAATGTATCAGTTAACTGTCATAAATAAAAGGCGCCAAAAGGTAACTTTTTCCACAAAATTTAAACTAAAAGCACACATTTCAAAACTCAAAACTTTTCATACTATTAACCACAAAGAAACCTAGTAAAAACCTACCAGGTTCCTACCAAATACACAAAAATAATAAATAAAAATGTCTAACCACACTTTAAAAAGACAATATAAAAGTGTGTTAAAAAGCAAAACCTAGAATTATATAAATTAATATCCATTTAAATAATTAAAAATCCTATTGCAATACAATCTACTTGTAAAATTGTTTATGAATATCTCAATTTTGATGTTGTAAATTCTCTGCCTTTTTTATTAAATAAGGCTTAATAGAAATATACTCATTTAGTCCTGGAGGATGGGTGGCATTTAATCTTAATTGCCAGTAGGTCTCCCTACAACATAACCAGTTCTCCCAGTCTCCCACCTTAGGATCAATTGGCACTTGTTCAAGAATTCCAAAACGGAAACCTGTATGTTTAGGTTCTATTTGTAGATGCTTACTTAATGCGTTATTTATATTTCCTTTTCTAATATTATAAAGATGCTCGTAGATACGTTTGTTCAATGCCCTCTCTGATTTCCCTACATAGAAACTTGGACAATACCTACACAGGACTAAGTACACAATACCTTTAGTATAACAATTACCCTTCTTAAAATAAATCTTACAATTACCATAGGTTTTTAAGGTGATGGGTAATTCATCCAAAATATATTTGCAGTACCCACACCTACCACACCTACTAGTCCACTTATATGGGGTTAATTTCCTGTTATTACTTTCAAAAACCTTTTTCAAATTTGTTCCCGTTTTAAAAACAAAATTTGGCTCACTACCCACTTTGTGTGCTGTGTCCTTATTATGTTTTAACATCTTCCAGTTTCCCTGGACCAAGTCTTTAACTTCCCTAGTTATGTTACTGTGCTTTAAAACTAAAGCCCTTTTAAAGGCTTGTTCACTGGTCCCTATGTCAACTTCATAATGCTCAAGTAACCCTGATTTTGCCTCATATTATTTACCCTTCTCATTATAAAATGTTTACATCTTCTGGTAAATCACTGAAGACTACAGTTGGTCCATATTAGAGTCAGTCTTTAGGAAATCCATGTTGATGAAAATCCATTTTCCTCCTACTGAATTAGAGTAATATTTAAAAGTTATGCATGATTTTGGACTTGTAAAGACTCTGGATGGTCATTAGTCTAGTATAAACATATGAATCTACTAGTTATGTACAAGTCATGGCACAACTGGAAGTTAGTCAGTGTTTGCTGAATTTTGTTATTTGCTAGTAATTATAGCTGTGGGGGGAGCCACATTCTTTGATTTCCTGTCCTTGCCTATTTAAGTGGTACAGTGTCAAATATTTTCTGCTTAAAAACCTCAGCTTTGGCCGGCTAAGAACTTGCTATATTCAACTGGACGTATAAGAGAATGTAAGTACCTTTATCTGCACTTTTTTTTTCAAAAAAATACAGTATTTAAATTAATTTTAACTGTGTGTTGCAGGAATATTAACTGAACTGAAAGTTAGTCAGTGTTTGCTGAATTGTGTTATTTGCTAGTAATTACAGGTGTGGGGGTAGCCACATTCTTTGATTTCCTGTCCTTGCCTATTTAAGTGGTACAGTGTGAAATATTTTCTGCTTAAAAACCTCAGCTTCGGCCGGCTAAGAACTTGCTGTATTCAACTGGACGTATAAGAGAATTTAAGTACCTTTATTTGCCCTTTTTTTTCAAAAAAATACAGTATTTAAATTGATTTTAACTGTGTGTTGCAGGAATATTAACTGAACTGGAAGTTAGTCAGTGTTTGCTGAATTTTGTTATTTGCTAGTAATTACAGGTGTGGGGTAGCCACATTCTTTGATTTCCTGTCCTTGCCTATTTAATTGGTACAGTGTGAAATATTTTCTGCTTAAAAACCTCAGCTTTGGCCGGCTAACAACTTGCTGTATTCAACTGGACGTATAAGAAAATTTAAGTACCTTTATCTGCACTTTTTTTTCAAAAAAATACAGTATTTAAATTGATTTTAACTGTGTGTTGCAGGAATATTAACTGAACTGGAAGTTAGTCAGTGTTTCCCAAATTTTGTTATTTGTTAGTAATTACAGGTGTGGGGGTAGCCACATTCTTTGATTTCCTGTCCTTGCCTATTTAAGTGGTACATTGTGAAATATTTTCTGCTTAAAAACCTCAGCTTTGGCCGGCTAAGAACCTGCTGTATTCAACTGGACGTATAAGAGAATTTAAGTACCTTTATCTGCACTTTTTTTTTTTAAATACAGTATTTAAGTTGATTTTAACTGTGTGTTGCAGGAATATTAACTGAACTGGAAGTTAGTCAGTGTTTGCTGAATTTTGTTATTTGCTAGTAATTACAGGTGTGGGGGTAGCCCCATTCTTTGATTTTCTGTCCTTGCCTATTTAAGTGGTACAGTGTGAAATATTTTCTGCTTAAAAACCTCAGCTTTGGCCGGCTAAGAACTTGTTGTATTCAACTGGATGTATAAGAGAATTTAAGTATTTTTTCAAAAAAATACAGTATTTAAATTGATTTTAACTGTGTGTTGCAGGAATATTAACTGAACTGGAAGTTAGTCAATGTTTGCTGAATTTTGTTATTTGTTAGTAATTACAGGTGTGGGGGTAGCCACATTCTTTGATTTCCTGTCCTTGCCTATTTAAGTGGTACAGTGTCAAATATTTTCTGCTTAAAAACCTCAGCTTTGGCCGGCTAAGAACCTGCTGTATTCAACTGGACGTATAAGAGAATTTAAGTACCTTTATCTGCACTTTTTTTTTCCAAAAAATACAGTATTTAAATTGATTTTAACTGTGTGTTGCAGGAATATTAAATGAACTGGAAGTTAGTCAGTGTTTGCTGAATGTTGTTATTTGCTAGTAATTACAGGTGTGGGGGTAGCCACATTCTTTGATTTCCTGTCCTTTCCTATTTAAGTGATACAGTGTGAAATATTTTCTGCTTAAAAACCTCAGCTTTGGCCGGCTAAGAACTTGCGGTATTCAACTGGATGTATAAGAGAATTTAAGTACCTTTATCTGCACTTTTTTCCCCAAAAAATATAGTATTTAAATTGATTTTAACTGTGTGTTGCTGGAATATTAACTGAACTGGAAGTTAGTCAGTGTTTGCTGAATTTTGTTATTTGGTAGCAATTACAGGTGTGGGGGTAGCCACAATCTTTGATTTCCTGTCCTTGCCTATTTAAGTGGTACAGTGTGAAATATTTTCTGCTTAAAAACCTCAGCTTTGGCCGTCTAAGAACATGCTGTATTCAACTGGACGTATAAGAAAATTTAAGTACCTTTATCTGCACTTTTTTTTTCAAAAAAATACAGTATTTAAATTGATTTTAACTGTGTGTTGCAGGAATATTAACGGAACTGGAAGTTAGTCAATGTTTGCTGAATTTTGTTATTTGTTAGTAATTACAGGTGTGGGGGTAGCCACATTCTTTGATTTCCTGTCCTTGCCTATTTAAGGGGTACAGTGTGAAATATTTTCTGCTTAAAAACCTCAGCTTTGGCCGGCTAAGAACCTGCTGTATTCAACTGGATGTATAAGAGAATTTAAGTACCTTTATCTGCACTTTTTTTTCAAACAAATACAGTATTTAAGTTGATTTTAACTGTGTGTTGCAGGAATATTAACTGAACTGGAAGTTAGTCAGTGTTTGCTGAATTTTGTTATTTGCTAGTAATTACAGGTGTGGGGGTAGCCACATTCTTTGATTTCCTGTCCTTGCCTATTTAAGTGGTACAGTGTGAAATATTTTCTGCTTAAAAACCTCAGCTTTGGCCGGCTAAGAACTTGCTGTATTCAACTGGACGTATAAGAGAATTTAAGTACCTTTATCTGCACTTTTTTTCAAACAAATACAGTATTTAAGTTGATTTTAATTGTGTGTTGCAGGAATATTAACTGAACTGGAAGTTAGTCAGTGTTTGCTGAATTTTGTTATTTGCTAGTAATTACAGGTGTGGGGTAGCCACATTCTTTGATTTCCTGTCCTTGCCTATTTAAGTGGTACAGTGTGAAATATTTTCTGCTTAAAAACCTCAGCTTTGGCCGGCTAAGAACTTGCTGTATTCAACTGGACGTATAAGAGAATTTAAGTACCTTTATCTGCACTTTTTTTTTCAAAAAATACAGTATTTAAATTGATTTTAACTGTGTGTTGCAGGAATATTAACTGAACTGGAAGTTTTGACTCTGCTCTTCAGTTAGTCCCACCCACCCTCCCTGTTTTTGTTTTGGTGTTAATCTTAGTGGCCTTGAAACTGCCTGCCCCTCTTGTAAATTGGTGTTTGGATACTCCTTCTGGGCCCATCTCATTTGCTCACTCAACTGAGTGCAGTGAGATCATATTCTGATTTCAGGCACTCCTACTGTGTACAAAGAGAGCATCTGGGAAACAGAAAAAAAATAAGCTTGTTTCCTACCTTTCCTTTTAAGTGGTATAGACTATTTGTAGGCTTCTGAGCCCCCAAGCCCTTCTGTGTTGGAGGGAAGCCTTCTAACTTAGTTTTTTTTTTCTTATAACTAGCCAGTTTTCTAGTTTCAGCACTCAAATCTGTTTCTTTGATCTCAGCACTTGTTCAGAAAAAAAATCATCTGCTTTTACTGTACTTGTGTTTCTACCTACTTTATTTTACTTTTGCATCATCTTAAAAGTACTCAATTGTATTTATTACTGCTTGGTGTAACTCATTCTAAGCCTTTTGGTTTAAACACTTGGGCTTTGGACCAGTTGTTTTGCACTGAGAGGGTTTGTGGTCTGCACTGTAGTGGCAGAACAGGTAGCTTACATCCTTCTAGGTTGGGAACTGCTGATTGAGGGCTCAGTGTCTGTTATTCTAAAAGTGTATTAATTTTGGTTTAAGCACTTGGTCTTTCAGGCCAGTTATTTTACATTAAGAGGGTTCGTGTTCTGCACTCCTGTGAGAGAAGAGGCTGGAAAGTTTGTTTTCTTTACCTTGTGTTTTGCTTGCATTCTGTTTTAACAGCATATTAAAACTTCAAAAGAGACCACAGCTCTCTCTGTTCTGAGTCAGGCAGAATTTTTTCCCGCCCTGCCACCCATTTAAGTTGTCTTGTTAAATACCACTGTCTTTCTAGTTGCCCGCCTCTTATGTTAATCTGACCATATATCTCATTTCTCTCTACTTTCACTGGCTTATGTGAGTAATCACAAAATCATCATTTTTGAAATCCCACCCCTTCAATTATTTAAATTTATTGGCCAGCCTACAGTATTTCATAGTACCAAAATACAAAAGTGACCACCCCTTTCAATCCATCTTGCTGTTTTTAAAAATAGTAACTCTCCACTAAACCTTACCTTTTTAAACAGGTAAAACTCAAGTTACCTACTTTCACATCTAACTTCTCTAATGCACACTGCAGAGTGCATTCTTTTCAATCTTACCTGTAAGTATCCCTGTGACTAGCACTTTCTTTAATACCTGCTAGAAAGCACTAGGAAGCCTTAAACTCATACAAACACTGAACTCTCCTTGTTAACAAGGAGAAATTAAAAGTAGGCACTAAACAACCTATAATTGCAAAGTACCTTGCTAAGGAAACAGCTCCTATACTTTACAAAGAAAAAAAAAAGCCCCAAACCAGGCATGTCCAAGGGTCAGCTTCCGGTGATTTCTCCTGTCCACCTGGTGAATCTGGGTATACTGGGGCAATGCAGCAATTGCCTCATGTACACAGACAACCCTCTCCTCCTACCACCCAACACTACAACCTGTGAGAGATGCACTTACATAGCCAAAATGGAAGCAAAGCTCTCTCCACCCAAGATTGTGCTAAACAGTCAAGAGGAGAAGGTTAACACCCACACTACACCTCAAGCAACACATAGTCCTTCTAAACCCGCACCACCAACACCCACATATAGGAACACTAAATCCACATATGCAGAGGCCCTTAACTGTAACCTGCCCAAGCAACAAAGACCTCTGAAGCTGAAATGCAAATAAACACCAATCACAACCAATGTGTCACATAGTTCACAACACCAGTGTGCCACCCAGCAACAGCCCCTAAGGCAAGACAATGTACCTAACACTTTAGTCATATGTGACTCTATAGTCCGGCACACTGATGTCCCTCTCACCAGGTTGAATAAGGAGAAAATTACAGTCAGCTGCCTGTCGGGTGCCAGGATCCGCCACATAACGCATGTACTCAAGTCACTCCACAACAAGTACAAATATGACTCTGTCATTGTCCATGTTGGAGTGAATGACTTGAGACGTACCTCCCTGGACTACATGAAAAGAGACATGGAAGAGCTCTCGGATCATGTGGCCCAGGCAGGTATGACCCTAGCCCTGAGTAGCATCCTGCCTTCGCCCAGAATTATACCACAATATAAGGATAAAATGACTGACTTCAACAATTGGCTAAGCTTATGGTGTCATTCAAAGGGGATCCAGTATCTGTCTGCCTGGGATGACATGATTGACAGACCACGATGCTTTGCCAGAGATGGTCTGCATCTGTCACCCCTGGGATTCAGGTTACTGACTAAGGCTCTTGCCACCCCTATAGTGCCTTTTTTAGGCAAACTTCAAAGGACAAAACCACCACCATAACAGGTACAAGCATGCAAAATCTGAAGGTAATGCTACTCAATGCTAGAAGTCTAAACCTCAAAATGCACTCTCTCGAGGCACTCCTAAAAATGGAGAACATTGATATCTGTGCAGTAACTGAGACCTGGTTCAAGGCCCCAGAGAGCACCCCTGAAATACCAGGCTACAACTCTTACCACACTTCTCAGCCACCAAACCAGGACCGAAACACTAAAGGTGGAGGAGTGTCAATATTCACCAAGGATATTCACACCACCAGGCTAGTTGGCCAACACAATGTGTCTGAAATTCTCTAAGTGCAACTAACACTAGGTAAGACTGCAATCCAAATTGTAGCTTGCTACAGATCCCCCACCATACCCCAAGATTCTCACTACACCTTTCTAAACATACTGGAAAATGTTAAGATAGAACCAAACACCCTAATACTGGGTGATTTTAACTACCCTGCCATTAACTGGGAAAACTACTCATGTCCCAACACCTTTGCGCAATGGTTCTTGGAATTCATAAATTCCAACGCCCTGGATCAACTAATCCATAGTCCCACCAGGGGCTCCAATATCCTAAACCTGGTCATTAGCAACATGGGAAATCAATGCTCCATACCTATGGTCACCCCCTCATTAGTCAGGTCTGACCATAAGCTAATCACCCTTAACATCCACATCCCACCCCCCCCAGTAAAGAAACCACCATAAAAAACTTCTCCAAAGCCAACTTCATGCTACTCAAGTCAGAATTGGCAAACTTCATGACACCCATGCAGACGGGAACTGAAAGTTCAACTGCTGAATCCTACACTAAGGCACTGTACGAGCACATCCACTCATGCATGAATTGTGCCATCCCAAATAGAACCAAAATGCTCTCATCCAAAAGCGGAAGCCAATCTGGTGGTCCCCTGCCATAAACAAACTTTACAACAAAAGGAAGAAACTTTTGCAGAAAAGAGGAAAATCCCAGGATGCAAAAACTCCTTACTAGCCTCAGTAAGAAACTGAGATGCCTCATAAAATCCTCCAAAGCTAGCTACGAAAATAAAATTGCCAAAGATTCCAAAGACAACCACAAAGCATTCTATAACTATGTCAAGAATCTAAATGGCAATGCTCAGATCTGCTCTGAGCTAAAACAGAATGGCATTAAATATACTGATCCGAAGGATATTGCCAATATCCTGGCAGATCGATTCAGTGCCAACTTCACCCCTCTCACCCACTAAATGGCCCATCTCAATACCGAAGATTGCCAAATTCCAGTAATAACGGCCACACAGGTACAAAACACACTCTCTAAAGCCAAGAATACAGCATCCATGGGACCAGATGACATCCTGGGCTGTGTACTACATGAACTACAATATGAACTGGCACCTCACCTAAGTGTCATGTTTAATCATAGCCTCACCTCAGGTTTCGTGCCCACTGAGTGGCGCAGAGCTACAGTTATCCCAATCCACAAGGGGGGATCCACCTTGGATCCCGGAAACTACCGTCCCATCAGTCTGACAAGCCTTATCTGCAAGGCCATGGAGCGTATTATCATGGAACTTATAAACAAAGACATTGGCAACCTTCAAACACTGGACCCCACCCAGTTTGGGTTTGTGAAGGGCCGATCTTGTCTCCTAAACATGACTGACTTCTTTGAATCAGTCTCCAGAGCCATGGACAAGAGTAAGGTGGTCCACACAGCCTGTCTAGACCTTGCCAAGGCCTTTGACTCCATCCCCCACTCTGGAATCACAGATAAACTTACTAAGTTGGGCATTAATCCCTATGTCACGCAATGGGTTGCTAAATGGCTTACTGATAGAACCCACACTGTAAAAGTAGCCTACTCCAAATCCAGCTCCAGACAAGTGACAAGTGGAGTACCTCAGGGTTCAGTCCTGGGGCCGCTCTTGTTTGGCATCTACTTCTCTGAAGTACAGGTCAACACTAAGGGACTCTGGCTAACAAAGTCTGCAGATGACTGCAAACTGGGAGCCATTATTGAATCCCCAAATGATGTGAATACTCTACAAAAGGGCCTTACAGAAACAGATGCTTGGTGCCAGAGCCATGGGCTCAAGCTCAATGCCAAGAAATGTATTGTTATCCCCTTTGGGAAAAAACATGTATCCATGAATTACCATATAGGTGGCAGTACACTAAACACAGAAAGTGTGATAAGAGACTTAGGGACACAGGTGGACAGTGGTCTCACCTTCGATAACCACATCACCACAACAGTCAGGAAATCCTTCTATGTGGCACACCTCATCATGAAGGGATTTTCATCCCGAAAAAAGGAGGTCATTGTCCCACTGTACTCATCCCTCATTAGACCCATTATAGAATACAGCGCCCCATTTGGTATGTACCTCTCAAGACATCTGAAACAACTGGAAAGGCCTCAGAAATACCTCACTAAAAGAATCACAGGCCTAAAGCAGATGCCCTACGCTGACCGCCTTAAAAAACTCCAGCTATACTCTGTTGCATATCGTCTACTCAGAGGCGATCTCTGCTTAACATACAAGGCCATGTCAAACCCAGAGCTGTTGGACATGCTACACTTAAAGAAATCCCAATCCCTCAGAGCTACACGCTCCAGGGATCTAAACCTTGTCATCACAATAAACAAAACATGCTGAAGGGATAGGTTCCTGACCCAGAGACTCCCCAGACTCTGGAATAGATTGCCCATACATGTCAAGCAGAGTGCCTCTTTCGACCTCTTCAAGAGGAACCTTGATGATTGGATGGAAGAAAGGAAATTCACCCCAGGGATCACGTCAGTCGCCCTGCTAGACAGGGGTCCAGGAAAGTAAATAATGTGGGAAGAAATAGTCAGGGAATTGTTATGGCTAGGCTTGTATAGGCCCTAGGGCTGATAGCCTAGTACCAACCTATGAACCCATGGACTCTGCCCTTCTGAGCTGGGAATTTCTGGTTAAAGGTTTATAGTGCCTGAATATTTGAACTGTATCTTACTGAAATTGGTACACCTTGTTTGCTGTAGCATAGACTAGATCCAGGCCTGCTGAATCTAGCTTTGTTTATATGCTTGTTGTTTGTTTGCTTGTTATTTTCCTGGAATGCTAATTCCACCTAATACGCAGCTTCTCAGCGCTTCTGTGGATCACTAGTGATATCTGCATTGCTTACTGTACTTATTTCCTTGTTTCACTTGAAAGAAAGTTACTGTTTGTCGTTTTTGCATTTAAGTTACCCGTAACACATTGCACTTAAGTTACCTGGCACTTGCTCGCTAAAGCAATTATATAAGTCAGCACTAAAAATTAAAAGCACAACACCCTCACTCCCCACTGGCCCTTGTTTTCAATTATTAAGGAATTCCCAATATTATTCTAGCATGTCCAAAGGTCAGTTGTCAATCTCCTCTCCGGTCCAGCTGGTGAATCTGGGAATCTTGAGGCAATGTTACAACTGCCTCATGTACACAGACAGCCCTCTCCTCCTCCCAGCAAATTCCAGCACATGTGAGAGATGCAACCATATAGCCAAACTGGAGGCTAAGCTCTCTCAACTCAGTACTGGTATAACCAGTCAGGAGGAGAAGGAAACCAAACTCACTACAATTCCAGTCTCACATAGACCTACCACGACAGCAAACCAAACACATAATCACACAAAAACATACTCGGAGGCTTTAAATAAAGATCTGCCTAAGCAGCAGAGACCTCCAAAGCAGACACCTAAGCAACCACTACCCCAAAACAAAACACTTCCAACACATATCTCACAAAGCCAGTGTGCCGAACAGTCACAGCCCTTAAGACTAAACAACCCACCTGATACACTTGTAATAGGTGACTCTATCGTCAGGCACACTGACGTCCCGCTCACCAGGCTGAACAAGGAGAGGGTCACGGTGAGCAGCCTGTCAGGTGCTAGGATCCGCCACATAACACAAGCACTCAGGTCACTCCAGGGCAAGTACAAATATGACTCAGTCATTGTCCATGCTGGTGTGAATGACCTGAGACGCACCTCCCTGGACTACATGAAAAGAGACATAAAGGAGCTCTCTGAGCATGTAGCCCAGGCCGGTATGACCCTGATCTTGAGTAGTATCTTACCCTCACCAAGAATGATGCCACAATATGAAGACAAGATGATCAATTTCAACAATTGGTTTAAGTACTGGTGTCATTCAAAGGGGATCCAATGCCTGTCAGCTTGGGATAATATGCTCGACAAGCACTTCATGCCCTTTTAGATGTTCATCATTTTGATATCCTATGCCTATCAGAAACATGGCTAAAACCTACCATTAAGGATAACGAAATTACCCCTCCTGGGTATAATATCTTTAGAGTAGACCGTAAGACCTAAAAGGGAGGAGGTGTAGCAATTCTCTACAAAGCACAACTTCAAATTAGTATAACAAATCTGAACCTTCCTCTAGGGCAGAATGCAGAAGTAATCACCTCAAAATTACAAATTAACCCTAATAAAGCTATTAACATAATTTGTGTATATCTCCCCCCAGGAAATAACACTGACACATTAGAATGTATCCTTAGCTACCTGTCTAACAACCTCCCCCAAGAAACACTAGTTCTAGGTGACATTAACATTGATTGGAATTCTTGTAATACCATAAATCCCTCGTCCCACATAAACCTATATGCTTTTACTCAACTCATTAACTGTCCAACCAGAACTGATAAATACAACAACCATGAATCCATCCTAGACTGGATTCTGATTAATACGCCTCAACAAACCTACCAGTCTGGTACCCTTCCTGATGATCTAAGCGACCATTCTTTAACCTATGTCATTAGACACAAAACCAACCTAACTTTACATACCACCTTTAGAACACTACGAACAAAAAAACATTTTAATCCTGAACATTTTCAAGCTGATCTGAAACAAACGAATTGGTCCTCACTAAAATATCTCCCACTTAATGAAGCAGTAGAATACTTTAACTCTACGTTCTTATCAATTCTAGACCAACATGCCCCAACACAAACCATCAGAACTAAAACAAAAATAGCACCCTGGCTAACTAATAATACTAGGCATAAAATCATTCTTAGAAATAAATCTTGGTCTAAATGGCGAACCACTAAAAATCTAACTGACCGCCAAAACTTTAGAGAGCTTAGAAACAACACTAAAAGAGCTATCCTAACAGACAAAAAGAGCTATTACCTCCAGCCACAGCATATCATTAATAAAGAACCTAAAAGATTCTGGGCCAGTATTAACAATCTTCTATCTCCAGGTCACTCCATTTCACCTAATCCCCAGGACTCTAACCCAGATAACACTACACAAACAGCAAATGACTTCAACTTGTTCTTCACAAATATTATCAAAACACTTGCTAGTCATCTATCTCCTGACATGTCTAAACTACTTCCACCTATATCAAATCCATCTCCTACCCTCCACTTACAACCTGTCTCTACCTCCTTCATCACATCACTGCTCCAAAAATTAAAACCTAACACTCCCTCTGCAGACAAACTGCCTGCAGAATTCCTGCAGGTAGGTGCCAAAGCCTTAAGCTACCCTATTTCCATCTTAATTAACAGATCTATAAAGGAAGGAATCTTCCCCTCTATCTGGAAGATATCTCATATCATCCCACTACATAAAGGGGGTAGCTCTAATAAGTTTTCCAATTTTCGACCAATAGCTCTCCTCTCACCACTCGCAAAAATCATGGAAAAATAAATCACCTTCTTAACAACAACCTACTCTCTAACTGTCAGCATGGTTTCAGACCCTCACACAGTACCACTACAGCTTTACTCTCCTTCACTGACTCCATTAACACTAACCGTAACAACAACTACTTATCATCCTCAGTCTTCATCGATCTATCCAAAGCGTTTGATATGGTGAATCACAAACTTTTACTACATATCCTCAAATATCTTGCTCTTGACCATCTAGCCTTATCCTGGTTTGAATCTTACCTAGAAAATCGTCAGCAGGCAGTACTTTGGAAAAACTCACTTTCAAATCTTCTACCTATCTCCATAGGCGTACCCCAAGGCTCTATCCTAGGCCCTTTACTATTTTCAATTTTTATTAATGACCTTCAATCTGCTATTCCTTATGCTACCTGTATTCAATACGCAGACGATTCTACTATAATCTGTACTGCTAACTCTCTAACAGAACTCCAGTCACTTACTCAAAAAGCTTTCAACACTGTAGAACAATGGTTCTCTGACCGCTGTCTACTCCTTAACCCCAAGAAAACCAAATTGTTACTTTTTTCACCTACTCGCAAATTGACTCCACCACACTTTACTCTTACATCCTCTGACAGAACACTCATTTCTCCTGACTTGACCACAAAACTATTAGGAATAACTATTGATAATAACCTGAACTTTGACTCTCACATCAACAACACCATAAAATTAGTAAATAAAAAAATAGGATCCCTTTACAGAATCAAACCTTTCCTAACACCTACAGCAAGATCCATCATTGCTAGGTCTCACCTAATTTCTACTCTTCTCTATGCTTGTCCCATTTACACTAATCTTTCCAAAAACAACATGAAGAAACTAGAAACATCCTATCATAACATAGCTCGATTTGCTGTAGGATCTCCTTTTCAAACTCATCACTGCCAGAACCTAAAAGAATTAGGCTGGTTTGAACTTCCTAACCAACTTGTTCTTCAACAAATCTTAATAGCTTATAAGATTCTATATCAGCCAACCAATACACCAATATTCTCTAGCCTTATTTCTCCATACAAAAACCTGAAACAACTTCGCTCTTCTAACAAACTCCTGATTAATATTAGCAAACCTCACAATCATGCAGGTGACTGTTTATTCTCCAACTCTGTTGGAAAAACATGGAATAAACTACCCTCTGATATCACTTCTTTAACCTCTTTCCAACTTTTTAAAAATCAACTAAAAATTCATCTCAATAAACAGTGGCTTTGCTCCTGCACTAATCCAGACTAATGCTCACGCAAAAAAAAAAAAAAAAAAAATTTAATCTGTTTAAATTGCTATGTTTCTCATGTAACATTTTTATGCCTTTTGGTGAATTTGTACAACTTATGGAGCTTTTCTCCCCGGGCCTCTATTGAAAATGGACATATATCCAGTTGGACTAGCCCGGTCAACAAATGTAAAATAAAAAATAAAATAAATAAATAATAATACTTCGCTAGGGACGGCTTGCACCTGTCACCCCTGGGCTTTTGGATATTGGCAAAGGCTCTTGCTACCCCCATAGTGCCTTTTTTAGGCAAGGCTCAAAAGACAAACCCACCTCCATAGGTATCACAAGGGATAAGAAACTAAGAGTAATGCTACTCAACGCCAGACGTCTAAACCTCAAGATGCATGCACTCGAAACTCTCCTTAGCATGGAGAACAGCGATATCTGTGCAGTAACAGAAACTTGGTTCAGGGCTCCTGAGAGCACCCCAGCACTACCAGGTTATACTTCATACCATGCTTTTCGGCCCCAAAACTTGGACCGAACCACAACAGGAGGGGGAGTATCGATATTCATCAAAGATACCCACACCTCCAGGTTGGTGGCACAGCACGAAGCATCAGAGACTATCCATGTGCACCTAACAGTGGGTAAAACTGCCTTCCAGGTTATAGCCTGCTACAGACCACCCTCCCAAACCCAGGAACCCCACTCGGCCTTTCTGAGAACACTGGAAAATATGGAGGTCTCTCCAAACACCATTATATTGGGCGATTTCAACTACCCAAACATAGACTGGGAGCATTACTCTAGCTCCAACACCCTAGCCCAAAGGTTCCTAGAATTTATAAACTCAAATGCTATGGAACAACTTGTTACCACTCCCACAAGAAGGGAAAACATACTGGACCTGATCATCACCAACATGGGGACTCTTTGCTCCAGACCAGAAGTGTATCCCTCACTGGTAAGATCAGACCATAAAATAATCTCACTGGATATTCACATCCCGACCCCACCCCCTGCCCAGAAAACCACAGTGAAAAACTTCTCTAAAGCAAATTTCACACTCCTCAAAACTGAGGTGGAATCCTTCAAAGGCCCCGGGCCTGTGGAAAATACGGCCCAGACCGCAGAATCCTTTATAAACGCATTCTATGAACACCTTCAGGAATGCATGGATCATGCGATCCCAAATAAAACCAAGACCCAATCCTCCAAAGGCAGACGTCCTGTCTGGTGGACCCCAGCCATAAACAAACTATACAATAGAAGGAGGAAGCTACTAAATGATAGAGCAAAATCCCAAAAAGGGAAGGCATCACTGATCAATATTAGCAAAAAACTACGGGCACTCATAAAATTGTCTAAGGCCAGCTTTGAGAGAAAAATTGCACAGGATACTAAGGATAATCACAAGGCTTTTTTTAGTTATGTTAGGAACCTGGGTGGTAATTCCCAGATATGCTCAGAATTAGTCCAAAATGACAAAAAATACACTGAACTCACAGACATTGCCAACATCCTAGCTGACAGGTTCAGCGCAAACTTCTCCCCCCACTCCCCACCAAAAGGGCAAATATCTATCCCAGCAAAGTGCTGCCCCCCTGACATCTCAGATGCTCAGGTAAGAGCCGCCCTCTCCAAAGCAAAAAACACAGCATCAATGGGACCAGGCGGTGTCCCGGGCTGCATCCTACATGAATTCCAAGAAGAGCTAAACCCAAACATAAAACTACTGTTCAATCTCAGCCTTACTACAGGATATGTGCCCAAAGAGTGGCGTACAGCAACAGTGGTCCCTCTCCATAAAGGTGGTGCCGCAACGGATCCTGGAAACTATCGCTCCATAAGCCTGACTAGCTTGGTCTGCAAAGCTATGGAAAGGATTATCATGGACCTCATAAATAAAGATATTGGGGACCTACAGACACTGGATCCTACCCAGTTCGGCTTTGTTAAGGGCAGATCCTGCCTCTTAAACCTGGTTGATTTCTTTGAAACAGTCACCAAGGCCATTGACGAGGGGAAGGTGGTCCACACAGCCTACCTGGACCTCGTGAAAGCCTTCGATACAATATCCCACTCGGGCATTATAGATAAGCTCACCAGCTTAAATATAAACCCCTATGTCACTAGATGGATTGCAAACTGGCTCAAGGACAGAACCCACATGGTTAGAATTGCTGGAGCCATGTCAGACTCCACACCAGTTACAAGTGGTGTCCCATAAGGCTCAGTCCTGGGACCTCTCTTGTTCGGTATATATTTCTCGGAGGTACAGGCCAACACGGAAGGACTGTGGCTGACCAAGTTCGCAGATGACTGCAAACTGGGCACCATAATCGACTCTCCAGCCGACACAAGCATCCTCCAAAAGGGCCTCATAGAAGCAGACAACTGGTGCCAGAGCCATGGCCTCAAGCTAAATGCCAAAAAGTGTATAGTCATCCCCTTTGGCAAAAACAAAGTGCCCACAAATTACCACATAGGTGGTAATCCATTAAGTACAGAATAAGTAATTAGGGACCTGGAGACCCAAGTTGATAGCAATCTCTCATTTGACAACCATGTGGCCAAAGTGGTTAGAAAAACATTTTATATAGCCCACCTAATCATGAAGGGATTCACATCTAGATCAGGGGAGGTCATCGTGCCTCTTTACTCATCCCTCATCAGGCCCATAATTGAGTACAATGCCCCTTTTGGAATGTACCTTACCAGACACCTGCAGCAACTGGAAAGACCCCAAAAGTACCTCACCAAGAGGATCAAAGGGCTCAAATAGATGCCATATGCTGCCCGGTTAAAGAAACTCTAGCTCTACTCAGTGGCATACTGCCTGTTCAGAGGCGATCTGTGCCTGATGTATAAAGCCATGTCCAATCCGGAATTAATGGACATGCTGCACCTCAGAAAATCCAAATCTCATTGAGCTACGTGCTCGAGAGACTTGAACCTCAGCACTGAAATAAATAGGACATGCTGGAGGGACAGATTCATAACCCAGAGGCTCCCTTCACTCTGGAATAAAATCCCAGTCCAGGTTAGGCAGAGTCCCTCATTGACTCTCTTCAAGAGGAATCTTGATGAGTGGATGGGAGATCATAGGTTTACCCCGGGTATCACTTCTGTGTCACTGTTAGACAGAGGCACAGTATACTAACCTCGAAAAAGGGCGTAGCAAAATTAATTTAAAATGGGTGGCGAAAGCCAAACACACTCTGGCTAGGCTTATAAATGCCCTAGGGCAGATGGCCTAGTATGAACCTATGAACAATGCACTGAATGCATCAGTCATACTTATTTCTTCCTACAACATATACTCCAAATTCAAGATTTGACATAAATAATGAAAGAGAATCAAAATAATCTCATACATAAAAACATACAACTAACCTGTAGCATCCCACAGTAGGCTTGTAAGCATGTTACATACAAACATACAACTAACCTGTAGCATCCTGCAGTAGGCTTGTACGCATGTACATAAAAACATACAACTAACCTGTAGCATCCTACTGTAGGCTTGTACGCATGTACATAAAAACATACAAGTAACCTGTAGCATCCTACAGTAGGCTTGTAAGCATGTACAAGAATGTCTCACTGGAGCCATGTCTAACTAACCTGTTGTATCCTACAGTAGGCTTGTAAGCATGTACAGGAATGTCTCACTGGAGCCATATCTATGTGTGAAGTGGGCTGTTGCTTCATTTGAGCCAGTAGAAAAAAACTACCTAGTATTTGAACAATAAAACATGGCCATAATCACTTTCACATACAGCACCCCACAACAAAACTAATTCTAAACTTATTGTCACTGTCCACAAAAGGAAAGCACAATAAATGTTGTATAAAAATACATAACTAATAAGCCCCACTAAAACCTTCAACAATGACCACATCTTCTCAGTTGAGCTCAAACCCAGCAGAGCAAAGCAAAATGAACATGGCGAATCTCCTAGAAAATAGGACTCCCACACCATCAATGAAAAAATAGTCAGCAATGGAGATAACATTTCTCTATTAACACAAACACACACCTAAATTACTGCACACTCAGAGTGCAGGAAAACTAGGAACCTGTGTAGAATTAAACCTGTAATACAAAGCTTTACACTATATAAACCATGCAACATGGAAAGAAGTACATCACATACATACTGTCCACTTACAATTTCTGCAGTAATGAAAGCAAAACACAAGAGAAGACATCAATAACAAACAGTCTAAATTAGAATCTCACAAACATAAAAATGTCCACTTGCCTAGACTGTCCAACTGTCTAGTCTAAACAAGTTCCATTAATTCTTTGAGCAACCATCTCCTACAATGTTGACTGCTTCTCCAGATGGCTTGCACACTCTACAGAACAGCTTAACCAGCAGAATACTGCCATTATCTGTAAAACTTACTTCAAAATTCAAGTCACCTATAGCAAATCATGACAGTCATTTATAATTCCAGTGTCACCAACCATGAAAAGTAAAATTGTTAAAAAAACAGTATTAATTTAATAAAAAAAGACTGCAATAATCTCTTGTCCAACCTTCCCTTATGAATGTAACTTGCACAACTAAGCTGAATTCTGTAGAAAGTGACACACACATTATTTCCTAAAACAGCATACCTCCCCCCAAACAATTAAGCCAAGTTTTGTCTCTCCACATGACGCACCTAGACAATATCTGACTTTACTACTTTGTAATGAATGCATGAATAGATAACACTGGTTAACACATTCAGATAAATACATACATTCAATTGCAAAAGACATTTTTAACAGCTTAGCATGTCAATGTCTCATTCAGTGAAATGAAAGTCAATGCCAATCCAGAAACCAATGTACTTAGCACCTCATCAAGTTGAATATGACCATTTTCACCTCTGCTGGCACCCATTGTTTAATCCAGTATGTCCAAGATCAAAAACGCTTAACAGAAAGCCAAGGATGACTGTAGCAATTTTAGAATAATTAACATGCAAACCAATTGACTTGGGCTTCTCTTACCACAAACTTTAATTTATGTGACTATTTTTATATATTTAGTCAATGTTTTAGTTAATTTAACAAAGTTAAAGAAACTGAATTTTCAGTGGAGACTGATATCTGCAGAAAATGATAATAAAGTTATGCATACATTTGTAAAAGCCCTATTTATAGGCTTGTAACACAGTTGGAACAGATGTGAAAAATAAGTTCAGTGTAAAGTCAGGGGAACCACAAATCTCTTGGGCAGCTGATCTTTGTGGTTCCCCTGATTTCATTGAACTTATTTTTGAGAAGAGTTGAGAAACAAAGGTTGGTATGAGAGGAAACATATTTCTTTTAGTGATGTGCTTCCCCTGGAAGAAGCAAAACCTCTAAATGTATAAGTTGGGTTAAGTCTGAAGATGGCCTGAAACACAAAAAGAAAAAGTACATTACACTATTTTGACTTGCATACCTTTTTTGCTGTAGTCATGTAAACATGTTCTGGTCTTGCAATGCACTCACCAGTGCACACACTGTCTGTAAAAATATCATGCATATACCTTTTGCACAAGTCTTCTTGACACACTGTAAAAGATTTCAGCCTTCAGTGCAGACAAGACTCCTTCTCCACTTCCACATACTGCAGCTCCACCCAACAGTCACCAGGAAAGCAGGCCTAAGCATGTTAAGCCTATTAACTCTGCTTCCATAGAAGGCTGTGACTTAGTCATATGTCATAGGTTCATAGGAGATGCAAATCAATTGAGCTACAAGGACGTTTCAGCTTTGCCAGTCCTCCCTTTTCAAGAAGGGCCAGGCCTGATGAATTTATGAATACCCAACTAGTTATCCTTTTTAAAGGCAGAAAGTGTGTCACACTGTTAAACTGGGAGAGCTAGTTTGTTCTAGAGAGGTGGGTAATCACTGTGTTGTAAATCTATACCTCCATCATGTGCATTTATTTGTGGGAGTAGATGTACATCTGTGGTCCTAATATTATCTGAACTATTTGGTTTATGGATGTATAAGAGTTTTTAGATTATTGGATCCACTGTAACCAGCAAAGCCTCCTTGTGTCACAGTAGTAACACACGATAACCCTGTCCATAATGCTAGCCTGCATCCTAAACAAAAAAAAAAGCTGTTGCCATAACACTACCACTACAGAAGATAGTTGTGACTCTCATCACACATTTGCATGTGTACACACACACACACACACACACACACACACACACACACACACACACACACACACACACACACAGTAAATTTGTCCCCTAACCTAACCCTAAACAGTCACAATCACACACCTTAATCTATCTATCCTCTTACCCAGTCTATCCCCTAACCCTATAATACACACACACTTGTGTGTGTGTGCGAATGTAACAGTATATGTATATGTGTGTGTGTGTGTGTATGTATATATATATATATATATATATATATATATATATATATATATATATATATAGAGAGAGAGAGAGAGAAAGAAAGATACACTTACATGCACATACACTCTGTCGCTCACACACACATTATGCATTAATATAGTTATATATACATATATAACAGCTATAGATAGATATAAACATATATGAAATATTTATTACTTTATAAAGCAGCACAACAGGAGCTGGTGTTGATAATGGCTGACCTGAATGCACATTTAAGGACAGATAGAACAGGATAGGAGGACTACCTGGGTCCACATGGGTGGGGCAATAGGAATAAAGAAGGAGATGCCACTCTAGACTTCTGTCAAACAGCTTGATAGTAGCCAACACGTTTCAGAAAATGACAATGTATTTATTTTATTTTACATTTGTTGACCGGGATAGTCCAACTGGATACATGTCCATTTTCAGCTGAGGTCTGGGGAGAAAAGTTCCAATCACAACATGCAGAAGAATACAGGAAAAAATACAGAAAAATACAGGGAATGGAAAGAACACAATATAATACATGTTTAAAGAAAATTACAGGCAAAAACCATGATATAATACATGTTACAAACAGTATGCAGACTCTGTATAGTCGAGCAAGTTAAACAATCAGACATTATCAGACTTATAAGTATCTAGACTAATAATTATGGCTCAGTTTGCATGTAGCAAAAAGTACTGTTTTGCAAAATTATGAAAAAGAAGCTAGTCAGGATTAGAGCAAGGGAATAGCCAGTGAGTAATAAAATGTTACTGAGTCAAGATTAGAGCAAGGGCATAGCCAGTGAGTAACAAAATGTTACTGAGTCAAGATTAGAGCCAGTGAGTAATAAAATGTTACTGAGTCAGGATTAGAGCAAGGGCATAGCCAGTGAGTAACAAAATGTTACTGAGTCAGGATTAGAGCAAGGGAATAGCCAGTGAGTAATAAAATGTTGTCTGAGACTTTTTGCGAATTGAGTTAGTAATGGTGCTAGAGTAAGATCGGCAGGGAGGGAGTTCCAAGTTTTGCCAACAGAGTTGGCAAACAAGGGAGTCCTCCGCCGAGTTGTTGGTTTTGAATGTTTGGACCAGTAATCTGTTAGATGATCAAAGTGGTCTGAGGTAACTATAGTATATGACATTTTTAAGTGCAGGTGTGTTGTCAGATTGATTGAGTACTTTACATGCAACTAAAAGTTGGTTGTATTGAAGTAGGCTCGGTAATTCAAGCCACCCTTGCAGATTTAGGTTATGACAGTGGTGTGTCCGAAATGCTGTGCCTGTGGCAAATTTAGCAATCTGGTTATAACAGCTTGAGAGCTTGTTAAGGTCAGATTTGTTCAGATTGGTAAACAGAGGGGAGGCATAGAGAAGGGTAGAGAGTAGGTGGGAATGAGCAATGGCGGTTCTAGCAAGTGAAGTAAGAATAGGTTTAATTTTCTATTGGGAGCCAAGTTTTTTTATTGATGGTTTTGATAGTTTGGCTCACATGCATATCAGATTTAAGGTTGTTATCTACTATGATGCCTAGGAGTTTAGTTTGGGATTCTGGGGAGATAATGGTGCCATTATTAGATTTAATGGTAAAGAATAGTTGTGAGGACCTGCGAGTGGGGGGGGGGGTAGCAGCTTTGTTTTGTTAGGGTTTAATATCAGATGATGATTACAGAGCCAATTTTCCACAGTATTAAATGCATTCTGGGACAGTGTTAATAGTTCTGCCTGGGAAGTGACAGAGCAGGTTAAAGTGGAGTCATCTGCATATTGAAAGCATGTTGCTTCTGGGATGACAGAGTGGAGGTTATTAATAAAGATAGAGAAAAGAAGGGGTCCTAGAATAGATCCCTGGGGGACTCCTAGGGTGATGGGTAGCAGGGAGGATAGTCTGTTCTGCCAAAGGACAGCCTGTTGTCTACCACAGAGGTAGGATTGAAACCATTGGAGAGCATGGTTATCTAAGGAGAAGGCCTTCAGAGTATGTATGAGTTTTTGGTGGTTAACCATATCGAAGGCCTTGGAGAGATCAAGAAAGAAGACTGAGGATAGTTTATTATTCTTTTGGTAGTGGTTTATGATGTTAGAGAAGGAGAGTAGGGCCGAGGTAGTACTAAGGAATGGTCTAAAGCCATGCTGGGAGCTAGCCAACAGGTGTATGTATATATATATATATATATATATATATATATATATATATATATATATGTATGTATATATATATATATATATATATATATATATATATATATATATAAATAAACCATAGGATCATAGGATGTTACTAGGCTAATGGCCCTGAGGCCCTTACAAATCTAGCCAAGAATTTATCCACCAAAAAAGAAACCACAGTCAGCACCTGTCACTCCTGTCAAAGAAGGACACAGGTGGAACCTATGGGACAAATTTCTGGTTTCCCATCCACTCATCAAGGTTGCGTTTGTAAAGGGTCAGTGAGGTACTCCATTTGACATACATGGGAAGGCCATTCCTGAGACAGGCAGCCTCTGGGAGACCAACCTGTCTCTTCATCAGGTTTTTTTGATGTGGCATATTAGATTTCGGCCTTTTAAGTGGGTAATGCATGAGTAGTTAGACTTACAGATATGGAGCATCTCTAGTAGGCCAGGGTCTGAGATTGCCTTGTAGGTGAGACACAGATCACCTGTGAGCAATCTGCATGATACCGAGCAGAGCAACAGTGATTTCAGCCTGTCCACACAGGACAGGTGTTGGAGGCCATGGATTCTCCTGAGGCAACTCTGTGGCTTTTCCAGTTGATGGTGGTGTTTGAAGAGCTACATACCAAATGGGGCATTATACTCAATTATTGGCCTAATGAGGGAGGAGTACAGAGAGGTAATAATCTCCTTTTTGTCTGGATGCAATTCATTTACTTATGAAATGAACCAAGTATAGGCTTTTCTGACCACTGCTGCCACATGATAGTCAAATGTGAGATTGTTGTCAACCTGAGTACCCAGGTCTCTCAACACAGGCTGTGTGCTTAGGGGATTGCCGTTGATGTGGTAATCAGTAGGGGCCATGCTTTTGCTGAATGGTACGATAATACATTTTTTTGCATTTAACTTAAGGTCATGACTTTGACACCAGTCATTTGTTGCTATGAGACCATCTTGCAGTATGCTAATATCATTTGGGGAGTATAATGCCCTGTTTGGCATCTGTCTGGACACATTCAACAACTGGAATGCACAGAGACACCTCACTAAAAGAATACAAAGCCTAGAACACAAAGAGAAGCCTTATTAAAAGGATACAAGACCTAAACAACAAGTCCTACATTGACTCACTCAAAGCCTATACCTGGCATCCCAGAGACAAGAAAAAGGTGACCCAGGTCTGCCATACAAGGTATCCTCCAGCACATGAATGATGGATTTACTGCACATCAACAAGTTAAATGGCATCAGAAATACTCTGTCTAGGGATCGAGACCTCTTCTGCAACATCAACAACATGGTTTAGAGTAGTGTTTTAACAGCTCAGCATTTAAATGTCTCATTCACTGAAATGAAAGTCAGTATTAAGCCAGAAATGAATGCACTTAGCACCTCATCAAGTTGAATATGACCATTTTCACCTCTGCCGGCACCCATTGTTTAACCCAGTAGGTCCAAGATGAAAAACACTTAACAGAAAGCTAAGGATGACTGTAGTAATTGCAGAGTAATTAACATGCAAACCATTTGACTTGGGCTTCTCTTACCACAAACTGAAAATTATGCAACTATTTTTTATATATTTAGTCAATTTTTGGTTAATGTAACAAACTTCAAGAAACTGAATTTTATTGGAGATTGATATCTGCAGAAAATCATAATAAAGCTATGTATACAGTCATAAGAGCCCTATTTATAGGCTTGCAACACACTTGGAACAAATGTGAAAGAATAAGTTCAGTGGAAGCCGGGAACCACAAATATCAGCTTCCTAAGAAAAGAGTTGAGAAACAGAGGTTGACATGGCTGGGTGTAGCGTGCCCTTATACATGTAGAATAGTCTCATTACACCTGTAATGACTGGGTAGGCTGTTCTTACACATGCAGAATATAGTCATTACACCTGTAATTAATGGACACAGGGTACTGTATGTAGAACTGATGGCTAGGTGTAGGGTGTTCTTACACATGCAGAATAGTGCCATTACACCTTTAACTTATTGGATGCAGGGAACCGTAATGCACAACTGACAGATGGGTATAGGATGGCCTTATATATATGTAGAACAGTAGAACAGTGTAATTTCAAGTGTAACGAGTGGATACAGGGTCCATGAATGTAGAGCTGATGGCTGGGTGTAGGGTGCCATTAGACATGTAGAGTAGTGTCATTATGCATGCAATTAATGGATAAAGGGTCCCTGTATGTAAAACTGATGGGTGGGTGTAGTATGTCCTTATACATGCAGAATACTATCATTACACCTGTAATGAATGGATGCAAGTAATATAGTTTGTGTTTTATTTGTTTCTGTATGTACTTGTGCTGGAATATAGTAAGTGTTGGTATCCTGTATGTTTTCAGTATTTTGAGTTTTCAGTATTTTGAACTTTCAGGATTTTGGTCTTTCAGGATTCTGTAGCGCTTATACACACACACACACACACACATCAAATCATCAAAACCACACAACATCAAAGAAGAGATTGTTGAGATGAGAATTTAGAAATCCCATTTCAAGCGAACCAGCAGAAAATCTTCCCAGGGTAAGTAATAAAATTACTCTAAAAGAAACAAAACCTAAATCACACCATCCCTAACCCATCCAGTTACTATAACAACTGTAAGATCGCACTACAGTTGGGAAAATGACAAAGTTCATTGTCATGCACAACAGGTTACTTACTCTTCGTTGTTCAGCTGGCTTGTGGAAATGGCATTTCAATATTCTTGTCCTGACCATCTCGCCTTTGCTGATGTGGGGTTTTGATGATTTGTAAAATGTATAAACACACACTAATATATACACACAAATGTACACCGTCACACACACATACCCAGATATATGTGTGTGTGTGTGTGTGTGTGTGTGTGTGTGTGTGTGTGTGTGTGTGTATATACAGTGGATATAAAAACTGTACACACACCTGGTATTCTGTCAATTCTCTAAGTTTGGGAGAGCAATATTTCAAAAGTGTCCCTATTTTTGGGCCTTTAGCCACCCGATTTATGGCTTTGTCCAGATTTCTTGCTCTAAGAGGTTGAGAGGTATGGAACAATGCAAAATGTCAACCAAGTCTAGGCATTCTCTAACTTCTAGGACCACATTGCATTTCCTTTCTGTGTTACTAATTTAAAATACCCACTGCATAACAATAGTCTATGCTGAAAACTTATTACCTCTCTGCACATTTAAGTTAATCTACCATGGATTCTGGACATCTGTACATACTTACTAGTATGTAAGTAATGACTTCTCTTCAAATATTTGCCACTACAAAACTCCTCTCTCTATCTATGTGCTGACTTGTTAAGTTATATCTAAGCTTAATACTAATTTGGTGTGACTGACCGTCATACAAATTGTAACAGCTTATTATATTCCTTGTCATTCTAGTGGATTTATTGCACTAATTCTACTAGGCATTCTTTTCTTATATGTATCATGACTTAACCTCACTTAATGGTGTTACCCAACCTCTTCACTTTCCAAGAAAGGACTTTCGTTATTTTCTGAAATGTTGCATTCACTTGTTTGTTCTCAACTCCCACCTCACCCTATGTAGTCATTTCAATTCCATTCTTCATATACTTATGTCCACATTAAACTATACTAAACATCAGTAAACTGCAGTTCCCTGTTATCAATCTAACCATGGATGTAATAATAATGATTGAAAGAATAAATAAATTAATAATATTGCATACAGGTAGATCAACAACAGGGAACTGCAGTTTAGTTTAAAAGTTTAAGAAGACAAAAACAATGTTCACTGAACACCTGGCGCTAGGAATGGTGGTGGTGCTATAAATGAACATTTTCTTGAAGTGATGTGTTCCCTTAGCATCACAGGTTAACTGTGTGCAGTACACAGGGGTGTAACCAGGCATTTGAAAGTTGTACTCACTGGAGTCTGTCAACCCCCCCCGCCACAAACACACACACACACACACACACACACACACACACACACACACACACACACACACACACACACACACATATACATGAGTGACCTTCATGAATTATACCTTTCCTTCTATTATAAATATTGCTGCAGGAAATGTAGATCTATTAGTTTGCTTTGTTCATGCAGCCAACATTTAATTTGAACAAGATTATTTCGTTAATTCTATGTGCAGCTCTTTGCTACTTGTATTTTTCTGTCTGAACAGGGTTAGATTTGTGACTTTCTGCTTTTCATTTTATTGAAGGGAGCCAGTAATGTTGCTATGGTGGGGTGAAGGAAATGGCTCCCCCCGCACAAACACTTACATGGCAATGGCATCTCACAAGAGCTGACGATCAGTCAAGAGCGTGGTACCACTATTCATTTAAGCAGCTGCGGCTGCACAGCTACCTACATGAATCTTTTTAGACAGCACTGACTGCTGCAGCAATGACCTAGCAATTCCCCCCTTTTGTAAGATCCTAGGCTTATTAGAAGATCTTTCTTTTATTCCACATCTTTTAAGAGCACCTGATTTTTTTTGACTGGAGCTGTAACGTGCAGGGAGGTCATAGTGGAATAGTTGGCTACTCTTGTATGTGATTTTTGTGACTGTAATACTTGCTGAACCATGTGTTGGCCACCATAAAGCCATTTGCCAGACAGAAATCTGGAAAGGCTTTTCCTTTCTTTATTTCAGTTGTCCCACCCATATGGACCCAGGCAGTCCTCAGATCCTGTTCTATCTGTCCTGATAGGATCATTCAGGTCACCCTGTATCAAAACAAGCTTGTGTTGCCCTGCTTTATTTAGTTAACCTTGCAAATGCTGCCTGAATACAGTCTTTGGCCTCACAGTTGCCATAATAAAGCTCTTTGTCTCCCATGCACAAAGCACAGAGTTCAATCATGACCACCAGACAATGACTGAAATATGTATGTCATCAGAAATAGAATCATGGTGCCTATCAGGGAAAGCAATGTAAAGACTAACTGATTTAAGCACCAACTGTGATAAGGAGTATCCTCTAGATAGAAGATCCCAGATCATATGCATGCCATGTCAGGCTAGTCACTCAACCATGTCAAAATTGTCTTTAAGTGATTTGGTCACTTTGACTAATACAAATCACTTGTGCACATTTGTATAAAAATTGTGGTAAAGACATTACATTACTTACAATTTCAAGAAACTTTCATAAGCTCTAGGTAGGTTGCCCATTTTTCAGACGTTTATGTCATGACTACACACACACACACACACACACACACACACACACACACACACACACACACACACATTGATATTATATATATATATATGTGTGTGTGTGTGTGTATATAAATTACTACGCAAACTGGCATAACCATCCAAAAGTGACAGTACCAAGAGACAAAATATTGGGAAGTACAAACCCTCATTTATTTTGTGTAGACAGATTTTTTCATTGTTAATCCAAAGGATTTAGTAAACCACATAAAATTAATGGGTGTAAACAGTTGAAATTGATCACCATATATCATATACATAGTTAAAAAAATCATCAACAACTAGGTACATTATACAGAGTGAACTTCTGCAAATAATAAACTGAAGATGGCAACACAGAGAGAAAAAGTTAGAAGATGTGCAGATAATTATAAAGGAAATGCACAAAATAAGCATTTCACTGATGATGTAAAACATTTTATAGAAAATTGGGAAACAAAGCAAAAGGAATAGAAACACCCACAAAAAAAAAAAAAGAAGAAGAAATGGATACATTTTGGAGAAATATCTATGAAGACCCTGCTGGGCATAACAAAGATGCTGAATGGATAAAATAATAAAAGAAACAGTTAAGAAGTTCAAGCATAAGGATATGAAATGTGATGAAGTAATGGCTAGAGAAACTGAAGCCAAATTAAGAAAAGCTCCTAATTGGAAAACCCCAGGTCCAGATGCAAAACTTGTCATAGCAGTAGAACAAAAAGGCAACAAAAGAAAGTCATACAGAACAAAGCTGCAGCACTCAGAAATAAAGTTATAATGGAGAACTTGTAAAAGGGAAAGAATCTAATGCATGGCATGGACAGAGTGCAAAAAAGCATTTGACAGCAACCCACAGTCACGGATAAAGGAGTGCTTACAGATATATATGATACACCTTACATTGATCAATTACATTACAGTGACTACGAAGCAATAAAAAATCACTTTGCAGCTAATCCACAATAAAGGACAAATTGTTATCTCAGGGATAAAAATTCAAAGGGGTATACTACAGTGTGACTCTTTTTTGCTTTTTTGTCTTGTCCTTAATCCATTAAGTTGTTTATTTAACAGATTAGGTCATGGCTACAATTTTGTTCCCAAAAACCAACAAAGTAGAGAGACTTCTCTTTCTGTGGATGATTTAACCCTATCCACATAAACCTTTATGGATATTCCCAGATCATAAACACTTCCACCAGAATTGGTAATGCGGACCAAAAAGAAAGTATTCTAGACTGGATCCTAATAAATTGCCCACCCCACACATACATGTCCGGGACCGCTCCAAATGACCTTAGTGACCACCTCATCACATATATCAGGAAAAACAAAACGGCACTCTCCAAAATCCCCTTGTATAGGTCAGTTAGAAATAAGAAGCAGTTCAACCTTTTAAAGTTTTTGACTGAACTCAAATCTTGTAACTGGACTAATCTTATATATCTCCCCCTAGAGGAAGCAGTATCTACTTTTAATTCTACCTTCCTAGCCATACTTGATACTCACGCTCCTAAAAGATTAATTTAAACTAAAACTAATACTGCACCCTGGCTTACAAAAGAAACTAAATCTAAAATTAAAATCAGAAATAAAACATGGGAAAAATGGCGCTCAACCAAACTACCCCTAGATCGGATAAAATTCCAGCAGGAAAGAAATGCAACTAAAAAATCCATACTAGCTGACAAAAAAAAACTACTATTCCCAACTACAATATAAAAATCACGACAATCCTCAAAAATTCTGGGCTGGTCTCAACAACCTTCTTCGTCCAGGCAAATCCTCCACTCCTACCCCAGAAAAGGTATTTGATAAAACACCAATAGAGGTAGCCAATACTTTCAACTCTTTTTTTACAGATACTATCCAAACCTTAGCCAACCAACTAACTGCCACCTGCTGCCCCATAACCAAAAACATCCCAGAAACCACATCCACTTTTAATCTACAACCTGTCACCACTTCCAATATAAGATCCTTACTACAAAAACTAAAACCTACTACTCTCTCTGCAGACCAACTCCCAGCCGAATATTTACAATTAGCCGCTGATGTCATAGCTTACCCCATAACAATACTAATTAATCGTACCATCAAGGAATCTAATATCCCCTCAATTTGGAAAATATCCCACGTCATCCCACTCCATAAGGGTGGTTCATCCACTGAATTGTCAAACTATAGGCCAATAGCTATAATGTCCCCCCCTGGCCAAAGTCATAGAAAAATGCATACACAAGCAATTACTTCACTATCTTACCCAGAACAAACTTCTGACCAGTTCTCAACATGGTTTCCGTCCTAGCCACAGCACAATGGCTGCCCTGCTCTCTTTTACAGATACAATAAATCAAAACCGCAACAACAAAAAATATCATCTGCTCTCTTTCTAGACCTCTCAAAAGCATTTGACATGGTCAACCACCAGCTGTTTCATAATACTCTACAAAATCTCAACCTGGACAACCTAACGTTGGGCTGGTTCCAAGCCTATCTCTCAGGTAGGAAACAAGCAGTTCTCTGGCACAATAAACTTTCTATTCTCCTACCGAATACCATTGGAGTTCCACAAGGGTCCATACTAGGACCACTTCTTTTTTCAGTCTTCATCAATGACCTCCATAAAACCATCCCCGAGGCAACATGTATACAATATGCCGATGATTCGACATTAGTATGTTCGGATACATCTATAGTTAAACTTCTAGCTAAAACCCAAGCCTGCTTTACAGATGTAGAAAAATAGCTAGCAGGACGTCAGCTAATCCTTAATCCAAATAAGACAAAATTACTACTCTTTCATCCAACCCATAAACTCCCCAACACTACCTTCACCATTCAATCAAACAACGGGACAATTATTACTCCAGATCCCCATACCAAACTATTAGGTGTGACCATTGACAATAAACTAAAGTTTAATACCCATATTAATCTCACCATTAAAACCGTGAATAAGAAATTAGGGTCACTATATAGAATCAAATCCTTTCTCACTCCCATGACAAAAGTGACCATTGCGCACATGCACTTGCTCTCTACACTTCTCTATGCATCCCCTGTGCTCACCAAGCTTAATAAAACCGAGCTGAATAAACTCTCATGTTCTTATAATCACATAGCCAGATTTGCTATGGGTATGCCATATAGAACCCACCACTGTAAAAACCTAAAACACCTAGGATGGATAGAACTTCCAAACCTCCTACAACAATCCCAACTCATTGAAGCATTTAAAATACTAAAATATCCAGATAAAACTCCAGCACTAAAGAACCTAGTCATACCATATACTAATCTAAACAGACTACGTTCCTCTAACATACCACTTATTCAAAAAGTAAAATCCAATAACTCAGGAGGGGATGCTATATTCACTAATGTCACTGCCAAAATATGGAACACCCTTCCCTCTAGTATCACCACCATCACCTCCTTACACCACTTTAAGAAAAGTCTATTCCATTATTTCAATTCCCACTGGCTATGCCAATGCTCACATCTGGACTAAACCCCCTTCTATATAGCTGTCTTAAATAATTCTCTCCTCCCTACCTTATCCACAGGGTACTCTACTTCCTCCTATCTCTTCACCCACGCACCTTTTTTCCTTTTACCTCTCTAAGGGGCCAATCGAAAAATGTTAACTTTCTGTACTGCTTTTTCACTGTCTGACTTTATGACCTAATTTTGTGTTCCTCTCGTGTTTTATATAATCAATTGTATTGTTATGCTCCATTTTCATTCTCTTTGTACTTAGTATAACCAATGTACAACTTTTATTATCTGATTTTGCTCCTCTCCAGATTTGGATCATAACCGATTGTATTGCTATGTGCCATCTTACTCTCTTGTATGTAAACTAACTTAAATGTGGAGCTTTTCTTCCCGGGCCTCCGCTGAAAATGGACATGTATCCAGTCGGATTTTTCCCGGTCAACAAATGTAAAATAAAATAAAATAAATTTAAATACTGTATAGTTCATCAGATGAGGAACTGAAAGTACAACTTCAAGTGGTCAAAACTTTCTCAGATGATATAAGAATGTACTTTGGTCTTGATACATTTACAAAAGTGACATTTAAATCAGGAAAGCTGCAGCACTCAGAAAATATCAGTCAGGGACAGGTATGTGATATAAAGGAACTTGAGACAGAAAGAGTGCATAAATATTGCCGATATATATAAACAAGAATTGGATGGCGCAGTGGTGCCGTGGTAGTGTTGTTGCCTCACAGCAAGAGGTTCTCCGATTTGATTCTCGGCTGAGGTGCCCTCTGTGTGGAGTCTGCATATCTTCCCTGTGTTTGTGTGGATTTCCTCTGGGTGCTCTGGTTTCCTCCCAACTTACAAAGACATGCATCTGGAGTGTTTCTCCCTGGGCCCCTGCTGAAAATTGGCTTTGTTCTAAGTCGGACTTTCCCAGTAAACAAATAATAAATAAATAAATATCTGGGAAATGATGCATGGACAAATGTGTTCAAAACTCAGTGAGAAATATTTAAGAAGACCAAAACTAATAGTGAAAACAGCCCTAACATCTAGGAACAAAGTCAAAGCTATAAATTAATTTTCACTTTTTGTTCTAACTTACAGTTTTGGGGTGAGTGACTGGCCCCAAAGGGTACTGGATCAGTTGGACAGGAAAACAAGAAGAATGCTTCACAATAATCAAATGATAAACAAAATTACTTTATACTAGGATTATATTTCCCTTGTTCTGAAGGAGGTGTGGGCCACCTTGAAATTGGTTACATGTATAGATCTGCAATCATAGGACCAGATTCATACATAGTGAAATTTTTAAACATGAGAACAAGTCTAATATGACTTCCCTGTTCACTTTAACTGAAGTATATCGATTTCAGGCAGGAATGGAAACCAAATCAAAAGTAGATAAAAATCAAGCAGGAACTGAATGTGCCAAAAATAAATCAATAAATAAATAAATTAAATAAATAAGGAGAAGGGATAATATCAGAAGGCAAGAAATGTGGAACAGTCATAAATATAGTCGCAAGTACAGAAAACTGAAAAAACCTAATATCAATCAGAATCTGACACAGGAATGGTTAAGGAAAGATTCATTTAAACCAAAAGATGAAAGGTTAATATTGACAGTCCAATATAGTGGACTACGTACATGCTGGTTTACAAAGTCCATTGAACATGTGGGAGAAGCAGACAGGTGCAGCTCCAGAAAAACAGAACCGGAAACAGTTGTACATCTTGTTGCTGTATATGATATACTAGTGGCAGAGAATCTGTATACTGAATGGCATAATAATGTGCCAAGATTGTTGCACTGGGGGATTATTACAATATGGAAGAAGATGAGAAGCATTGAAAACATGAGCCACAGAGCATTATAGAGAATGATGAAGTTTATATCAAATGTGATCACCCATTACCTACAGTTCAAAAACAGATGCGAGAAAACCAGATATAATAGTCCACCAAAAGAAGACAAAAATAGCACTGATAATTTAAAATGCTACACCTAGTTATTTTAGTGTCTTATATATAAAGAGCAAGACAAAGTCATAAAATATCAGGATTTACAGCCAGAAACAGGGGCAATGTGGAAGAAGGACACCCAGACAGTTATAATAGTAGTAGGAGCAAGGGGTCTCATATAAAGGAACCCATATTTGTATTTAGATATGCTATTGATGCATATAAATCCATATGAATTGTGGAAGTAATATTCCAGGATGTTTGCCAACAATGGAACAATGGACTGCAGTACTCAGGAATTTACAAAAAACTAAAAAAAAAACTTAAAAAAAAAAAGGGAAGGACATGGAAATATGAGGCATAATCAGAAACATTCTGCAAAATCAGGTACAGTTGAAAAGTATGCAAAGCACCTGTTATGAAATGCAAAACACATTCTTTAATATAAAATATTTTCTAACCAGTATGTAAATGCAGAATGCAGCTACAGTAACTGTGACTGAACTCCAAACATGATATGAAAAAAAATACCCTCTCAGCTGTTTCTGAGTTTCAGGGATGCCTATGATTTGGTTCAAAATGCAGCTTTGCCTCCTCCTAAATGTGGTGATTTGGAAGAAAGTGTGGTGATGGCACTTCAAAAACAATTTTGATATCTAGAGTTATATCTTTAACTTATGAAAATACGTGTTAATTTACATACTCCCGTTCCATCAAACACCTCAGGTTAATAGTATTAATATTTTACAAAAGTGTTTCTGGCTATCACCAATTATTTCTGTACTAATCAGTGGTTCTGGAGGTTGATGGTTGTGAACAATAACTTAAACAGGGACATTTTACAGATGTTCCATGATTTTGCTGAGTAATAGACAAAACCGCTTTGACTATCAGCTATGTCTCCGGTCCTTAATGTTATAGAAGGTCGGTGATTTTATCTCATGTTCTTGACGTGCCTCTCAACAGGTAACCTGTGCTTATCTTTAGGCTGGCGCTATCATTTAAAGACCCCCCCAACTTCATACTTGAGGGGACAAAAAAAAGCAAGATAGATTGGCAGCATGTCGGTATGCTGGTACTGCATTCCCAAGAACCCTCACATCAGATTTAACCATCAACTCACCCCTTTCCTTTGTACTGAATAATAAATAAATAAATCTGTAGAATGCCATTACGCTCGCACTGGCATTCCTGTGTCTTATACAGTGTGCACCTAGCACTAGCAACCTATTTGTGCTTTTCTCATCTCTTGAGGAGCTGACAGTGAAATACTTCGCTGGCTGCGAGAATCTAAACTTGATTGAATAATCGCCTCCTGTTAAACTGCAGCAAGCTGTTTACTATGCTAGAAACTAACAAGCAGTAAACAGCTTATTACAGTTAAATCAACACGCATACAATGCTTTTCATGACTCCCAGACGATCAGCACCTGCAAACCCTGACAGCTTGCATGTGGGGTCACTACCACTTCGCTCTGCTCTAGTTGCGGATCTAGCTGGTGCATCATTATATCCAGTAAAAGCAGACATTAACATTTTAAATTCATTAAAGCATTTTCATTCTGATAACAATTTATAAAAAATTATTAAATTGTTATTTACAGTTTGTTCCGGATTGTGGATCTTTCGACCTTCACTTTAAATTTGACTCAAATTAAAGAGCTATGGCATGGTAGTAATTGGGAGAAAGCTACAATGCAGAAAATAGCTGTTTAAACTTTTTTTCACACTAAAAACTGTTTTTTTTTTTAATTGAATATGAAATTTACACACAAATTTACTGGAGAGGTGCAGGCAAAGTATGGTGGTGGGTGAAATGTATACAATTTAAGCTATGAGTCATTGCAAAAAAAGTTTTCTGTAAGCTGCGTCTTTAATGCTCTCCCATTAAAACAAGAAAATTAGGTGATCGCAATATTTCATTTTATTCAGAAACTGGCTGGCAGGGTAGAAAGTAGTAAATTCTTAAGTGTAAAGCAATCTCAGAGGAATGTTGTAATACGAAGGATGAGTTCACACTGGGAGCTAAAACTGAACTGGAACTGCAGACGTAACAGGATATTCAAAGTAAAATGACACTGTGGGTTGGAAATTACATGATGACATCACAGTGGGTGTTACTCTGGTCAGCTTAAACGTGGACCCAAATTTTAAACACTGTGATTGTCCCTTTAATCAATGCATACAACAGGAAGGTGAAACTGTTGATAGATATTATGCCAGATTATTAGAGTGTTTTAATAACCATTGTGGAATGCAGGTACCTGAAGACCAAACACATGATTCCCCATATGAGCAGCAGCTAAAGAATGCATTTTTGAAAGGCAGTATTGCACGCATTAGCAACTTTATTACAATGCACATGGTAGATGATCGTACAAGTAGATTACAGTCATTACTTGAATATGCAAGACATGCCGAAAGGCATTTTAATAGCAAAAAGAAAAAAAAACTCAAGTATTTGCAGTAGAAGACGGATCAGAAGTCTTTGTAGTACAAACTGGGAAGAAGGGTAAGAAAAATGCCCAGGGAAACAAACATAGGTTCATAGGTTCATAGGTTCATACTAGGCTATCTGCCCGAGGGTATTTACAAGCCTAGCCCAATAGTTTTGTGGCTTACGCCACCCCTTTAGTATGGGGAACTATACCCATTATTTTGCTGTGCCTCTGTTGAGCAGTGACACTGAGGTAATCCCTGGGGTATATCTGCGATCTCCCATCCATTGGTCAAGATTTCTCTTGAACAAGGCCAGCGAGGTGCTCTGCCTCACATATACTGGGATTTTATTCCACAGCATAGGAGTCTTTGGTGATGAATCTATCCTCCAGCACGCCCTATTAATAGCCGTGTCGGTTTAAGTCTGCCGCCCGAGTGGCTCTGACGGATCTCGATTTTTTGAGGTGAAGCAAATTGATCAAATCTGGGATTGACATGGCCTAGTATGTTAGGCAAAGGTCACCTCTGAGCAAGGTAGCGACTGAATAGAGCTGGAGTTCTTTCAGTCGGGCAGCATAGGACAGATGTTTGAGACCCTTTATCCTTTTGGTGAGGAACTTTTGTGGCCTCTCCAGCTGCTGCAAGTGTCGGGTCAGATACATTCCGAATGGGGCATTGTACTCAATCATTGGTCTGATGAGTGATGAGTATAGGGAGACTATGACCTCCCTTGATCTAGATGAGAATCCTTCATGATAAGGTGGGCAATGTAGAAGGTCTTCCTAACTACTTTAGCTACATGGGTGTCGAATGACAGACTACTATCAACCTGGGTCCCCAGGTCCCTGATAACTTCTTCTGTGCTCAGTGGATTGCCACCTATTTGGTAGCTAGGGGTAACCTTGTTTTTCCCGAAGGGTATGACTATGCATTTTTGGCATTTAACTTTAGGCCATGGCTCTGGCACCAGTTATCCGTTTCTGTGAGACCCTTCTGAAGGATATCTGTGTCAGATGTGTTTTCTACTATGGCCCAGTTTGCAGTCATCTGCAAACTTTGTCAGCCATAACCCTCCTGTGTTTGCTTGTACTTGGAAAAGTAGATGCCAAACAAGAGTGGGCCCAGGACTGAGCCCTGTGGTACACCACTTGTGACAGGCTTTGAGTCTGACATGGCCAGCAACTCTGACCCTGTGGGTTCTGTCACTCAGCCAGTTTGCAACCCATCTTGTGATGTATGGGTTAACATTTAAGCTGATGAGTTTTTCAATGATACCCGAGTGGGGTATTTTATCAAGGCCTTAGCCAGATCGAGGTAGGCTGTATGGACTGCCTTTCCTCATCAATGGCTTTGGTGACTGTTTTGAAAAAGTCAACCAAGTTTAGAAGGCATGATCTGCCTTTGACAAAGCCAAACTGGGATGGATCCAAAGTCTGCAAATTCCCTATGTCTTTATTTATGAGGTCCATTATGATCCTCTCCATGGCTTTGCAGATAAGGCTTGTCAAGCTAATGGGCGGTAATTTCAGGGTCGGGTGAGGCACCGCCTTTGTGAAGTGGGACCACATTTGCAGTGCGCCACTCCCTGGATACGTATCCAGAGGTAAGACTATGATTAAACAGCTGTCCTAGCTGTGGGTTTAATTCCTCATTGAGTTCGTGGAGCACACAGCCGGGGACACCATCAGGTCCCATGGATGCTGTGTTTTTGCTTTGGAGAGAGCAGTTCTCACTTGGGCCTTGGAGATGTTTGGGGGGCTGCAATCGCTTGGTATAGATATCTCTCCTTTGCCGGGGGACGGGGGGGAGAAGTTTGCACTGAACCTGTCGGCCAGTATGTTGGCAATGTCTGTAGGATCAGTAATCTTCACATCATTTTGAACTAGTTCTGAGCATATCTGGGAGTTTCCTCCCAGGTTTCTAACATAGCTAAAGAAGGCCTTATGATTGTCTTTTGAGTCTTTAGCTATTTTTCTCTCAAAATTTGCTTTGGATGATTTTATGAGAGCTCTTAGTTTTTACTTATAGTGATCAAGGGTGTCTTACCTTTTAGGATTTTGCTCTATCTTGTAGTAGCTTCCTCCTTTTGTTGTAGAGTTTGTTTATGGCTGGGGTCCACCAGAGTGGACGCTTGCCTTGGTACAAAGAGTCTTTGTTTTGCTTGGGATTGCCTTATCCATGCAGTCCTGCAGGTGCTGGTAGAAGGCATTTGTAAGTGATTCAGCGGCTTGAGTACTGTTTTCCATTTCGGGGGCCTTAAAGGAGACCACACTAGTCTTTAGAAGTGTGAAGTCGGCCGAGAAGTTCTTTACTGTGGTCTTTTTATTTCAGGTGGGGTGGGATGAGGACCTCCAGCGAGATTAGTTGTGATCTGATCTCACCAGTGAGGGGTATACTTCGGTGTTGAACATTGTGCTCCCATGTTCGTGATGATGAGATCAAGTATGTTTTCTCCTCTTGTGGGGATGGTGACTAGTTGTTCCATGGCATTTGAGTTTATGAATTCCAGGAACTTTTGGGCTAGGGTGTTTGGGCTTGAGTAGTGTTCCCAGTCTATATTAGGGTAATTGAAGTCACCTAGTATGATGGTGTTTGGTGATACATTTATCCCTCTAGTGTTTTCAGGAAGGCCATGTGAGGTTCCTGAGTTTGTGAGGGTGGCCTGTAACATGCTACAATTTGCAGAGCAGTCTTCCTATGGTTAATTGCACCTGGATGGTCTCCGATGCATCATGCGTTGCCACCAGTCTTGAGGTGTGGGTGTCTTTGATGAATATGGACCCCCTCCTTTCTTGGTATTGTCCGGATTTTGGGGCCGGAATGCATGATAAGAAGTAAAACCTGATAGTGCTGGGGTGCTCTCAGGAGTCTTGAACCAGGTTTCTGTCACTGCACAGACATCGATGTTCTCCATACTGAGAAGGGCCTCGAGTCGTGCATTTTGAGATTTAGACTTCTGGCATTGAGCAGCATTACCCTTTTTTTCCTTTTTTGTGTTCTAGGGTGGTAGGTTTAGAATTTGAGCCTTGCCTAAAAAAGGCACTATGGGGGTGGCAAAAGCCTTTGCCAATATCCGGAATCCCAGGGGTGACAGGTGCAAGCCGTCCCTTGCGCAGCGTGGCTTGTCCAGCATGTCATCCCAGGCAGACAGACATTGGATCCCCTTTGAATGACACCAGAGTTTAAGCCAATTGTTAAAGCTGATCATCTTATCTCTGTATTGTGGCATCATTCTTGGTGAAGGTAGGATACTGCTCAAGGTCATGGTCATACCTGCCTGGGCTACATAATCAGAGAGCTCCTCAATGTCTCTTTTCATGTAGTCCAAGGAGCTCAGGTCGTTTACACCAGTGGACAATGACTGAGTCGTATTTGTACCTGCTGTTGAGAGACCTGAGTGCTTGCATTATGTGGCGGATTCTAGCCGACAGGCAGCTTACTGTGACCTTCTCCTTACTCAGTCTGGTGAGGGGACGTCAGTGTGTCTGACTATGGAGTCACCAATGACTAGTGTGTCTGGCATTGTGTTTGGCCTTAAGGGCTGTGACTGATTGACACTCTGACTGTGAGGTCTATGTGTTGCAGGTGTTGTGTTCTGAGGTGGTGGTTGTTTGGGTGTCTGCTTTGGTGGCCTCTGCTGTTTTGGTAGATTTTTGATCAGAGCCTTGAGTATGTCTTTGTGTGTTTATGTGTATGATTTGAGGTTGTGATGGTACTATGTGAGACTGGGTCTATAGTGTGTGTGGTAACCTTCTCCTCCTGACTGGTCTTGCCAGTCCTATGTTGAGAGCTCAGCCTCCAGTTTGGCCGTATAGTTGCATCTCGCATGTATTTGTGTTTTGTGGGAGGAGGAGAGGGTTGTCTGTGTACATGAGGCAATTGTAACATTGCCTCAATATTCCCAGGTTCACCAGCTGAGCAGGAGAGGACACTAGCAACTGATCCCTCGACATGCTAGAAGGACTAGACAAAAAAAAAAAAAAAGATTCCGGGGGACGTGAGTGACTGAGAAATGGGGTTTGCCTTTTTGCTATCTATAAGAGTGCCGTATCAAGGTAATAAGTACTGTAGGAGCAAGTGCTAGGTTTAACAGATAGAAAAAAAGTCTACTTGGAGTCAAGTAGAGATGATCTTTTTAGGTATTAGAGAAAGTGCTAGTAACAGGGATGCTTAAAGGTAAGATTGAAAAGAATGCACTCTGCAGTGTGCACTAGAGAAGTTAGATATGAAAGTAGGTAACTTGAGTTTTACCTGTTTAAAAAGTTAAGGTTTAGTGGAGAGTTACTATTTTTAAAACAGCAAGATGGACTGAAAGGGGTGGTTTCTTTTGTATTTTGGTACTATGAAATACTGTAGGATGGCCAATAAATTTAAATAATTGAAGGGGTGGGATTTCAAAAGTGATGGTTTTGTGATTACTCACATAAGCCAGTGAAAGTAGAGAGAAATGAGATATATGGTCAGATTAACATAAGAGGCGGGCAACTAGAAAGACAGTGGTATTTAACAAGACAACTTAAATGGGTGGCAGGGCGGGAAAAAATTCTGCCTGACTCAGAACAGAGAGAGCTGTGGTCTCTTTTGAAGTTTTAATATGCTGTTAAAACAGAATGCAAGCAAAACACAAGGTAAAGAAAACAAACTACAGTATTCAAAATATAGAAAGGCAATACAGAAATACAAAAAATAACAGCAAACTAACCTTTCCTTCACAGCAAAGTGTAGCAGAGTCTGGATGAGCCTTTCTGGTAAAACAATCTAATATATGATCAGAGGATTTTGAAGAGAGAAAGAAAAGGGGTGAGTGCTTTAAATGTGGGAAAAAGGGACATTTAGCAAGGGATTGCAGGCAAAATAAAAAGGTAACCACAGAAGACAAGGAGGATGAGGACTGACTATATGATAGTCAAGAATCACTGGAAAGGAATAAACAAGAAAAGACAAGTGCAAATGTGATAGAAGGAGTAGAGGATGTGATAGAAGAAATAGAGAATGTGCATGAAATCACAGATAATGAAGAAAATGAAATTCTAGACTTGGCATTATTGAGCCTAGAGCTCTACTTAGCAGACACAAAACCGGAAGTTACACTTCTGGTAGAGGGGAGGGAAGTTAAATTCCTGTGTGACTCAGGGGCTTCACGGACCCTGACACATCCTTCCAAACTACCGGAAAATTCAGAATCACTTGATTACATATTAGTGAAAGCAGCCAATGGATGGCTGTATCGGGAGACACTCTCCCACAACATAACAATAACTGACCCTGTTTCAGGGATGACCCAGAAAAGCAAAATTGTTGTTTCTGCAAAATGCCCAGTAAATCTTTTGGGCAGAGACTTAATGCAGATATTTGGCATAGCAGTAGTTCCAACTATGCAGGGTATGGAAGCACAGCGACAAATGGATACTTTTGTAGTGCGACCAGAGGGTGAAACATTTTATTGGTACAGCCAGGACTTGGTTACGACTGGTCCAGGGCCAGTAACCGAAGAACTGATGAACGTAGCCATCAGTAAATCCCCCTCCCTTGACACTGATAAACAGCATTTGTTGCATTGCACTCTATATTACTGTAGCAAACCAGGACCTGATAAAGAATATGAGCAAGAACTGTTTAGAAACCATGCTAACAGATTAGTATTATGAAATTTATACTGGGGCACAGAAGGAAACAGTGTAGTAAGCTGTTCATTGCCCCAGGAATTCCTAGCACTTTACAAATCTAATCAATTACCACATGTGAGTTTGACTAAAGATAGAAACGTGAAGTGGGCAGACCTAGGAGAAGAGACAGAGTTAGAACTTTCCGAACAGGGAGTACAAAAGCAGAAGCTGAATTGGATAACACAGACACACCCAGCTGTACACTTGCAGGCAAGTGAGGACAACTGAGTAGCACTCTTACTAGAAGAAGAGGAAAAAGCTTTACGAGACATGCCAGAGACTCTCTGGTCAACAGGGATATCAGATGTAGGACTTATTCGTACAGCAGGACCAGTCACTATCATGCCAAAGTCGGCATTTTGACCTCAAAAGAGACAGTATCCCTTGAGAAAGGATGCAGAAATAGGAATCAAACCTATAATAGCAGCCTTACTCAAGGAAGGAGTATTGATAGAATCTCCTGATTCACCATGTAATACACCCTTATTTCCTGTTAAGAAAGCAAATGGAGAATGGTGTATGGTCCAAGATTTACAAGCTGTAAATGATGCAGTTATACCCAGGGTGCCTACGGTGCCTGATCCACACACCTTATTAAATGATTTGAAACCTCAACAAAAGTATTTTTCTGTGGTAGATATTAGCAATGCGTTTTTCTCAATACCGATAAACCCTGACAGTCAACATTGGTTTGCATTTACATTTCAGGGAAAAAGGTATAAATATATGTGACTACCACAGGGATATTGTGAGAGTCCAACAATATTTGCACAGGAAATGGCACGAAAGGCAGCCAGATTTTACTTTATGTAGACGACATTCTGCTGGCAGCCCCCACCCAACAAGAATGCAGAGAAGATACGATAGCATTACTACAATTTTTAGCTACTCAAGGACACAAGGTAAACAAAAACAAACTGCAACTTTGGAAAAAAAACAGGTCAAATACCTGGGATATGTAATATCCAAAGAAGGCAGAATATTAGATGAAGACAGAAAAACAGCAATCTAACAAGCACCCAAACAGACTACCAAGAAGGAAATGATGTCCTTCCTAGGTACTACTAATTTTTGTCGGAGTTGGATTCCAAACTATGCCTTGGAATCTGCTCCACTGACCAACTTGATATTTAAAAAGCCTATGGCAGCACAAGATTTATTACAGTGGACACTAGAAGCAGAATCAGCTTTCTGCAAATTGAAACCACTGATAGCATCCTCATTAGTTTTAGGATTACCGAACTATCATAAACGATTTTTCCAAACTGTAGACTGTAAGCAGGGTTATATGACATCAGTGTTAACACAACAGCATGGGGACAAACAACGCCCCATAGCTTACCATTCATCACAGCTAGACCCAGTGGCACGATCCCTGCCCCACTGTGTACAAGCAGTAGTCGCAGCAGCAATGGCAGTGCAGGCTTCAGCCTCAGTAGTGTTATTCCACCCTCTCACATTGAGAGCGACTCATGCAGTCGCGATTATTTTGCTGCAAGAAAAAGTAGCATATCTTTCTCCTGCTAGACATCTTTCCTGTATGACTATACTGTTGAGCCAACCTCATATGACAACTGAACGATGCACAACTTTGAATCCGTCAACCTTGCTCCCAACCCCTGCAGATGGCAAACCACACTGCTGCCTGCAGGAAATTGAGCAAAAGACACTACCTAGAAAAGATCTCATGGATGTTCCCTTGGATGATGCTGAGGTGACATACTATGTGGATGGCTCATGTAGGAGGGGTCCTACAGGACAGAATCTAGTGGGGTACGCAGTAGTTTCTAATACTGAGATTTTAGAAGCAAAGTCTTTACCGCACAACTTATCTGCACAAACAGCAGAATTGATTGCTTTGACAAGGGCATGTACCTTGGCAAAGGGTAAACAAGTGAACATTTTTACTGACAGCCAGTATGCTTTTTCTACTGTATATGTTTTAACACAGCAGTGGAAAAATAGAGGAATGATAACATCTGCTGTTAAACCAATTAATCATGCGCAATTTATTTTAGATTTGTTAGACTCTATTCAGTTACCTCAGAAAGTAGCTATTTGCAAATGCGTAGCTCATACCAAGCAACAGGATAGGATTTCAAAAGGTAATGCGAGGGCTGATACAGCTGCAAAACAAGCAGCTTCAGCTTCAGAAGTATTTCTTTTGAGTGAGGAATTACAACCATCTGAGATTTTAGACTTAGAAATGTTAAAAACAATGCAGACACTTACTACAAATGTAGAAAAACAAAAATGGATAAAACGAGGAGCAATTCTTGAGAAAGGGCTGTACATCTCCAAAGAGAGGAAACCAATTTTACCATCTAACTTGTTTAGCTATGCGGCTTTGTTGAGACATGGGCAGTGCCATGTCTCAACAGGGGGCATAGTACAGTTAGTGAATCGAGTGTTTACAACGTATGGATTTGCAAACTACACAAAACATTTTTGTGCAGCATGCCATGTTTGTAACAAGCATCATGCACAAGGGGCATTGAAACCTAAGTAAGGGAGTTTCCCTACACCACCATATCCATTCCATACTATCTGTATGGATTTTATAGAGCTGAACAAATGTGAAAATAAGAAGTACTGCCTTGTCATTATAGATATGTTTTCCAAATGGGTGGAAGCTTTTCCAACTAAAAATCCAGATGCAGCTACTGTTACAAAAGTCCTCGTTAAAGAAATTATTCCTAAATTTGGCATACCGGAAAAGATTTATAGTGACAATGGCACTCATTTTGTAAATCAAACTATACAATAATTAAGCCATTACTTTGAGATTTCTCTGAAAAACCATTGTGCATACCACCCCCAATCTGCAGGATTAGTAGAGAGGCACAATGGAGTTTTGAAAAATAAGCTTAGGAAATTGATTAGTGAGACACAAAAGAACTGGGTGCACTGTCTACCTCTGGCACTGTTGAGTATGAGAACTGTTCCAAATGTAAAAGGGTTAACTCCTTTTGAAATTCTGTTTGGGAGGGCATATTATACACCTCAGTGGAAACCTCGCATGCCTGCAAACCAGGAGGCTGACAGTTCACTTGCAGAGTATATGAGGCGATTTTTGAATAACAAACTTTTGCAGTTAAATTCTGTTTCAGATAAAGAACAAACCAGACCATTGGAAGCAGCAAAAGTCCCAGGCACGTGGGTCTGGTTGAAGGTCGTGAGGAAAAAGAATTGGAGTTCTCCGAAGTGGGAAGGACCATACCAGGTGCTACTGTCAACACCCACTGCAGTCAAGATTGCAGAGCGAGCATCCTGGATTCATCTGACACAGTGTAAATTGGTTAAGAACTTTGAACTGGACAAAAACCTTGTTACTGTTGTACAACGAGAACAAAATGACCAGGTATAGAGTAAACAGAGATGCAGAACAATCTCAGAAAATTTGCATGATTATTCTGATAGCTATACTGATAACAATGATCTTTTTGCTGTGGTCTTTCCTTTTCCCAGCCACACGAGTTGAACTGGACAAATTTGATGCATTACTCATAGACTGGCATCCAAACTTTAACACTTACCAAGCAATTAAATATGTGTATGCTAAGACTTTTAATGTTTCGAACTGCTGGATTTGCACAGCTATACCAACAGCATACGGAGGATTATTGATGACTGCTGTCCCCCTAGGGGTCAATGAGACCTGCAAAAACTTGATCTTTGATACTACACCTGTGAAATCACAAGACAAAATAGCATTGTACCTACCCGTTACACAAAAAGGGATTATATGTTTTTATAAAAATGACACTATTCAGGTGGGTTGGAGCAATTGCAATGTGACTGTTTCTTATAAATGTTATATTAAGGCCAGTAAGACAAAAACTATTTGTGATACAAACTATGATGCATATTTTGAAAAGATGCATAGAAGTGTTAATGAAATACAACATAATCCTGTTCTTTTAAAGCAGCTTTCTATTATTGATAAGAAAATGTTTCATGCAGGGCAAGCTTATATCAATATTAAAGTAGAGAATTGTTATTTTGTTTGTGGGAAAAAAGCATATAAATGGCTACCTGAGAATTGGTCCGGCAGTTGTTTTTTGGGTTACCTGGTTCCAGCCATATGACACACTGCAGGTTTGCCTCAGGGAAAAATTCAAAACATCAGATAGGTCAGCAGTAAACCTAGAAGTCCAATCAAAAGACCTGAGAATCCAGTGGGATGAATCGAAGCAGGATGGAGAAACCATAACTCCGTGAAAAACAAAGATAAACTTACACACATGGACTTGAGTGACACCATCATATCATGGGCAGGCATAGCCCCTGCATATGGCGCAGTGAAATCGATTTGGGAGCTGAGAAAACTGTCTAAACTTCTCAAAGTTATGAGCAATGCAACTTTTTCTGCTCTCGAATTAGTGACTGATGAATTAAATGCTATGACAACTGTAGTACTTCAAAACCGCATGGCTCTTGACTTCACCCTAGCGGCGAGAGGTGGTACATGTGCTTTAATCAAAGAAGAATGTTGGTCATATATTCCTGACATCCAGCATGAGATAAACGACCATCTTGAGATGATCCAGCAAGTGTCAACCATGACCAAACCAGGCCCAAACCCTCTGATGGACTTTTTCCAGAATTTGTTTGGGGGGTGGGGTTCCATCCTAATGAATATCCTGATTGCCATTTGTGTGGAATTACTCCTATTAGGAGCATGCATCTGTTGTGGTATTCCCTGCATGAAGAAATTAATCAAAGATTTTATAGACATGTCAGTTTCTGAGACTTTGTATCAAAGTACTGAAATTGAAGAGTTGTTGAAAAGTGAAATGCTTTAATAAGTCTAAACTGAATGACTCTCTTTAACTGCAATCCAGAATGGAAGAGGTTAGGAGAAGAAGCAAACTGTTTATGCTTTTGAAAATAGAATTAAAAAGTATTAACAGGCGGGAGATGTTAGAAAAATATGTAATAAAGTGTATGCTTAATGCTAATTAGAAGTTAAAAGAGTTAACACGTTTTTCATTCTATTGTATATACACTATTTTATATACAGCTTAGTTTTATATGAGACTAAAAGATGCTTTTGAAACTGCAGTGTGCTTTCTGAAACTTGCAAGATGCCCTCTGACCTAGTAACTGCTAGCACAGCAAAATTCATGTTTATGTCTTTTGGAAATGTACTTGAAAAACAGGTGATTATCTGCTAGGTCAGAAAGCAATGAATGAACAATGCCATATTCTATAATGTTATGATTTTGAACAATTAGCTCTGTTCGTGGTATGAGAACGTGCAGAGCTGCAGAAGGAAGAGATAAAGACAGACAAAGAACTGTTGGAGAAATTAACTGCAATCTGTACTTGCTTTGTGCTCGAATTAGCCATAGTACCTTGAATGGTAACATTGCATATATCTAACCGGTGGTAGCCAAGGCCACATTGTTTTTCTTAGGAAGTTTCTCACAAAAATTGATAGTACAAGCAGAAAAGCATGAAAACAACTGCTATGTAATGATGATGTTAAAAACTTGTGATCTGCTACGCCAGCTTGGTAGGCAATGTCTTATTAGAAAATGTATAAAAATGCTGGTATTTCCTGATTCTAGTTAGACAAACTCTGTATTAGCACGTTTTTGTCTCCTTGCTGCAAAATTAAAGTGCCTTAACCTGAACCTACCGTGTATTGATCATTTTTAAAGTATATTTTTCCTTTGACATGGGTGTACATGTACTTGACTGTGCATTTTGTTGATAGGTGGAATCTCTCTGTGGTTCACTGTAACAGTGCAGCTATGATATAGTTACACTGTCATGTGACTTAGAGGTGGGGGGTTCAAAGATGTTAGACTGTAAGCTTTATTAAGTATTTTTGAGGTGATTAGTGATAGTTTTTTTGCTTTGTGTCCTTATGTGGGAATATAGAACTATGCAATGGGATTGATGTGCTTCTTTTCTGTTGTGTGATCCTGGAGTTAGATTATGTTCAGTAGTGAAGGTATAGGGGGTGCAGATGAGATTATACCCAGTAAAATGGACTGTTATTGAGATTTTGACTATTGGGAGTTGATACATTTTTTTCAATGCACTGGCTATTGATATGCTGCCAAGTTAAGAATTTGACATGCACTTGAATCTAAGCAGTTGGGGATATACAATCAAGTATAAAAGCAGTCTGAGGAAGCTAGAAATTCACTTTTATGCAGCATTCATCCACTTATTCCAAAGATGCAATCTATGAATCTTCTTTTGTGCACACTGTTATTGTGGGTTTGAGTAGCTGGACTTCATCACAGGCCTGATCAGTATAAGTGACTTTGCAGTGGTATAAGAGGATAGTCAATGCAACACTGACCATCTTTAGACGACATCCATCTCTACATAATAACAAAGTCTGGAAGTGTTGATTAAATTACATTTTGAAAAGTTCCAGTATTAAACATCTCAGAATGTGAAATAAGACTGACACCAACAGTATGGGTTTTCTTCACTTGAAATTTGTACCTATCAAGATTTTAAACTACTGAAATTATAGCCTTCCATAATTGAGGATTGGTGTTCACTTGATCACAACTATAGTAATTTTATATACTTTAGGGTGAGACTTGTTGTGGAAACACAAAGCATGATGAATGGCTAGTAAAAGGAATTCAAGAATCAGAATTCACTGTGTAGGTTTGCAATACTTCTCCCCCAAGAGTGCATTGGGCTACCCTTTTATTAATGTGTGGTTTGATGTCCAAACTAGCAGAAAACAGATTGTTTTTATCTTTTTTTTACTGAATCTTTCTTTGGAAATATATAGTAGTAGATATTTAAAGGGAATTTAGTACACATTAAGTATAAAGTGAATCTGAAGAACCAGTTATGCAGATTACTATTGGGATGAGCATGTAGTCCTTAATAGTCAACCTACATTTTCATGAAAGACTACACAGCTACTGCATGACTTAATACTCAGTCTGCACACTTATCAAAAAGTACAGAAAGACTACATAATTTAATATTCAGCCTACATACTCATCAAAGACCACACAATTTCTCTATGACTTAATGCTCAGTCTGCTTACTCATGAAATATTACACAAATGCTGTACAGCTTACTACTCAGCCCATACAGTCAACAACATCTACAAAAATATTGGATACTTCTGAAGAGGGTTCTAGCATGCAGCACTAGGGTTATCAGACTTAAAAGAGACCACCATTATACACTGAAACAGAATCTAAAAATTGTCTGTAATATCTGTTCTACCTTTTCAGTATGTTTTATTTTTCCTACCTCTCGCAGGTATAGCCTTATATTTGATTCATATTTTATTCCCTGTCTTCATTTTGGAAATTAGACTACACTAATAAGCCTGTCCCAGTCATCAATTATATACTACAGCTATAAAACAACCCCTTTACCCTCTATCTGTTATCTACTTTATTATATATCATGTCTGTTGGATTTTTGAACTGCAAAAGAAACATAAACAACAAAGAAAATATGAAGAAATTAAAGAAAAGAAACAACAAGGTCAAATTAATTACAAAATGTGTACACAGATGTACAATATAAGATTAACACAGTTAAACAATGTTGTAAAACTATAAGCATGTTTACATATGACACAGAGATTTTCTACATCCTGTAACTCTGTATACTAACTCTATCCATACAGTGTCCAATTCACCTTATAACCTCTTAGATTTGCTGAGATTCCAATAAAAAACATGTAACTGATACCCAGTTTTTATTGTTTTTCTTCCATCACATTGTTTATGATACTGTTCAGTACTTCTAATAAGCTTAAAATGCTCTATATACTATCTCCCCATTTTAATCAGGTGCACCATTCTCAACTCCATTACGCTTACCACCTTTGGCACAGATACCAACATAAGTCAGATAATCAGCTTTTCCTTTTTATTTTTTAACAACTTTATTAAATCCCATTATAGACAGTAACATAAGAACAAATACATTAATAGAAGAGAAAGCAAACCTTATCAATTTTTTTCAAGCATTATATATTTTTTAACAATTATTATTCACTCCAAAAATAGATAAATGATTAATTCCTACTTTCCCTTAAACCTCACTTTTTCTGTGTAACACTACGTGCATTGTTCTGATAAATAAAAATCCCTCCTCCAGTTCTTTTATCCCCTTTACAATATTCAATACTTCAATTATAATCAGCTTAGAATTTGAGTTCCATGTTCTAGTAATTGCTTTAATGGCAGTCAGTAGGATTCAACTTAATAAGGTCATACTATGTCTAGGCAATTCAGATCCTGTGTCCCAGTTCAAAATAATCATTTCTGTAGTTACACTGGGTTGCTACCCCAATGTTTTGACAAAGTACTCTATAGGGGAAGTTTTAAGATCTGCCAACTCAATAAATTTACAAAAGCATATTTTCATTTATTAATATCTTTCCCATCACATCTTCAGAATTTGCGGTCCACATAAGATAAAACTTTCTGAAGTCTGCCTGAAGATCTAAAAATACTTATGGAAACACTTTCAAAAAAAAATCTTAAACCTTCTGCACTTTGTTGTATACTTGGGAGCCATGCAGATGTCATCCCATTGTTCTTTTGTAAATTGCCTTTACATTCTCTTTCTCTTCCCAGTCTGCTAACTTCCTCTGATTGTTTCTTACTGTAACCATGAACTATGTTATATTCCCTATTTATTATCCCTTTTTAACAGTAGCTTCTGTTCTGGCCTCAGCTAAGCATTCTAACAAAGCTGTTCTTTCCTTAGCACTCACCTAGCAACTTCTCTTTGCCTATACTCTATCAATCCCTGATAGTGAAGACAGTCTCTAACCTGCAGTCCAAACTGCTGCTTGTCCTCATCATACTCTATTACCTTACCCTTTCTAGTTATTTGGTCTAAATACAAAGACTTCTTGACTAATTCTATCTCATCAATTCAAGACTCTTCTTATCTATTTTCTATAGTTCTTCTTGCAGTCATCCCAAATGATAAAAATCTCCTTCCTCCATTCCCATGTTGGTTTATCTTAGAATACTTTTTTCTGCTTTGTAAATATAATATTCTATAGGCTTGTTGTTATTTTCCTTAAGGACCTGCATCCAAAATCCTACTCTGTCCTTACTTCTCAAATGCCCTCCTTATTTCATCATTATCAGTTTCCAGTTTGATTTTTAACATGTTGTTATTGTTATGTATATCAGCCTTAAGTAAATAACTCTAAAGTATCCTTTCAGATCAGTTAATCCTATGCCACTTTTTCCTAAGGGGAGAATTGACTTAACCCATTTTCCTCTTGCACTCTTCACCCCCAAAATGCTTTCATCTCTTTATTAATCACCATCCACAACTTCTTCACTGATTGAAAATGATTACTGACCTGTATATGAAACTAAAGAGATTAAAATTTTTCATTGCTTGTATCTTACTATCCATAACTGGGCAGCTGAGTTGGTGCAACGGTTAGCGTTGCCACCTCACAGCAAAAGGGTCTCTGGTTCAATCCTCAGCTGGGGTGCCTTTGTTGCGGAGTCTGCATGTCCTCCCTGTGGTCATGTGGGTTTCCTCTGAGTGCTCCGGTCTCTTCCCACATCCCAAAGACATGCTGTAAGTGGATAGGATACTCTAAATAGGCCCTAGGTATGAGTGCGTGCATTTGTGTGCCTTCCATGGAAGGTTGGGTGCTGGGCTGGCAACTCAACACTGTAAAACTCTACTGCCAATCATGAGCAGACAGGTGATTCGCTGTGGCAACCCCTAACTGGGAAAAGCTGAAAGAAGAGGAAGATCTTACTATCCATAACCAAGAGCTTCCAGTTTCTCAATTTTTGTATTATTGTTTGTTTAATCTCTTCCCACATATATTTAGCTGCCATAACAGAATTATTTTAAGACATACAAATAAATACTTCATCTTATCATGTCCCCATAAATATGGGTATTGACAAATCGATTTATGTGTGTACATAGTTTACTGCTACAGCTTTTGTTTTATTATCATTAATGTTATCTCCAAAAAGAGACTCAATGATGTCTCATATTGTTCCATAACACAGAGATGGACTTTTCTGGATTTATCAAGTACCGATATTATCATTTGCAAACAAATGTAACTTTTCTAATTACCATGCTATTTATATCACTTTATTTTGAGTCCATTGCTTTCTTTGGCAGTGGATCTAAATATAAAGCAAATAACATTAATTTTATCTCCCAAAAAAATGAAATAATGTCTGAATGCATTACATAACACTGAGATGGCCCTTTCTGGATTTATCAAGTAGAAAATATTTTCATCTGCAAATAAAGTGAACTTTCTTAAGTTCCATACTGTTTATATCACTGAATTTGTGAGTCCATTAGTTTTTTTGGCAGTGGCTCTATATATAAAGCAAATAACATAGGGGAAAGCTGACAACCCTACCTATTTTTTCTTCTTAAATACAGTTTGCTAGAGAATACCACTACCCACCCTTTCATCTTAATTCTTCATATAGCTGCCAAATTAACCATATTATTCCACCCTTGCTCTGTTTATAAAATCCCAGCTGACTCTAGTAAATGTTTTGCTACATCAGGACCCACCAACAGTAGTGGTGTTTTTTTCTTTTTTTACTTTTTGCTTCCTTCTGGCTCATCACTTTCTATGACTGTTATCAAATGCTTACCTTCCCTCCACAAAACCACACGAATCCATATCTATCAATTTTGGCAATACATTCTTTTGTCATTCTTTTTATTAGATTAGACACATGCACATTATACTAACCACTAAAACCTTAAACAGGTCTATATGAAGCTGTATTTGATGAGTCTATCCACTTTGTGTAAGAAAGTCACCACAACCTTCTTCTAAGATGCTGCAGTTTATCATTTTGAAATATTGTTAAGCAAAATATTTTAGATCTTTATCACATTCTTCCCTCCCAACTTCCAAACCTCAACATGAATATTGTCTGCTCCTGGACATTTCCCAGTTGTTTGATAATACATCGCCATTTCTTCTCCTCTCTTCCTGTCTTAGCCATTAATTGTTAAACCTCATTTTCCTCTAACCATGGCATAATTAAGTCTGCCATAAATATTCCCATTTCTGTCTTTTCATGATTTACACATTCCTTTACTTTATACAAATTTTCATAAACTTTCATAAATATCTCTAATAACTCTACAGATCTTTGCTAATTTTCTTGTTGTACACTACTTACATTTGGTAACATCCCTTTCTAAGTAGTTGTGCTTAAAGTCTTTCTATTCTGGAGTTATCAAAAATAGTTGCTTTCTAAACTCTTATATTGTTCAAATAGTCTGTTATTTTCCCAATAACATTCTGTAGTTACTCCATGTTTTTGTTATGCGGAAATCCCAAATTATTTTGATTATTAAAACCTTGTTTTTAAACTCCATTTTCATTTTGTCCTACTCAGTAGCTATCCATTCTAAAGATATTTTTGCCTTCACTAATAACTCCCAAATCATTCTCACTACCCACTGTTTTATTTCTCTCTTTTTAACAGATAAGTAAGAAAATACAAGTACCTCATTTTTATCCTACCTCCTTAGCTTAGTTTTTATTGGTGCATGATCTGAAATAGTTATTGGATGTGTGTCAAAGATTTCAGTTAAATACATATGCGCCTGTCAAATACAATTTCTATCCAGTTTAGCACAGTTACTATTACTATACCTTTGGGAATAATATATAAGTTCTGCCTTATGTTTCTAATACTAAATTTGCATATATTTAATACTAAATATGTTCGCATATTTTTTAGAACTCTACCTTCTGTTGTTATATTTTCACTTCTAAGCCCCCCCGATTCATCCTTACTATTGCACATCTGATTTCAGTCCATACTCATAAACAATTTTATGCTGAAAGTTTATTATTTCTCCCACAATTATCTTACACTGCATAATAACTATTTTGCATAGAATATAAATACATGCCAGCATAATCATCATCCCCTGCCAATAGCCCCTTACCCCCATCATCTGCCATTATTGCCTTTCTGTTCTCCTTGCATCACTTTTGGATCTTCTATACAACAAACAACTTGTTTGCAACATTAGCCCGCAACTGTCCACCATCAGGTGCTTGAACTAGCCAGATAATCATGGACTGCACCCCTCCCCAAGGACTACAGCAGGGTAACTACAGCATTCAGCTCTGCAAAACCTTACAGAGTTGTCTTCTTACTCACTTTGTGGACTGCCCCCCCCCCCCCCCGAACACACAAAAAATGAAACTGATAAAATACAACATCCAGCTCTGGAAATGCTTACAGGCCTTTCTTTTTACTTAGTATAGTCATGTACTGCACCCCTCCAAAAACTGCAGAAGAGTAAACTCAACATCCACCCTGCAAAAGCCTGAAACACTATAAGCCTGAAAATCAAAATCCTGAAAACTAAAGCCTGAAAATTTCCTGAAACTCAAAATCCTGAAAACACAAAATGGACATATGTGGCTTTGCTATTGTTAGCCCTGTGGTGTTAGGTCATGTGTTGGGTTCAGGTAAGTGTTGGTTTTATGTTAGGGTTAGGGTGGTTTAAGTGGTATGCAATAGTGACAAATATTTGGATTAAGTGAGTTAGGGGACCTTAGGGTTAGGGTCAGGGTCAGTTGGTAGATATTAGTGTCTTTATAGTGACATATTAGCATTATTTGTGTTTTCAGGATTTTGAGTTTCAGGATTTTGGCTTTTTGAATTTTCAGGCTTTACTTTTCAGGATTTTGATTTTCAGGCTTATAGTGTTTCAGGCTTCTGATAGGGAACCCTTTTAACACACAATAGGCATAGACTAGACCCTCCACAAAGACTGCAGCAGAATACATACAACATCCAGCCCTGAAAAAACTCATAGACTTGTCTTTTTACTCAGTGGAAGGGGAAATTAATTGTTCATTTTGTTATCCTAATCATACTCTCTTCAAAACAGTCTAAAACTTCATTTGAAGTTGCATAAAGATTGTGCATTACAGCAGGATTTTAACATTATTTATACATTATACTGCACGTCTATTTCCATAAGTAGAATTACATGTGAAAGGCAACTTTTTTGTAGTTTTAACCCAGTGTGGACAAATGTTTTCACAGTTGTGGCATGAATGTGATCTGGGGCGAGGTCTGAGCTTCATTTGGTCATTTAATGCAGTATTACTGGTAAATTTCTGCATGGTCTTGGGACTTAGTCAGTGGTAGGATTGCAATAGTGGTAGTACTGAGAGTTATTCTCAAAGATTTGTGCTTCTTATATCTATATATACATGCTTAAAGTCTTACTCCAGTAATCTAATCCAGTGGTAGCAATAGTGTCAGATTTGCTCCAGGTTTTGTGCTTCAGTACTTTTTAGGGCTATATATACCTGCTTAAAGAAGTATTCCTGTAATCTAATCTGGTGTCTTAATCTGTGGTGTGATCAAAGTAGTAAAAGTATTGTGAATTCTGCCCCATGATTAGTGCTTCAGTACTTTTTATAGGCATGTATACCTGCTTAAAGTTGCATTATAGTGCCTTTTTGTTTACAATGCCGCTCTTTCTCCCCTGCTCTTTGAGTCTGTCCTACACCATAGGCATTAAGATAAAAATTTCTGAAATTCTAACCACAGGACTTTACCTCCAATAATGGCTTTAATTGACTGGACCCCTCTCTAACAATCTGGTGGTCCGCTGCCATTAATAAACTCTACAACAGAAGGAAGAAACTGTTGCAGAAAAAGGTAAAGTCCCAAGACTGGAAAAACTCCCTTATTAGCCTCAACAAAAAGTTGAGATCCCTCATCAAATCCTTTAAAGCCAGCTATGAAGGGAGAACTGCAGCAGACACTAAAAACAATTATAAAGCCTTCTATAGTTATATCAAGAACCTCCATGGCAATACCCAGATTTGCTCTGAGTTACTGCACAATGGTACCTCCTATACTGAGCCAACAGATATTACTAAAATACTAGCTGACAGATTCAGTGACAACTTTACCCCCCCCAAAGGACCAATCACAATACCAGAAGAATGCCAGGCACCCAGCATTGCTGCAGCACAGGTTAAAGCTGCATTGTCTAAGGCCAAGAATACAGCTCCCATGGGACATGATAATATCCCTGGCCGTGTTCTACATGAACTACAAAGTGAACTGGCACCACATCTGTGTGCCCTGTTCAGTCACAGCCTCATCTCAGGCTTTGTCCCTACCGAATGGAGCACTGTTACAATCATCCCTCTTCCTAAAGGCGGAACAACTACAGACCCTGGGAATTATTGCCCCATTAGCCTGACGAGTCTGATATGTAAAGCTATGGAGCAAATCATCATGGACCTGAGTAACAAAGATATAGAAAATCTCCAAACTCTGTACCTCATGCAGTATGGCTTTATGAAAGGGAAATCATGCCTGCTCAACCTGGTTGACTTCTTTGAGTCAGTCATTAGGGCTGTGGTTGAAGGTAAGGCAGTACATACAGCCTACCTCTATCTGTCCAAGGCCTTTGATACCATTCCTGACTCAAGAATTATTCATAAACTCATCAAACTAGGCATCAACCCCTATATCACTAGGTGGGTTGCAAAATGGCTCACAGATAGAACACACAGTGTGAAAGTAGTAGACTCCAAGTCAGACTGCCGACCAGTCACTAGGGGAGTCCCACAGGGATCGGTCCTGGGTCATCTCCTGTTTGGCATCTACTTCTCAGAAGTCCAGGCCAACACAAAGGGACTCTGGTTGACCAAGTTCGTAGACAACTGCAAGCTGGGAGCCATTATTAACTCCCCAAGTAATGCAGACATCCTACAGAAAGGCCTCACTGAGACCAATTACTGGTGTTGAAACCATGGCCTTAAGCTTAATACCAAAAAATGTGTCATCATCCCCTTTGGTAAAAACTCAGTTCCCACTAATTGCCACATCGATGGGAGCCCACTGAACACTGAAGGCATTACAAGAGATCTGGGGATGCAGGTTGACAGCAACCTCTCCTTCGACCACCACATTGCCACTGTGGTCAGAAAGTCCTTATATGTGGCACATCTCATTACCAAGGGTTTTGCATCCTAGAAAAAAGAGGTCATCGTCTCTCTCTGCTCTTCTCTTATTAGACCAATCATTGAGTATAATGCCCCATTTGGCATGTACCTCACTAGACACCTGCAACAGCTGGAGAGGCCACAGAAGTAACTCACAAAGAGGATCCTAGGCATTAAACACATATTCTACATGGACAGACTCAAAAGACTCCAGCTATTCTCTGTCTCATATTGCCTACTTAGAGGTGATCTTTGTTTGAATTACAAAGCCATGTCTGATCCAGCTCTGTTAGAAATGCTGCATCTAAAGAAACCCAAATCCAAATGCTGCATCTAAAGAAACCCAAATCCCTCCACACCACACACTCCAGAGACCTCAACCTCATTACCACAATCAACAGAACATGCTGGAGGGACAAGTTCCTCACTCAGAGACTGCCCATGCTATGGAATAGACTTCCCATACATGTCAAGCAGAGCACCTCACTATCCCTCTTCATAAGAAAGCTTGATGAGTGAATGAGTAATAGAAAGTTCACCCCAAGGATCACTCCAGTGACTCTACTTGATAGAGGCACTGGGAAATAACGTTGGGTGGCACAATGCCAGGGCACTTCTATGGACTAGGTTTGTAAAGACTGCAGTGCCATTAGCCAAGTACACACCTATGAACCTATGAACCCAGGGTCTTTTGTTCAGGGCTATGAGATGTGTGGAATACAAGCGTTTCATCAAAAGTGAAGAAAAATGCTAATTTAAATTATATATAAATATTTTAATTTGCTTTTCTAATGACTTGTGTGGTGATACTTTGCTGCACTTCTCTGCTTTTGTCCATTTCTCTGTTTGATTTTTTTTAGCTTTGTTTTTATAGAACCTTATTCTTGCAATTTAATTTGTAGTTTTGTGAAGATTGTGTATTACTGCAAGATTTTAGCATTGCTTGTGCATTATATAACACTTCTATTTCTATTAAATAGAATTACACATAAAAGATAGTTTTTTAAATATTTTGAATTCAGTCTTGACAAGTTGGAAACTTCTTTCACAGTTGTGGCAGGACTATGATCAACTGTCATATTTGAGCCTCATTTAGTGATTTACTATGGCATTACTAGTAAATTTCTACATGGTCTGGGGCCATAGTCTACAGTAGTATTACAGCAGAGGCAGTATTATGAATTTTGCTATAGGATTTGTGCTTCAGCAATTTTTATAGCTGTACAGACTGACCAGGATATGAGGACTGCCTAGGTTCATATGGGTGAGCAACAGGAATAAAGAAGGAGAAGCCATTCTAGACTTTTGTCTGGCAAATGGCTCGATAGTAGTCAACACATGGTTCAGAAAGAGAGACAGGCACAACTCAGGTAGACTTCTGCCTAGTAAGGAAAAGGCAGTGAGGTAGACTCCATGATTGCAAAGTCATCCCCAGTGAAACAGTCGGCCCACAGCATAAACCACTAGTTGCCACAATAAGCTGCAAACAGTGGTCAGAGAAGTCTTTAAGGTCAACGGAGACCAGGCTGAAGACCTGGAAGTTGACTGGAGAGTAAGTGCAACAGTTCAAATAATGACTCAGGGCACTAGCACCCCCAGGAATAGGAGGAAATAGGTGGAGTTGAACAAGAATGGCAGCACCTAAAACAGCATGTGTTAGGATGACAGAAAAGATATGTGGCTGAACCAGGTATGGAAATAAGGTACATAAGAAATTCTGGTTGTGGAATGCAGAAGTCCAGGAAATCATCAAAAGAAAGAAGGATTGCAGGAAGAAGTGGGACATAGAAAAGACTGACCAGGCTAGGAATGCCTACTGGTTGGCTAACAAAGAAGCTAAGAAAGAAGTTGTAATAGCAAATACTAGGGCATTGAAGGCACGCTACCAACTTCTGGAAAGTGACTCAGTAAGTGGCAGAAAGAAACTATATCAGGTTGCAAGGCAAAGACAGAAAGATAAAGAAGATAGTCAGACACCCTTCATAAGGGGTGCCAGCAACATCCTGATCACCAGTCCACAGGACATCAAAGGCAGATGGAAGAAGTATTTCCAGGAGCTTCTGAATAAAAAAAAACCCTCAGAATCTGTTCTGCCCCATAAACAGCCTACAACAAGAGAAGAAGAGGAGCCCACCTTAGAAGAAGTAAGAACAGCACTAAGAAAAATGAAGTCAGGGAAAGCAGCAGGCTCAGATGAGATCACAGCAGATATGATACAGATGTTGGGTGAGATAGGGGAGGAATGGCTCCTGAGGGTACTAATAGCAGTGTGGAGAGAATAGGTGTATCTCAGATGACTGGGGAATAAGCATACTCACCAGTGTAAAAGAACAAAGGGGACATCCACAACTGTGGGTAGTACAGAGGCATCAAACTCCTATCATACTGCATGAAAGTTATGGAGTGGGAGATTGATAAATGGATACGCAGAGTAGTAGAATGTAAGATGGGAGATGAGCATTTCAGGTTCAGAACAGGATGCTGCACAGTTGACCCGATGTTTGCAATGAGACAGGTACTTGAGAAGAAGCTAGAGATGAGGAGAGAGTCCAACTGGGCATTCAAAGACCTGGAGAAAGCATATGACAAGGTCCCAAGAAAGCTGATCTGGGCAGTACTGCAGTGGTTTGAAGTCCCAGAAACATTGGTAGAATTAGTGCAGGCCATGTACAAGGATCCAATTATTCAAGTAAGAACAGTGTTTGACCACACACAGGGGTTCCCAGTGGGAGTGGGTGTACACCGGAGTTCAGCTCTGAACCCACTGCTGTTCATACTGGTGATGGACTACATTAGTAAACAGGTTGGAGGGGACAGATCAAGAATTAGTATTAGGGGAGCCAGGATGTCATCTACAAGAATTGAAATGGAGGTTGAGATGCAATTTATTAGACAACTTTTCTTGGATAGAGGATATCCAAAACACTTAATAGATGACACGATTAAATATGTCTCCGCTCAATGGGATTGTAAGTATATCCCATTAATAGGTAAATATGACACCAATGTGAATATAAGAAGTACAAGTAGTTTTTCAGCAGGTAGGGTATGCGTTCTTACCTACACTCCCTATGTTGATAGTATCAAGGAGATTGTAACCAGACATTGGGACATAGTGACAGTATCTGATGTATATAAAGAGAAATTAGGACTTTACCCCAAAATAGTGTATAAGACTGCCCCTAACCTCAAAAAATTACTTGAAAAAGTGGGGAGTGATGTAAGTACTAATAGGAACATAAGGGACTCTACTAAGAGATGTGGGAGATGTAAGCAATGCAAATATATTAATAATCTGTCTTATATAATATTAGAAGATGTGAATGGTACGAGGATTAAAAGTATGGATGGTAATTGTAATACTAAACAGGTTGTGTATTTAGCGAAGTGTATAGAATGCCCAGCATTCTATATAGGTAAAACTGACAGACAATTGAGGAAACGCATTTATGAACATTATTATAAGATCAAATGTAAAGATTCTAATAATACGCTATATAAACACATCAGTGAGGCTGGGGAACAACACATTTTCCAGTTTTCAATTATTGATAAAGAATATCCAAACCCTTTGGGTGGGGACTGGAAAACTAGATTGGCATGTAGAGAAAGTAATTGGCAAATTTTAGTTAATGCCACTACAAAACCTGGCCTAAATGATTTTATTAGTATTAAGCCATTTCTGTTAATGCGATAGTCATGCCTTAGTACACATTTATATAATGTATTTATTTATCTATTTAATTATTTAAGTATTTATTTGAATATATATATATATATTTATAATCATTTATTTATCTATATTATATGATGATTATTATTAATTTTTCTTTACATAATTTTTATATACTGATACATATTAAATACATGAGTATCAGTTATATCATTATGTTGTGTCCTTCTGAAGTGGGAAGTATCAATTATCACAGAATGTTGACATTGTATATGAATTGAAGGGTTATTATTCCTATAATATTAGTGGTTTATATACATTGTGTTTTTTATTAAAGTTTTAATTTCATATTCTATACATTATGACATTTTAGATATTAAGACAGTGGAAGAGTAGTCTGTTTATGTATAGATAGAACATATATATTGTATTTTAAAAATGTTAAGTATATTAAAGTTTAGTATCTAAGTTATTTTTCAAATATTTATGCCTTTAAATCTTTAAGAAACATTTTAAAGTTTTTGGCGCCAAAATTCATATATAACATTCAGCATTTGCTGATGCTAATTGTTCTGATGAAGTCTGCCTTTGGCGGATGAAAGCGCTTAACAGATTGTTTTTACATTGTGGATTTTGTTCCTGCCGTGTATTTTGATGTCTTTTGTACATTAAATTGACTTGCTGTGGAAGCTGCGTTTATCCTTTATTACCTATAAACCAGACCAGTCGGGTCTACATCATTGTAACTGTTTGCAGTTGTTTTAATTTGTTGTGGGACCTTAGTCTTGTATTATTTCCATGCAAATAAGTAGATGTAAAAGGTAGGTTTTTTTTTTGTTTTTGTTTTGCATTTTGAACCCAGTCCAGACAATTTTGTAGCATGTTTTCCAGACTGCCAGATTTGGGCCTCATTTAGTCATGTAAAAAAGTGCTGCTGGTAGATTTCTGCATGGTTTTCGGCCTTACTGTGTGGTGGGATTGCAATAATGACAGCATTGTGAGTTCTGCACCAGGTTTTATGCTTTGGTAATTTTTATAGCTGTATATATGTGATTAAAGTTGTATTATAGTAATATATTCTTGTGCTTTAACCTGCGGTAGGAGTGCAGTAGTAGCAGTATTGTGAATTCTGACACAGAATTAGTGCCTCAGTACATTTTATTGCTGTATATTCCTGCTTAAAATTGCATTACAGTGCCTTTATGTTTATCTTGCCACTGGTTTTCTTCTGTTCTTTGCATTTACCCACTCCCAATGAGAAAGTAAGTGAAACATTTCTGAAATTCTAAACACAGGACTTAATCTCCGGTATTGACTTTAATTGACTGGATCCATCTCTAACACATCTTCTATATTTTTTACAGAACAATATATACCAGAATCCTTTGTTCAAGACTCTGAGGGATGTGAGATGCAAGCTTTTCATCAAAAGGGGAAAAAACATTTTATTTAAATTATTCCTAATTTGCTGTTAATCAGTTGTGGCAGGACTGTGATCTGCTGCCAGTTTTTATTCTCATTTAGTCCTGTATTAGAGGGTTTCTGGTACATTTCTGCATGATCTGAGACTCAGTCTGTGGTAGGATTGCAGTGTTGGCAGTATTGTGAGTTCTGTTCCAGAATGTGTGCTTTAGTGCATTTTATAGCTGTATAAACTTGCTTGTGAATTCTGCCCCTGGATGTTTGCATCCTTACTTTTCATAACTTTTTATAGTTATGTATAGCTGCTTAAAGTTGCATTACATTACATTTCTGTTTACATTGTTACTGTTTTCCCTGTTCTTTGAGTCTGCACCCCCACACACTGAGCCATTAGGGTCTACTTCACCCTGTCGAAGGCCGACAATATCAAAGCTGATATTGTCGGCACCAAAATGTCAAAAGAGAAAGTCATCACACGTGTAAACAAAAATCTACGTAAGGGGAGATTTCCATTTACTGCAAACTAGTGCAGTCTCGGAGTTGGTATATTTAAGTAGCGGGGGGTGCAGGGAGACTTGCCCCCCTGCATAGAGCAATTTGTGTTGTGTTTGGGTGTTTTTTGTTTTGTGTGTGTTCGATATTCAGGGGTTTCAACATTTTCGTGTTGATTATTACGCTGTTGACAGTTTGAGTTTTCAACAGCGTAATATAAATGCAGCCATTAAGCTAGAAATTTCTGATCTTCTAACCACAGGACTTCTCTTCTAGTATTGGCATTATTTGATTGGAACCCTCACTAGCAAGTTTACTATATTTAGCAAAGAGCTACATCAAGACACAGAGGGATGTCAGATACATACATCAAAAGGGGAAGAAGAAATTGTTTTCATTTAAATTCTGCTTACGTAGTTTATGTTGTAGATATACTGATCCATGTGGTGATACTTTTTTGTACTTCTCTCCTTTTTGTCCATTTATCTGTTTGCATTTTTAGTTTGTTTTGGGACCTTAGTCTTCTAGCTTCATTTATAGTTATGTGGAGATTGTGTATTAGTGGATTGTTTATGTATTATGCTACATTTCTTTTTCCATAAGTAAAATTGCTTGTTAATGGTACCTTTTTGTATTCTGAACCCAGTCTTGGCAGTCTTTTAGCATCTTTCACATTTCTAGCAGGACTGTGTTCTAGTGCCATATTTAGGTCTCATTTAGTCATTTATTATATCGTTAATGGTTAATTTCTGCATGTGCTGGATCCTTAGTCTATGGTAGGAATGTGGTAGTGACAGAACTGTGAGTTCTGGTGCAGGCAATGTGCTTGAGTACTCTTTATATCTTTATATATATGTTAAACTTGCATTCCCATAATCTGATCCCTTCATCTGTGGTGGGATTGCAGTAGAGGCAGTATTGTTAACTTTGCCCAGTGCTTTGTGCTTCCGTACTTTTTACAGGTGTATATATCTGCTTAAAGTTGCATTACAGTGCCTTTCTGTGTACCTTACTGGTAATTTTTCCTCTGTTCTTTGAGTCTGCCGCACAGACCAGTAAGGCATTAAGCAAAACACTTCTGAAATTCAAACCACAGGAATTGACCTCCAGTATTGGATTTATTGATTAGATCCCTCCATAGCAAGTAGTACTAATATTTAGTACAGAGCTTCATCTACCAATTTTTTTTTGTTCAAGACTCTGAAGTATGTGAGATACAAGCTTTTCATCAAATGTGAAAAAAAGCTTTTTATTTAAATTCTGCATAGATATTTTAAGCTGCACATATAGTGACCTGTGTGGTGATACTTTTTTGTACTCTCTCTCTTTTTGTCCATTTATCTCTTTTAATTTTTTTAGCTATTTGTCTGGTACCTTCTCTTGCAGCCTCAGTTGTTATTGTGTGAAGAATGTCCTTTTCTGAAATATTTTAGCATTGTTTTAACATTATACTGCATTTCTACTTCCATAAGTAGAATTTTCATTTAAAAGTTAACTTTTTTATTTTGAACAAAGTATGGACAATTCTGTAGCATCTTTCACAGTTGAGGCAGTTCTGAGACCTGCTGTCAAATTGGAGTCTTATTTCATCATCTATTACAATGTTGCTAGTAATTTTATACATACTCTGGGGTCTTAGCCTGTGGTAGGTTTGCAGTAGTAGCAGTAATGTGAATTCAGCTCCAGGATGTGTGCTTCTGTACTTTTCATACCTGCATATACCTGCTTAAAGTTGCATTACAGTGTCTCTATGCTTACCTTGCTACTGTTTTTTGCCTGTTCTTTCAGTCTGAATCACCTCCAATAAGGCATTAAGCTTAACATTTCTGAAATTTAAACCACATAATTTGATCTCTAGTATTGGCATTAAATAATTAGTTCCCTCTCAAGCAAGTCTGCTATATTTAGCACTACACAATCTCCACCCAGGGTCTTTTCTTCAAGACTGTGAGAGGTATGAGATACAAGATAGTCATCAAAATGGAAGAAAAAAAGGCTTTTTGTTTAAATTCTGTTTAAATAGTTTAAGTTGCACTTTTACTGACCTGTGTAGTGATAAGTTTTGTACTCTCTCCTCTTTGGCCGTTTTTCTGTTTGCATTATTTTAGTTTGTTGTAGGACCTTAGCCTCATAGCTTTATTTGTAGTTATGTGAAGATTGTGTTTCATTGTATCTATTATACATTATACTGCATTTATGCTTCCATAAGTAAAATTACATGTTAAAGGTATTTTGTTTTGTATTTTGAACCAAGTTTGGACATTCTTATAACACCTTTCACAGTTCTGGCAGGACTGTGATCTACTGCTGGATTTGAGTCTCATCTAGTCATTTATTACACTGTTACTGGTAACTTTCTATATAGTCTGGGGCCTTGGTCTGTTGTAGGATTGCAGTTGTAGCGGTATTTTGAGTTATGCTCCAGGATTTGTATTTTAGTACATTTAATAGTTGTATATACTTGCATAAATCTGTATTTCAGTAGTCTAACCTGATGCCTTATTCTATACTGGGATTGCAGTTGTAGCATTATTATGAATTATGCTTCAGGATTTCACCTCAGTCCTCTCCATAGGTGTATATAACTGCTTAATGGTGTTTATATTGCCTTTCTGTTAACCTTGCCACTGGGTTACCCTGTTCTTTGAGTCTGCCCCACACCCCATTGAGGTATTAAGCTAAACATTTCTGAAATTCTAACCACAGTCCTTAACCTCCAGTAATGGCTTTAATTGATTGGATCCATCTCTAACATGTCTTCTATATTTTTTACAGAGCAATATATTCCAGGATCCTTTGTTCAAGACTCTGAAGGATGTGAGATGCAAGCTGTTCATCAAAAGGGGAAAAACGTTTTATTTAAATTATTACTAAATATTTTAAGTTGTGCTTGTGTGCTGTGTGGTGATACTTTTTTGCACTTCTCTGCTTTTTAGCTATTTATCTGTTTCCATTTGTTTAGTTTGTTCCTGCACCTTCATCTTGCAGCTTCGTTTGTAGTTGTGTGAAGATTTTGTATACATTATGCTGCACTTCTATTTCCATAAATATAATTACATTTAAAGGGGAACTTTTTATATTTTGACCCTAGCCTGGGCAATCTGGTATCTTATTTTAGAGTTGTGGCAGGATTGTGATCTGCACCCAGATTTGCGCCTTATTTAGTCAGTTACTAAAGCATTACTGGCAAATTTCTGCATGGTCTGTGGCCTTTGTCTGTGGTAGGATTGCAGCAGTGGTTGTATTGTGCCCTCTGTTCCTGGCTTTGTGCTTTAGTACTTTTTAGCTGTACATACCTGCTTAGCATTTTATTTCAGTAAGCTGGTACCTTAATCTGTGATAGGATTGCAGTCGTGGCAGTATTGTGGATTCTGCCCTATGATTTATGCATCAGTACTATTTATAGCTGTATATACCTGAGTAAAATTGCATTACAGTGCTTTTCCATTTACCTTTCTACTGTTTTTCTCCATCTTTTGAGTCTGTTCCACCCCCCGAGGCATTAAGCAAAAAACGTCATGAATTTCTAACCAAAGAAGTTTAGCTGTAGTTTGAATTTTTCTCTAAACCTCTCATCCTTTTTTGTTGTGGTTTTAAAAGGTTTTGTCTTTGGCTTCCACCACCTATGGTAAACTCCCTCCTCTCTTTTATTGCATGTGCATAATACTGAATGCCAAACCCAACAAACCACTATTGTACTGTAGTAAACCTCCTTTACTACAAATCGTCTCCTGTTCATTTTCCATAGCTCCATCTGCCATCTGCTTGGCACCCCAACCACATTCTGAGGGGGTCCTGATTTAATCCTGCTCCATCCTTGGAAGATAAGACATTTATTTTATTGTTTTGCATTTCAGAAAACTATTTAGAGTACTATTCTTTATTTTTGCTTTATTTATTCATTTTGCCTTTAAATAATTCTAAAGGTCCCTAATACTTGAAATTATCTTGTCAAGTTAGTTTAAGTTTTGTTGTGGTATTAAACTCGCATGCAATATTTCTTGATGTTATTACATAAAGAGGCTAGTAGTGTCCTGTACAGACACAACTGCCCAAAAGTAGATTGCCTTTATAACACTTCCCCTTGGAACTGAAACCTTTTAATTTAGTGTGGCTAAAACAAAGCCATTGTTCAGAGACAAACTTAGAGTAGCTAATCTGTATATTAAACAGCACTTCTATCACATCTTAACAAAATCTAACCTAGTGCAATGCCAAACACCAGAGACGGCCCAAGGAGACCTCTGTATAACCCAGTCCATGACCTCCAATAGCTCACCTAAAAACAGGTCCAGACAACATGTACATGCATTTTCCAACTTTCTCAGTAGCTTGGTAGACAGGATCATCCAGAAACAATGTAACAATTGTCTCATGTTGGAAACCATTTAATTCTTAAAAAAAAAACAGTATGTGAGAAATTCACATCCACAATTTCAATGGAGGCAAAAATCTCACATACAAACAAGGTTTTTAAGAACTCATTCACTGCATCCACCACATATAGTGTCCACCACTAACATAGACCAACCTATGAGGAGGCACTAAAAAGCAATCTTTCTGAACATCAAAGACCTCCTAAGTCTATAAATGGCGATGGCTATCCTCGGCAATCTCTAAAGCACTCACCAAAAGCAGCTCCAAATACCACACATGCACCTACATCCAGTGAACCCAGAGGGCAAAGCCCATAAGGCAAACAAAGACATTACCCAGGACTCTTGTCACAGGGGACTGCCTAGTACGACAATCAGATGCCCCACTCTCCAGACTGAAGAAGAAGAAGATAAAAGTTAGTTGCATATCTGGCACCAGGGTCCATGAAGAAGTGCCTGCACTCAAGTCCCCACACCACAGACACCAGTATGATTCTATCATATCTCATGTAGACATTAACAACCTGAGATATACTTCCGTGCACTATATGAACAGAGAGACATTGTTGATCTGTCTGAATATGTGTCTATGGCAGGTATGTGCCTTGCACTAAGCAGTGTTTTACTTTCACCAAGGATTATGCTACAGTATGAGCAAAAGCTGATTAACTTCAATAATTGGCTTAGTTCCTGTTATCTTTCCAGAGGAATTTAATATTTGTCAGCATGAAATGGCATGGTTAACAGACCACATTATCTTGCAATGGATGGTCTGCACTTGTCTCCCCTAGGCTTCTGAATATTGGCTAACATTTTATTCACCCCTTAAGGCCTTTTTAGGCCATTCCAAATTGATAAACCTACCAACATAGCAAATAAAACCCAAAGAAACCTAAAGGTGTTTGACAAACCTACTAACATAGCAAATAAAACCCAAAGAAACCTAGAGGTGTTACTGCTCAATTCTAGAAGCCTAAATAAGAACCTCCACAAACTACAAGTTCTCCTCACTCTAGAGAATATAGACATATGTGTCTTTACCAAGACATGGTTTAAATACACAGAAAATACTCCAGAAGTGCACTGCTTCAGTGCCTTTCACACACTGAGATCATCAGCTGAAGAGACTGGAATAAAAGATGGAGGAGTCTAAATCTATATTATCAATGAGCATAACTCTACGTTGGTTAAACAAGATGATGACTTGGAATTTATCCATGTACAAATCATCATAGATGAGGTCCCATATCATAGCCTAGCAAGCTGTAGGGCACACTCTGTGTGTCTAGAATCTCATAGCTCATACCTAGACCTACTAGAGATACTCATTGTTAAACCAAATACCCTATTCATGGGAGACTTTAACTACCCCTCCATAGACTTGGGAACATACACTGCCTCATACTTGAAAGCATGACAATTTCTGAACTTTATTAACTCAAATACCTTTGCCCAGATATTGTGCACACACACCAGAGGTTCAAACATATTGGATCTGGTACTCACCAATTTGGGACAAACTACACCCTGTTAAGTAATAGTTTATCAAAATTCAGTGCCCCTCCATATCTTACATTCACAACAACCTGCATAGAATTGTTCACAGAGCTCATGTACAACCATATAAATAAGTGCATAGAGACTGTTGTACCTACTAGAAGTAAGCCCAAAACAAAGTCTAAAAATGAACCACACACATTGAATCCTAACCTTAACAGGGTATATAACAAAAGGAAAATGTCATGGCTAAAAACAAGAAGAGCAGTTCCCATAATGATATGAGCTGTCTAATTACACTAATCAGGAAACTAAAGGGACTGCTAAAGTCTTACAAGGTGAATTATATTTTCAAGATAGTTTTACAGGCTAAAGACAACCACAAGGCCTTCTACAGATTTGTCCAAAACCTCAAAGGCAGCACACATCAGTTTGCCAAACTGGTGATCAGTGGTGCTACCTTCAATGATCAGAGCAACATAGCTAATTTCATAGGATAATAGGATTGTATGATCATAGGAGGTTACTAGGCTATTGGCTCTGAGGCCCTTATAAGCCTAGCCAAGACTTTAGACCATGTTTAGACAAATCAGCACCTGATGCCCCTGTTCAGTAGGGACACAGGTGGAATCCCACGGGTATATTTTCTGTTTGCCATCCAGTTATCTAGGTTGTGCTTAAAAAGGGGTAAAGAAGTACTCTGCTTGATGTGGAGAAGGAGTCTATTCCATAGATGGTGGGGGTCTCTGGGACACAAATCTGTCCCACCAACAAGTCTTGTTGATGTCACAGACCAGGTTGAGGCTGCACATGTGGGTTACTCGAGTGGAGCTTGACTTGTGGATATGCAGCAGTCTTATCAAGGTGGGGTCTGTGATTGCTTTGTATGCCAGACAGAGGTCACCCCTGTGGAGTCTGTATGAAACTGAGTAGGGGGATAAGACTTTTAGCCTATCTGTGTATGGTAGATGTATGAGGCCCTGGATTCTCCTGGTGAGGAACCTCTGTGGTCTCTCCAGCTGCTGCATGTACTTTGTGAGGTACATGCCGAAAGAGGCATTGTACTCAATAATGGGCCTTATAAAGGAAGAATACAGGGATGTTATGACCTCCTCGTCCCTGGATGAGATACCCTTACTTATGAGGTGGTCCATGTAGAAGTCTTTCCATACTTCCATGTTTAAACTTGGCCCCTTTTATCATATAAAAATATGTGGAATTTATTTTATCTTTGTTCTGAAGAAGGCTAACTACTGTAAGCCGAAAAGCGCTTTGACACACTTGGCAATAAAGGTTCGTTTCCAGTTTGGACATGGTTTTAATTTCCGTGTTACTGGTCTGTTTTCATGGATTTTATTTTTTCGTGGTTTTATGGCGCTCCACCCGTCTTCACCTGGTTCCTCGAACCTTTTGGGACATCAGTTAAATGAAACTAATGGTCCTATTGATTCAACGGCTAAAGCTAATCCACCAGCCTCTGAAAATGTGAACTTCGGTCTCCTTTTGGGGAAAATTGATGCACTATGCAAGCGACTTGACCAGGTAGACTCTAATCAAAAACTTTTTAAGGAATTCATGTCTGCCAAAGCTATTAATTCGAATACGACTAATGTAGATTGTGTAAGCGACAAGTCTGATGGAAATCGGGGCTGCAGTACTGTCAATAATTCTATAACCATCTCCGATGATGACAGCACGCCGCCACCAGGTTAAGGGTCACCAGCTACTACATCGCAAGTGAGCAGACTGAAGGATTTACCACCACAAACGCGTTTGAATGCTGTTTCTCAGTCTTTTGCTTTACCAATCAATAATTTAACTAACATTTCTTCAGGGGAATGTAATGTTTCCATGATAAGCAATAACTCGCCAAAACTTTCTTTAATGATCAAGGATTCTTTTGTTTTTGGGAGTAATTCAGTTGAACAAACTTGTCTCAGTGCCGAAAACGGAGATCAAGCACAAGATAAAAACATCACACCAGACATTGTAAGTAACTTGAAGTCCCTTGATAACTATTTGTTGAAATTAAAAAAGGCACAACTTGAGATAGCTTATTTCAAGGAGTGTCTAAATGTTAACATAATACCTAAAGGACTTCGTAGAATACAATATCCTACGGGACTTGTGAATCAGTCCCCTTTCCATAAAGACCTTATACAGCTTTATGAAGAACAAGGTGTGGATTTGCTTAACCTTATGATTAAGCATTATTCCATCTTTGTTACTGAATTAACTGACACTGTGCTTGACTTGGATAAACTGGTTACTAGTCATTCTGAGTTTTTTAGATACAAATATGACTATTCCAGATCTATAACAAGTATCGACAAACACCTGATTAAATTGCAAGCTAATAAGTATAAGAAATTGGAGAGAGACATTAAAGCTTACAAGAAGGTACTGCTTACCCTGTACCTTCTCTTGCTCAGGCTTGGCACCGACCATCAGTTACGAATGCTGCTTATAATGCTTGTGTTTCAACTGAATGTGTTAATTGTAAATGTTTATATTCTAATGATTCCACTGTTGATAATGTTGAGTTTGATAATAATTTTTTGAATGATGAAGCAGAATTTCCTACTCTTAGAAGAAGCGAAAGGCTTCAGAATAGTTCAAAAAACAACTATAACCCTAATTCGAGGTTTAATAATAATAACGCCATCCCTTCTAATAGAATTCCTAACCAAGAATATAATGGAGCAAGACCTAAACAACAAAGACCAGTACATAATTTTAATACAAGGTCTAAAAATTTTCAATAGAGGAGGAAACTGGAGTTACTGAATTTTCAATTCAGCCCGTGTCCCCCTCCATTGACACACATGAAACTAGAATGGTTAGTCATTTTACTGGTGACACTATTGTTGCTTCAGAAAATCCAGAGAACATCTTGGATTTATTAAAACCTGAAATTTTGTCTAATAAAAGTAACGATTTTAAAGTTTATAATTTTTCTTCTTGTCCGCTATCACCTGACTTGGTTGAATTACTATCTAAAGGGCAAACATATGTTCCTTATACCAAGTTCAACATTACGTCAGCTATTTTGGATCTTAAAAAATATACTAGAAAACTAAATTTTCAATACTTATTTGGTGACATCAATAACACAGGACCCCTACATACCTTCCACATACCTAGTACTTACAATCCACCACTTCATCCTACTATACAAATGTTTGAAAATGTTTGTGAATTGGACTTTAGATCTCTTGCTAATAAGAGAATGAAAAGAACAACTAATGTTGAAGAACTAGACCTAATTAAATTTGTCCATTCACAAAAAATTAGATTATGTAAGCCAGACAAAGGGGGTGGAATAGTGGTGTTTGATATTGATGACTATAACCGTAGGATGAGAGCTATGCTTAACAATGATTCCTACGCAGTAAGCTCTAGATCTGAGGTGAATACAGCTTATAATCTAGTGAAAACATGTATCAATGACTTATTCATTGAAGGACATATAGACCAGGAATTACTTAACTACTTGTCCACTTCTTTTCCCATTTATCCAAGTTTCTTTGGGATTCCCAAGATCCATAAGGATCTACATGACCCCCCCCCCATGAGACCGTTGGTAGATGGAAGAGGATCACCACTATATGTCTGTGCTAAAGTGATTGACCTCACGTTACAGAAAATAGTGACTAACGAAAAACAAGTCTGTAAAGACTCTTGGTCCTTCTTAAACCAGATTAATATGTTTAAATTTGATAGTAACTATAATTTTCTAACAGTCGATGTAAAAGACTTATACACTTGTATCCCACACACCATAGCTATAGAATGGGTCACACTCATGATATATAAACATAAGGCTTCGAAAAGAGACATTTTTCTAGTGTCTGAATTACTAGACTTGGTCCTTTCTTATAATTTTTTCATTTTTGATTCATCTTTTTTCATTCAGAAAATAGGCATTGCTATGGGTTCCCCTTGTGGAGCAAGTGTAGCAAACTTAGTGATGGCGTTTTGGGAATCTGACTTTGTTTTTAAGTCAGAGTTGTACTTGGACACAGTCGTGTTTTACACTAGATACCTAGACGACATTTTTATGTTAATTAAAGGCAATGACCAAACAGCCTCACTACTAGTCGACTCCTTCAACAAGTCGACTGAATTTCTGAAGTTTACTCACACGTTTGATAATGGTGCCATTTCATATTTAGATATAATGCTATCTAAGAATATTGAATTGAATAGTTATACATCAAGAGTTTATCGAAAAGCTACATACTCAAACACATTTCTACACTACTCAAGCTGTCACCCTTTTCATCAAAAGAAGGCTGTCATTAAAGGGCAATTAGTAAGAGCGGCCCGGATTGTTACTCTCAATGCCGAATTTGATGAAGAATGTTTATTCTTAAAGGAAGCTTTTTCTAAAAGAGAGTACCCGGTAGAGCTCATTGATGAGACCATAGCCGAGGTAAAACTAAAGAGAGATAACAACTTCTTTAGTCCTTTATTGGCTATTCAAACTCAATGTCCTGACAACTTTATTTCCAACTTGAGTAGTGAAGTGATTAATGGCACTCAATCTAACAACAACACTAACTTTAATTTTAAGAAAATGACTAAAATTAATAATAATAATCCCAATCGAGCTACTTACTTTTCTGCTACATATGCAAAATCAAGCTCTTTATGTATCAACATACTAAATAAAAATTGGAATTTATTCAGGAACAACCAGTCCTTAATGAATAAAATAGGATATAGACCTAAAGTTATTTTCAAGCGAGGTCTAAACTTAAAAGACACTTTGAAATTTAAAGCTGACTTGCTGAGGAAGTCGACTGGGATGTTTAAATGTGAGTCTTGCAATATGTGTAAACACGTTTCTGTTATTAACTCCTTTTTATTGGAGGGCGTAACATATAAATTACGCGACAAGTACAACTGTAATTCTAAGGGTATCATTTATTTGGCTAAGTGCAACTGTTGTCCTGCCTTCTATGTGGGAAAAACTGAGCGTAGACTCAGGGACAGAATTTATGAACATACCTATGCTATTTCCCACAAGAAGGCTGATAATGCATTGGCCAAACATATTACATCTTTCCCTGACCATTCATTTAAATTTTTGGTCATTGACAAATTAGATAGTAATCTCAGGGGTGGCCCTTACTCTTTGAAACTATTGGAATTAGAATTGAAGTGGCAAGTTAAATTAAATGCAAGTACTTTCCCAGGTCTTAATGAAGCTTTATCAATAGGGGTCCTGCTGAAACTAAAAAGTTTGGTGAGATAACATTAAATTTTTATACATTTACACAACTAATAATAATAGATGTATAATGCATATATGTCTATATTAGTGTTGTTAGGTATTTTTTCAAAGCTTATCTTTGAAAGTATATATACTTTTTAGGTTAGTTTATCAAGTAATATACCTTTAATTAATTTTTTAGTTCATTAATATATTTTACTGTGTAATTATCCTTTGTTTAATTACAAGGTTTATTTTAGAGTCTACCATTTATTTATGAACTATTTTTGTAGTGCATCATAACTGTTAGTTATACTTATTTGTATCTTTAAATCTTAAATGTCAATTGTCTAATTAAGTACTCCTTGTTTAAACTTGGCGCCTTTTTATCATATAAAAATATGTGGAATTTATTTTATCTTTGTTCTGAAGAAGGCTAACTACTGTAAGCCGAAAACCGCTTTGACACACTTGGCAATAAAGGTTCGTTTCCAGTTTGGACGTGGTTTTGATTTCTGTGTTAGAAGTCTTTCCATACAACAGAAGCAACATGGTGGTCAAAAGTCAGGTTGTTATCAACCTGGGTGCCCAAATCCCTCATGACTGATTGCATGCTTAGGACATTGTTATTAATGTGATAATTTGTGGGGATGTCACTTTCCCCAAAGGGGATAATGATCCATTTTTTAGTATTTAGCTTGTGTTTCTGGCACCAGTCATTTGTCTAAGTGGGACCCCCTTGGAGGATGTCCACATCACTAGGGGAATTGATTTCAGCACCCAGCTTACAGTCATCTGCAAACCTGGTCAGCCATAGCCTAAAGGTATTCGCCTGCACCTCAGAAAAGTATATCCCAAATAACAGAGGCCCCAAGATCAAAGGCTGGGGTATGCCGCTTGTTATGGGTCTACTGCTTGAGGTGGCTTCCCCTATTTTGACTATGTGGACTCTGTCAGTGAGCCAGTTTGCTACTCATCTGGTAACATATGGATTGATGACTAGTTGAGAGTTTATCTATTATGCCCGGGTAGGGAATAGTGTCAAAGGCTTTGGCCAATATGCAAAAAAACTCGTAGCAAGCACACTCTGTGTGTCTAGAATCTCATAGCTCATACCTAGACCTACTAGAGATACTCATTGTTAAACCAAATACCCTATTCATGGGAGACTTTAACTACCCCTAAATAGAATTGGGAACATACACTGCCTCATACTTGAAAGCATGATAATTTCTGAACTTTATTAACTCAAATACCTTTGCCCAGATATTGTGCACACCCACCAGAGGTTCAAACATATTGGATCTGGTACTCACCAATATGGGACAAACTACACCCTGTTAAGTAATAGTTTATCAAAATTCAGTGCCCCTCCATATCTTACATTCACAACAACCTGCGTAGAATTGTTCACAGAGCCCATGTACAACCATATAAATAAGTGCATAGAGACTGTTATACCTACTAGAAGTAAGCCCAAAATAAAGTCTAAAAATGAACCACACACACATTGAATCCTAACCTTAACAGGGTATATAACAAAAGGAAAATGTCATGGCTAAAAACAAGAAGAGCAGTTCCCATAATGATATGAGCTGTCTAATTACACTAATCAGGAAACTAAAGGGACTGCTAAAGTCTTACAAGGTGAATTATATTTTCAAGATTGTCTTACAGGCTAAAGACAACCACAAGGCCTTCTACAGATTTGTCCAAAACCTCAAAGGCAGCACACATCAGTTTGCCAAACTGGTGATCAGTGGTGCTACCTTCAATGATCAGAGCAACATAGCTAATTTCATAGGATAATAGGATCGTATGATCATAGGAGGTTACTAGGCTATTGGCTCTGAGGCCCTTATAAGCCTAGCCAAGACTTTAGACCATGTTTAGACAAATCAGCACCTGATGCCCCTGTTCAGTAGGGACACAGGTGGAATCCCATGGGTATATTTTCTGTTTGCCATCCAGTTATCTAGGTTGTGCTTAAAAAGGGGTAAAGAAGTACTCTGCTTGATGTGGAGAGGGAGTCTATTCCATAGATGGTGGGGGTCTCTGGGACACAAATCTGTTCCACCAACAAGTCTTGTTGATGTCACAGACCAGGTTGAGGCCACACGTGTGGGTTACTCGAGTGGAGCTTGACTTGCGGATATGCAGCAGTCTTATCAAGGTGGGGTCTGTGATTGGTTTGTATGCCAGACAGAGGTCACCCCTGAGGAGTCTGTATGAAACTGAGTAGAGGGATAAGGCTTTTAGCCTATCTGTGTATGGTAGATATATGAGGCCCTGGATTCTCCTGGTGAGGAACCTCTGTGGTCTCTCCAGCTGCTGCATGTACTTTGTGAGGTACATGCCGAAAGAGGCATTGTACTCAATAATGGGCCTTATAAAGGAAGAATACAGGGATGTTATGACCTCCTCGTCCCTGGATGAGATACCCTTACTTATGAGGTGGTCCATGTAGAAGTCTTTCCATACAACAGAAGCAACATGGTGGTCAAAAGTCAGGTTGTTATCAACCTGGGTGCCCAAATCCCTCATGACTGATTGCATGCTTAGGACATTGTTATTAATGTGATAATTTGTGGGGATGTCACTTTCCCCAAAGGGGATAATGATCCATTTTTTAGTATTTAGCTTGTGTTTCTGGCACCAGTCATTTGTCTGAGTGCCCCCCCCCCCCTGGAGGATGTCCACATCACTAGGGAAATTGATTTCAGCACCCAGCTTACAGTCATCTGCAAACCTGGTCAGCCATAGCCTAAAGGTATTTGCCTGCACCTCAGAAAAGTATATCCCAAATAACAGAGGCCCCAAGATCAAAGGCTGGGGTACGCTGCTTGTTATGGGTCTACTGCTTGAGGTGGCTTCCCCTATTTTGACTATGTGGACTCTGTCAGTGAGCCAGTTTGCTACCCATCTGATAACATATGGATTGATGCCTAGTTGAGAGAGTTTATCTATTATGCCTGAGTGGGGAATAGTGTCAAAGGCTTTGGCCAGGTCAAGGTAGGCAGTGTGCTTAGTCTTCCCCTCATCCATGGCTTTGGAGACTGTCTCAAAGAAGTCAACCAAATTTAGCAGACATGACCTTTCCTTGACAAAGCCAAACTGTGTTTGATCAAGGTTTTGGAGATTGCCAATGTCCTTGTTAATGAGGCCCATGATAATCCATTCCATGGCCTTGCAGATCAGGCTAGTTAGGCTGATGGGTCTATAATTTCCTGGATTGGTGGATGCTCCATGCTTCCTTGTTTCTTTGCCTCCCTCCTTGAAATACCTACTTATATACCCCCAGCTATTAACAGGGAGCAGGTCTTTGTGGCTCTGATAAGGCCAAAACACAGCCTAAATAGGACTCTACAGTATCCTGTAATGCCTCCTAAATATCTGGGAACATAAACTATCAGGACTGCTTGAGTCACTTTTCAACTATAGCCACAAAACAAGCTTTGTCAAGGGAAAATAATGCCTTCTAAACCTAGTGGACTTTGTTGAGAAGGTTACCAAGAGGATGGATGAGGGGAAAACAGTGCATACTGCCTACCTGGGCCTGGCTAAGATGTTAGTTGATAAACTCACCAAACATGGTGTAAACCCCTGCATAACTCACTGGATTGCCAGCTAGGTGATACAAGTCCGACAAGTCACCAGTGGAGTACCTCAGGTCCCCATGCTGGAACTGCTCCTATTTGGCATCTACTTCTCAAAGGTAAAGGATAATGTTAAGGGCCTTTGATTGAGCAAGTTCAGATATGACTGCAAATTGGGAGCTATCATAGATTCACCATGACACAAACATCTTACAAGAGGGTCTAACACAGACAAATGACTATGACCACTGTCTCAGACTAAAACTCAATGGCAAAAAATGCATTATAATGCCTTTTGGAAAAACTGCCATCTAGGCTAATTACTTTATCGATAAGACACCCTTAAGAGTTGACTCAGTAGTCAAGGACCTGGGAACATATGTAGATAGTAATCTAGCCTTTGATCAACATGTGGCCAAGGTAGTAAGAAAATCATTTTATGTCACCCAACTTATAAGTAGGTGCATGACATTGAGGTCCAAGGAAGTCATAGTGTCACTTTATTTGGCCCTTGTCAGACTCACCGTTGAGTATAATGCCCCCTTCAGCATGTACATGATCAAACATATGCTACAGTTGGAATGCCTACAGAGGTTTCTTACCAGAAGAATCCAGAGTATAAACACATTGTCCTACATGGAATACATTAAAGACCGATCGTTATACTCTATTTCCTACAAGTTAGTGAGAGGTGATATTGAATCCAGCTCTGTTGTACCTTTTCCACATCCACAAAATGAACATAATCAGAACAACTAGATCCAAAGATTTAAATTTTCTTGTGACATAAGATATGTTGGTCAGACAGATATGTGTCTCAGAGGATCAACATTCTCTGAAACAGGCTCCCCATCTATGTGAAGCAGAGTCCATCCCTAATCCTATTTAAGCATAACCTTGACCAATGGATGGAAATCTGTAATTTACCTCAGGTTTGGCCCTCATGTCTCTGATAGATAGAATCAGACACCAATGTCTAAACTAACATACCATGCACATAACCTCTACAGCTTTCTAGCTAACATACCCCTCTCTTTATAAATGTCCATGATGCATAGAACAAAATTGTGTTGCATTGCATGGTTAGGCTTATAAAGGCCCTGCTGATCATTAGCCCAGTATATAACTATGAACCTATGAATCTAAGTTTAATGTCTCTTCTCTGCTTAGCCAGTACTTAGTGGTCTGCTTTTTTATTGTTTTTCAGAAATAAAATCAAAAATAGCCTCGACTGCCCTTAGCATTTTTCCTCCCTTTCCCTCTCTTATGAATGAGTTACACCCTAGTCTTGATGGAAGCCTGTAATTTCTTAATTGCATTTTCCAGGTACTGCTTTTGTGAATCTCCCCCTTTGCCTTTTTAGACAGTTCTGTGTTACATTGCCTTTTCCCTTTTCACTGCCTTGAAGTTTCACTGGTAATTACTTGCTGTATTATTATTATATCTTTCTACCCTTAATGTTATTGATCTACTACTTATAATACTACATAGTCAAAGATTTACTTTTGCAGTTACACTAGTAAGCAGCCTTAGTTACTTGCATTCCAATCCTAGCAGTGCTAACCTTATTGATTGTTTTTGGCCATGCACTGGCCCCAAGGGTCTGGAACTCACTCCATCCACTACCCTACCACCAATTCCCACCCACCCCACCACAGCTACATTTATAGTTCCTTAAACCCATCCACTTCCTACCTACAACCAGTCATGCACATTACAGCCACCCCATTTGCTCTTCTCTCTTATGCATGGCTATATTACATCACAACACCTTTCTTTTGGTCCTTCACTCATCACTTTAGTTTTTGTCCTCCCCTACTATTCCATCCATCATTCTCTATTTAAACAGCAATAGCTTAATTTATTCTACTGATCACCCCTTATTAAATCCATCAAACCTACCTTTCTCTACTATAACTACATTATGCTGCCCTTTCACTTAGTATTTCTGCTTTTACTATCTATTCTTGCCCATGCTACATCTTATCACACTCCATTGTTACCCAGCTACACTGCCATCTCCAGAATACTACACCATAATTCTCATCATTCTTCTCTTGCCCATCTTATATATTATCATATCCTATATTTCTTTAATTGCAAATACACCAAAGAAGAATCCACACAGCGCATATATAATTTAAATGTGAAAACTAAATATATAAATTTTTTTTACGGCACACGTGTCATCTAAGCTTGCTCTTAATAGCGATATACATCCTAATTCTGGACAATCTCTTTACATTTGTAACTCTATTACCACAACTACCTCTAGTACTTCTCTTCCACTCAACTAAGCTAGTAGTCTACTTTTGATCATTTTAAATCTTAGGGCATCTACAATAAACTACCACTGCGACATGCCTATATAGTCTTATACCTCACTGACATAATAATAGCCACAGAAACCTGGCTAAAACCAGGTACTACAGACCAGGAAATTCTTCCCCCCAGGCTACAATATCATTAGAAATGACAGAAACTATAAGAAAGCTGGTAGTGTGGCTATGTTATACAAAAAACACCTTGAAATCACTTCCTACCCCTTCACCCACCCCAACTTTCCCACTTCTGAAATAAATATTTCTCTCCTGCAAATCAACAGATACAAGAACATATGCATCATTGCCATCTATATCCCTCTTGGAAACAGTATTCCATTACTAGAAGAAATCCTGTATTGGATCTCTCATAATATAAACAAGGAAACCATCACCATAAGTGACATTAATATAGACTACCTATCTATCAATTCTGACTCCTCCACACCCTCCATTAAACTCTTTGGTTTTATCCACATTATCACTGCTGCTACTGAAACAGAAAAATACAGTAATAGGAAGTCTACATTAGATTGGATCCTCATCACCACCCCTAACAAAATTAACACTGCTGGCTGTCGACCCAACACTATCAGTGACCATCTACCAACCTTTGTCAGGAGACAATCTATTTAAGAATATAAACATATAATCTATAATAATGTGCCTATGCTATCCTCCTTCAGTAATGACATCTGCATTAGCTACCTCAACAAATACAAAATACAAATGAGATATACTAAAATACGTACATTTAAATGACTCCATAACTCACTTTAACAACCCATTCCTTAACATGCTGAATGAAGTAGCTCCCATTAGTTCAAAATGAGTTAAATCCAGCCCGGCTCCATGGCTCGCAAGAGAAACCAGGCAACCCATGATAAACAGTGATAAAGCTTAGAAAGCATGGTCTGCTGAAAAAATGCTATAAAAATGACAATATTTCAGACAGCTTAGGAACCTTTCTAAACAAAAGATCATATCAGACAAAACTAAAGATTTTTCTAAGCTCCGAGACAACCACCAAAAGTACCCTAAGCTGCTCTGGAATGCAGTCAAAAGACTATCACAGCCAGGCCTAACTAAGAATCCTTCACCAGCTATCACCAAAAACTCAGTCCCTATAAGTTCCCAATTCAATGCACATTTCATACACTTTGTCCTCTCCCTACTTAAAAAAACAAAAAAACACCCACCTGCTTTTCTGTTCGAAAAAGTACTAATTTATTTATTTATTTTACATTTGTTAACTTGGAAAGTCTGACAGGATACATATCCATTTTCAGCAGTGGCCCAGGGAGAAAAACTCCAAGAGCATGTCATAAAGAAATTACACAAGAATATCATACAGAGACATAGGTTCTATAGAAACATAAGTTATGCATAGATTAACAATTAATTTAGTAAAGTCAGCATACAGCTTTCTAGTAGTAGGGTTTATATAGAATATAAAATATAAACACAAGAAAAAAAAATTTTGACTTTCTAAATTATGAGTATTCTCAATATTTTGTTACAGAAATAACCGATGATTATTACGCTTTACAGTGAAAGGAATTAGGGGACCTTTAGTAGAATCATTGAACATGGTATTAGTGCAAATTAACCTGGGGAGTAGCATGAACAAAGCCAATTTTTTGAGAAGTGGGTTCTCAGGGGTTTCTTAAATTGAATAGTGGAGGTAGTGAAGGTTATTTGGCTAGGTAGTGAGTTCCAGATTTTGTCAATAGTGCAGGCAAAGAGAGATTTGCCAGCATCATTTTTTGTGTCTGATAATGCTTATTAGGTTCTGAGAACTAGATCGTAAGGCTCTGGTAGGGATGTGGGGGTTAATTACATTTTGAAGTGCAAGGTTTTTTTCTGGAAGGTAGAAGAGATTATGCGCTATTGTGAGTTGATTAAACAAAAGTAGTTGAGGTAGCTTGAGCCAATTGAGTTGGTTAAGGTGAGACAGTGGTGGGATTTGTATGAGGTTTCAGTAGCAAACTTGGTTATTTTGTTATAACAAGATTCCATTTTGTTCAGATCACTCTGGCAGAGATTAGTAAGGATGGGAGAGGCATAGAGAAGAATGGATAAAAGATGAGTTCTTGCAATAGTAGCTTTGGTTTGTTTAGTTATAAAGTGTTTTTTTCCTATAGAGAAGTCCTAGTTTTTTTATTAACTTGCTTAATGGTTTGTGCTATATGGATGTCAAATTTGAGGTTATTGTCCATTTCTACACCTAAGAGTTTAGTGTGTGGAGTTGGAGTGATTTGAATGTTATGTTTGGAGTGAATGGTGAAAGTGTTGTTGAGGGGGGAGCATGACCTAGGCTGAAAAGAATTAATTTAGTTTTTTTGGGGTTAAGAAAAAGTTTGATGTTTGTGAACCATAAAAGTGTTTTGGGTGAGGATTTGCAGTTCCTTTAAGGTGGGGGCAGCACTTAAGGATGGTGTCATCTGTGTATTGTACTACTGATGCTGTGAGTGAGGAGGAATTGATTTGGTTGGTGAATAGTGAGAACAATAGTGGGCCAAGGATGGATCCTTGAGGGACACCTATGGATACTGGTAGCAGGGGGGACAGCTGGTCATGCCATAGGATTGTTTGCTGTCGACCAGATAAGTAGCTAGTAAACCATGCTATAGTGGAGGGGATGAGGCTTAGGGAAGACAAAGTTTGGAGAAGAATGTTATGGTCTACCATGTCAAAGGCTTTAGATAAGTCTAAGAAAATGGAAGATACAAATAGTTCCTTGTTTCTATTGTGGTTAACTATATCTGTAAAGGATAGTAATGCTGTGGTGGTGCTGTGGGATGGTCTAAGCCATGTTGAATTTTAGAGATTAAGTTGTTTTGTAAGAGGTACCGAAGTAGTTGAGAATGTGCAACTCTCTCTAATATATTGGATAGAGGTGAGGGTATTGCAATTGAGCAGTAGTTGGTGAGTTCTAAGGAGTTGTCCCCTTTGTGCAGTGGAATAATGTGTGATGTTTTACACAGGGCAGGGACTTTGAATTCTGCAAGTGACCTGATTATGAGGATGGACACAGGAAAGGCTATGGCGTCTGCTGCTATCTGAAGGAATTCAGCTGGTAGGGTGTCAGCAGCTAGTGTGGTTGGTTTGAGTTTCTTAAGGAGCTTTGAAATAATTTTAGTGGGTACTGGGTGTAGGGAAACGTTGGTGGTATTGTTTTGAGTAGTAAGGTGGGTTTTGCTACCAGGTGGTATAGGGCTGCTAGTGGTATTGAAGGCATTGGTAAGGGTTTGGACTGTTTCATTAAAGAACTTGTTAAACTGTATTGGAATGTTGTCATGGTTGTTTGTTAGTACTGGGGTTGTGGTGGTGGCTCTACCTGGGTGGATTATGCCATTTATTGTAACCCAAACATTCTTAGGGTTGTTGGCATATTTTTCCTGCATATGTTTGTAGTAGTTACTTTTGTCTAGTTTGATTTGTTTTTGGCTTTGTTTCAAAGTTCTTGGTAGGTTTGCCTCAGATTACTGTTTTTTTCTTTTGATATTGACTGCAGGCTAGATCCCTCTCTTTCATTGTAGTCATAGTATCTTTAGTTAGCCATGGAGCATAGTTAGCTTTTAGTCTTATAGTTCTGGAGGGGGCATGACTGTTTAGAATTTGCAGGAAAGTGGAGTTAAAGTACTGTATGGCGTCATCTAGAGATAGTAGTTTTAGAGGTATCCAATTACAACTTAGTAGTGAATTGATGAAGGCAGTTGTTTTAAAGGTCTTTTTGTTACGTATTACTCTGAGGTTGGGTTGGCTTATGTAATGGGGTCTGTTCCGAATTAGGTAGGTTGGTTGATGATCACTTAGACTGTCAGGTACACATCCAGAGTGCCATGCTAGAGTGGGGTCAGATAACAGAATCCAGTCTAAGATGGATTTGCGTTTTGAGGTTTTGTCTGTTCTGGTTGCGGTGGATATAATTAGGGTAAATCAATGGAGGTTAATGTGGGTAGTTGGAGTGTGGCTAGAGCAGTTCAGTCAGTCAATATTAAAGTCACCTAATAGTACAGTTCCTTGTGGCATGGAGTTTGAGATCCAGTTTAGCAGGTTTTCCATTTTAGTAATGTTATTGCCTGGTGGAATGGGGCTACCTGCAATAATGATATGTTTGTTTGAGTTTAGCTTTAAATTGGCAAAGATTAGTTCAACATCTTTGATTTCTTGGGTGTTATAATCAATTTGTTCAATGTTGATATGATTTTGGAACAATATCGCTACGCCACCTCCCTTTTTCTCTACTCTATCTCTGCATATTATTATTGACAGGGGCTCATTATTATGGTGTTCTGGTTAAAGCCATGTTTCAGTTAGCACTGCTATTTCTGGTTTATATACAGCTAGAAGGGCATGAAGGTCCTGGATTTTGTTAAGTATACTTCTTGAATTTATGTTAATGAAGAGGAGAGAAGAGGTAGGTCTATAGTATAGGGGGTTTGGCTGATTAGACTCTGTGTAGGGTGCTGTGGTGGGCCCTAGATTAGGGTGAATATCATCACAGCAAATGAGTTTGTGGAGTAGGTGAAGATACATTTTAGTTAGTTTGTGTAGTAATTTAGTACGTCTTAATAAGGAGTGAGGGTTAGTTCTGACTGACAATTTGTAGTGGGAGTAAGAGAATGATCTAGAGGAGGTGAGGTCTAGTGGTGTGATAGGGAAGTTACAAAGTTTCAGGGGAGTGGATAGATGTTCGGTTTGCCATTGTGGGGGGTACTGATATGTAGCTGAGTGTGGTAAGAGGAGAGGTAGGAGAGCAGGAGAAAGGTGATGATAGTACATAGGTAGAGTAGTGCTTTTATTAAGTGGGACTGTTGTTTATAGTTCATGTCTGGTGAAGAGTGTTTAAGGGTAGTAACTTAAAGTAAGTGGGCTTGATATACTAATAATGAGTGATAATAAGGGTGTGGTGAAGGGTATTGGTTTGTAAGTGATGTGTGTGGTGTGAAACTCTAATTGGGTGGGAGGGAACTGATAGAGGGTGTGGTGTATAACTATAAATGTAATTGATATAGGAGTGGGTGAGAATTGGGGTAGGGTAGAGGAGTGGAGTGAGCATAGTGAACGGAGTGGAGCAGAGCCAGTAGTCCAAGACACTGGAGAGTTTGGGAGACTATAAGTGTTATGTGAAAGAGAGCCTATTACTACAATATGTATCCTATATGGGTGGAAGGTAGGTATGTGGCAGTTAAGTAACCTTAGACTAAATTTAAACAAAATAGTCAGTATATCAGAGATGTCTTGTGTAATTCAGGGAGCTGGAGTGTGGGCAGGATGGGTAGGAAGAGGCAAAGGTGCACTCTAGATTATAGAGGAAAAGGACCACCACCTAATAATCACCCCTAAATCCTTCTTCCTCCAGCCAGTATTTACCTCTAATATCAAAAAATGCATCCTAAAACTAAAAAAATTCCACATTAACTGCTGACAACCTGCCACCAGAAAATCTCAGAATTGCTGAAGATGCTATAGCATACTTTGTATCTACACTTACAGAAAGCTATGTCCCTGCCATCTGGAAAAAATCCCACATCATACATCTACATAAAGAGGAACATCCACTGACCTCCCGAATTACCAGTCTATAGCCATTCTGCCTCCACTTGACAAAATATTAGAAAAATGCATTGATTCTCATCTCCTTTTTATTTTTACAATAACAATCTCCTGCCTAACACTTAACATACTTTCTGACCTCACTACAGCACCACTACTGCTCTGCTCAGTTTTACAAAAATCATAAACTCTAATAGAAATATCAGAAACCTAGTATCTGCCATCTTCTTAGACATGTTAAAACATTTTACACAGTTTCACATCAATGCCTGTTTCATGAACTGTTCACCCTAGGACTCTGCCATTCCTTAGCCAGTCCCACAACTATCTCACCAACAGACATAAGGCTGTAATGTGGAAATGAGATCTCGTCCATGTCTGTCTGTCTCACTCTGTTGGCATACCTCAGGGATCTTCTCTCAGCCCTTTACTATTCAATATTCGCTAATAATCTGCACAGAGCTACCAAAGAAGCTTCCATAGTAAATCACACAGATGATGCCATAATCATATGCTGTGCACCAAATCTATGCCACAAGATAATCCAGGACCCCTCTTCCTCAGTTGAGACCTGGCTAGATGACTATCAACCACTTTTAAATACTAACAAAAAAACAAATTAATGCTGTTTTACCCAAATCTCTGTCAGCATAGAAACAATCCTTCAACATCACATCAGCAAACAATACCTCAGCTGAAACAGTTTGCAACACAAAGCTTCTCGGTGTCTTAATTGATAACTTAAAATTTGATTAATATCTCACTAAAGCCATCAAGAAAACTCACCAGAAGTTGGGCTTCTTCTACAGAGAGTCAAACTCTTTTCTGACTGCTCGAGGAATTCTTTAAGAACATCTTATCTTCTCTCTTTACTTCTCAATACAGCATCCATCCTGACTAACCCTCACATCACCTTAAAAATAACCTTGAAGTTTGATACAATAAAATAGCTAAGTTTGTATCCAATGTACCAAACCATTTTCACCACTGCCTAACACTAAAGCACCTACACTGGATCAAAGTAATTACCTTATATACTCCTAACTGCTTAGTGCCCACAAAATAATACACAAACCTGACCCCTGCCCATCGCTACAAAATATCCTCAAATACTACTTCCCTCCTAGGAAATTTTGCTTACAGAATAAATATCTCCTAACCAGGACCAAGTCTTGTAATAGGGTGTGTGACTCTTGTTACTCAACCTATGGTTCTAATCACTGGAACTCCATCCAACCAACCCTAAAATAAAAGTACATTACTAGACATAAACAAAACCTTACTTCCGCATAGCTATGCTCATGCTACTATCCTAACTAAACCCACCTTTTCTTTCTGTTACTCTTAAATTGCCAAGCTATCAATCACCCTGATTCTTTCACCTTTCTTATCCTTGTCTTTTTCTTTTATATACCCGCTACTGCTCTTCTGACTAACCTGCATCCATAATCTTCTTCTGCTAATACCCCCTCCTTACTTACCTCATCATCTTACCTACCTATTATTACCTCAACATCTCTACTATCAGAACTTTTGCTATTTGTGTTTTTTTTCTGCTTATACCATTCCTCTTCCACTATTTTCTGTGCCTGCTGTGGTGACATCCTACCTCATTAATTTAAATATAAATATACTGAATCTATGTGAATCATCCTTCCTCTTGCTTACTTACCTCATCATCTTACCTACCTATTATTACCTCAACATCTCTACTATCAGAACTTTTGCTATTTGTGTTTTTTTTTCTGCTTATACCATTCCTCTTCCACTATTTTCTGTGCCTGCTGTGGTGACATCCTACCTCATTAATTTAAATATAAATATACTGAATCTATGTGAATCATCCTTCCTCTTGCACCTCCAGCTATTACATTTTAACATGTTTTTGACTTATATAAAATTAACTTATAAAGTATATCATAGGATCATAGGAGTTTATTAGGCTAATGGCTCTGGGGACCTTTCAAGCCTAGCCAAGAGTTTATCCCCAAAACAGAAACATCAGTCAGCACCTGTCACCCCTGTCAGTGAGGGATACAGGTGGAACCACTGGGACAAATGTGTGGTTCCCCATCCAGTCATTATGGTTGTGCTTGAAGAGGGTCAGTAAGGTTCTCTGTTTGACGTGTATGGGAAGTCTATTCCTGAGATGGGGCAGCCTCTGGGAGACAAATCTGTCTCTCCAGCAGGTTTTGTTGATGTCGTGTATTAGAGTCAGGCCTTTCAAATGGGTAATGAGCAAGGAGTTAGACTTATGGATATGGAGCATCTCTAGTAGGGCAGGGTCCAAGACTGCCTTGAAGGCAAGACACAGATCACCTCTGAGCAATCTGTATGATACCGAGTAGAGTGATAGTGATTTGAGCTTGTCCGCATAGGACAGGTATTGGAGGCCATCAATTCTCTTTGTTAGGTATTTCTGTGGCCTTTCCAGTTGGTGCAGATGTTTGGAGAGGTACATACCAAATGGAGACTTATACTCAATTATTGGTCTAATAAGGGAGGAGTATAGAGAGGAAATAACCTCCTTTTTTCTGGACAGAATCCCTTTACTTATGAGATGAACCAAATAAAAGGCTTTTCTGACCACTGCCACTACATGATGGTCGAATTTAAGATTGTTGTCCACCTGAGTACCTAGGTCTCTCACCACAGGTTGTGTACTTAGGGGGATACCGTTGATGTGGTAATCAGTAAGGGCCATGTTTATGCCGAATGGTATGATGATATATTTTTTTGCAATTAACTTAAGGCCATGACTTTGGCACCTGTCATTACTTGCTGTGAGACCCTGTTGCAGTATGTTAACATCATGTGGGGAGTCAATGACAGCACCCAACTTACAGTCATCTACAAACTTTGTCAGCCACAGGCCTTTTGTCTTTGCCAGGACCTCTGAGAAGTAGATGCCAAACAGTAGGGGTCCTAGGACAGATTCCTGAGAAACTCTACTAGTGACAGGTCTGCTATCAGAGCTGGAGGTGCCTATTTTGACCATGCAGGTCCTGTTGGTAAACCAGTTGGCCACTCACCTGATGAGATAGGAATTTACACCAAGTTGTGTTAGCTTTTTGATGATCCTCGTGTGTGGGATTGCATCAATGGCCTTGGCCAAGCAGAGTAATCTGTATGTACTGACTTTCCCTCATCCAGGGACTTGGTGACAGTCTCTAAAAAGTCAACCAGGTTCATCAGGCAAGATCGGCCCTTGATGAACCCAAAGTGGGTGGTGTCAAGTGCTTGGAGATTGCCTATGGCCTTGTTATAATATCTATAATAATACACTCCATGGCTTTACAGATCAGACTTGTCAAGCTAATGGGGCAATAGTTCCAGAGTCAGTAGTGGCACCACCTTTGTGCAAGGGGATGACAATGGCAGTTCTCCATTCTGCTGGAATGAAGCCTGTACTTAGGCTGTGGTTGAATAGGGTGCTCAATAGCAAAGCTAGTTCTTGCTGGAGATGGTGCAGAATACAGCCTGGGATACTATCAGTCCCATGGAAGCTGTATTCTTTGCCTTGGATAGGGCCTTTAACACTTGATCTATGGGGATGTGAGGTGCAGGACAAGTATTGAGGATGTCAAAAGGGCCTTTTGGGGGACAGGGGGTGAAGTTTGCACTGAACCTATCTGCTAGCAAGTTGGCTATGTCAATAGGATCAGTGTAAGTGATACCATAAGTACTAATTTGGAACAGACATGGGCTTTGCCATGGAGGTTCGTGACGTAACTGAAGAAGGCTTTGTGGTTACCCTTTCTTTTGGAGGCTAGTTTCAATTCATAATTGGCTTTGGAGGCTTTCACTAATAATCTAATTTGCTTGTTGAGGCTAAGGAGGGAGTTTTCCAATTTGGAATTTGTTCTTTTTCACCCTTGGGCAACAGTTTATTCCTTTTGTTGTAAAGCCTGTTGATAGAGGATGTCCACCCGACAGGTTTGTGTTTCCTTGAGGAGCAGGTTTTTGTTCTGTTGGGTAAGGCTGCATCCATGCAGTTGTACAGGTGCTTGTATACTGCATTGGCGTACTGTTCAGCAAAGTTGTCTGTATCATCTGAGGGGGGTGGTGGTGTGAAGCTACTGATACCATCCCTTAGGATGCTGTAGTCTTGGGGAGGTTGGGTGGGATAGAAACTTCAACTGAGAAAGACAGAGGATCTGATCTCACCAGGGAAGAACATACTATGGGAGTGGCACAGCAGTTGCCCATGTTAGTGAGAACCAAGTCCAAAATGTTATCTCCCCTTGTGGACATGGGTGACTGTTGTTGATAAATGTTACTAGTTGTCTCAATAATACCTGCAAAGTAACACTTAACATGTTTAATTTTTATTGTTCATTATAAATATGGATTTTATGTGAAGCTTTTCTTCACAGGCCTCTACTGAAAATAGGACTTGTGCCCAGTCAGAATTTCCCAGTAAACAAAAGACAATAAATAAACAAATAAATAAAATAAATATAGCATTAGTTCTTATTACTCCCCTTTTTCTTTTCTATGATATTCTGCTGAATGACCACCCTGAAACTCTTTATTTGTCAAACTCACATGTTCATTGTTTTCCAAATGTGTATCCCATAGCACACTCTGCACTTTTTAACATAGTTCAATACTCTTTTGTTTTTGTCTATACCAGTAAGGCTATTTTCTTTTCATGATAGAAAGGACACAGTAACCATTACAATAGAAATCAACAACTCACACCTATTTTAAGTTCCTTTGAATGTATAGTTACATCTTTTAGTTTACATGCACGTTTGGCAGGTTGATCTCTTATGTAGTCACTTCTTTTTATCTTCATTTGAACTTATGCCACATTTCAAACACCCAAACAAAAATCTAATTGTCCCCTTTTCTCTTAGAAAAAACACACAAAACTATGTACATTTTGAAAGTATGAAGTTGTCCCCTCTAGATAGGAGCAGTTGCCCTAAACTGACAGCTGTACCCACTGGCACTATCTATTCTAAAATTAAGTGTACCTATACTTAAATGCATGTTAGAGCTTGTGCCCTCACTTACACTAATTGCTATCTGTTCTTTTCTTATCCATGTTTCTCACCTGGATGTGAAGAAACAGTGTGGATGCATTGATTATACTTTAACTTTCAGCCCTAAGAAAAAGTGCACTAGTTACCTTTAAACAAATAATCCAAATTGCATAATGTTATATTAAATGTATTAAAGTACTAAGGGTGCTGAAGAGGTGACTAATTGTATATTTTATTCAATTCCCACAGTACCAAACCTCATTTATTTTTCACTAAAATGCTTGCTAATGTAATCTTAAATCTTAATCACAGTGAAACTTGAATGATTCACTCAGCAGGCAATGTTTAGGCCTCACTTGCCTAATTGCATGAACCTGCAGACTTTTCATCCCGAGTTAAAGCAGTTAGTAATGGAAAAACACATAGTACCTTTGCAGGTACATGAAATAATATTTGCCAATTTTATTAAGTACACACTTGTCAGACCTCACATGATTAATTGCAGGCACTTGTAGACTTTTTGTCTTCTACTAAAATTTTTGCTAATGGAAAAAGTAGCTAAAGACTTTGAATATTCAAGAAATTAACATTTCCATGCCTTTCATCCCTTTGTCTTATTTGTCAAACCTGTTTTCTTAAACAAACCTTTTCTATAGCTTAAACCAAATGCATTACTTTAGATATCCACCTGAGGAAAAATAAGGACAATTATTATCTTAATTCTATGTGTAATGCAGTCATAACACTTTTACATCTTCCCAGCAGCCCAAGAGCACAACATTAAATAAACTTTAAGTTACTTTTGTTCAGCCTTTCTTACCTTCTTACAACATAAAGCTGGTACCTTGTAACAAAGAAAACTTATTTTCTTGCTTTAGTATTTTAACATATATAGAAATCACTGACAAAGCTAAGACTTCCCCATCTCACATTTAAAATACTCATGTCTCCACAATATACAAAACTGCTTTACAATATGATGTACAACTAACTTCCTGAATTGTTATACAAATATTAATATGAGCAAAGTTGCTACTCTAGGGTTCTTCTAAACATTAAAGACATAAAGTGGGGTATATGCTTTACAGTTTACTTATCAGTTTAACATGGTTAACTAAATTTCAGTCTTTCTCCTTCTTGCAAAGCTGCATTTCCCATGCCTATTCCTATATCCAATGGGAATGATGCTTTACTTTCTCCAATTTATTCACTAATTCCACAGTGTTGCTTGTCTTCCTGATCATCTGCATTTGCAAACACTAGGCTTTGGTTCAAGTCAAAGGTACTCCTCTACTACTCAGCTCCTGTGCTGTTTTTCTGTCTCTTAAGCATTTCCCTTCAGAAGAATGAAAAAGTTTCACTGTCAAAAATCTATGGGTCTTGTTATTGACAGAAGACTGAGAAGCAGTTCCCTCCTGAATACTGGCTCATTGTTTGTTGGATAAACATTTTTTATGTCATCTTTAGCTTGTTCTACATCAACACATCTTTCATCTTCTAGGGAAAAAATATTCTGAAGATAGCTATATACAGAAGTTTGAATTTTACAGCTGCCTCTCAAGATTTCTTGATTGCTGTGACAAACTTGTTTCACTTCTGCCCGTGGATAATCATTTTCCACAAACACACTACTGTCCCCTATTTTTAATACTTTTCATTTCTGCCACATATTTAATAAGATCAGATTTTTCTATTAGTATGATTACATCTTTACTAATATAGGTCTTGGCTGGTTTTTCATGGCCAGACTGGGAGCATGCACATGTTGTGCCATGTTGTAGAACACCAGTCCAGTTACTTATACATTCTTTCATAAAATGAATGCAGTCTGGTTCTTTCAGTTTCTCTGGTACAGCAGAAAGTCTGAAGTTTTCTCTGCATGATATGTCTTCTAACTGTACTATTTTTTAAATGCTCTTCTCAAGAAGGCTCCTGCCCAACCAGACTTTTCATTTCATACTTACATTTTTGCAGTTTTATCATTTCATCTGAATAGCTAGTTAAAGTGTGCTCTATTTTCCAGCTTTTTTGTATGATTGTATACATTCCTTCAATGTTTCTCTTATTTTAAACATTGCTGAATGAATTTGATTTATTTTTCCTCTAAAGTACCGTAAGACATCACCTGTGCCACAGCTGAAACTTAAGCTGCATTTTGCTGAATAGCAGCAAGAGTCTTTACAACCAAAATTTCTTTTTCTTCTCCTTTACTGCTTGATTTTCTCTTACATTCCCCAAACTACTAAACAGTAAATTAAATCCAAATAAATGCTTTTACTGATGTTGTTTCACAATTTCTGTTTTCACAGTAAAGGAGCTATAGTCAAGCTGTTCATTAGTGTGCAGATATCTTGGAAATCCAACTACTTAATTTCCCATCTCTGTGAACTTGTCTTGACCACCGATCTCAATGTTTCCATTGTCCAAAACAAATGTAGCATCCTTGATTCTATATCTCCAATACTTCATTTCCCTTTTATAGTTTTCCTGTTCTGCATTATCTTATTAGGTGTATTGTACTACATGTGTAAGCTCTTTTATCTGCTGGCCCCAGACATAAGACCATTTTCTATAACTATGGGTATTTTCCCATATGTGATTCCACTTGCATTGTGTGGCTTTCTCATTCACAGTTTCCTTAGCTTACCAAACCCTATCCAATCTGTTTTTTTTTTTTTTTTTGCGTTGCTGTATTGCCTAATATATTTATACGTTAAACTATGCCTTCCCTCCATTTGTTTCAATGAACCATTTGTTCTATCCCTGCCCAGTGTTTGAACATTCTATCTAAGTGTTAAAATGTGATGCTCTAATCTAAAAAGGCCTTAGTATTTCTTGTAAAGAAGTACTGTCCTCTGTTGTCTATTGTCAGGCATATCTAAGGTACATAACTACCTTATGTATTTCTAGCTGCATATGCCTACTTCTTACCATTTTGCCTGCTCCTGGCTGGGGACTTTGTTCTAGATGGCTACCTTCCCCTAAATTATTTTATAATGCAGGTGATTTCCACATCATATTTCCAAACTGTTTTATGCCTATCTCGCAGTTTCTCTAAGTGTTCAGTATAGACTTTCTTTATAGAGAGCCATAACTCTTTCCTGCAAAGTTCAATAATATTACCCTCTTTGTGCACCCTGATCAATTGCACCAAATTGAATACTATGACCTATGATGGGAGATGTATCAACTCTCATTCCCCATTCTGAGGTAAGCAGCTTCTGCCTTGCAATCCTGTGTTTTTGTACCTCAAACATACACACTCTTCAAGTAAAGATTGTACCTTAACCACCAAAGGATGGTCAAACATCATTGCAATATGCCTTATAAAGTGTATAATATGAAGACGATTCATAATCTTAACTGGATTTATTTTACCTACACTAATACAAGTCCTGCCATCCCTTTCTGTAAATATTTGCTTATCTTTTTACACAAATTCTCTATGTTTTTTATGGCTGCCCCTTTATATGTATAGTCCACATCCTACCTGAACAAGGTAGGAAATTCCACCTCCTTTATTTTGTCATCTTCATCCCTTCTACTCTGATCATCACAATTTTGTTACAATTTAGTCCCAATACTGATATTTTATAGAGTTTACCAAATATGCCTAGTACCAATAATATACAGTCATCAACATATAGATAAAACATGGCTATGCAGCCTATTGTTTGCCTCTTTTCTAAAACTTCACATATTTGCTGATCCATCTTTTCTATCACTAGTTGATAAAGCCCTGATAACGAATGGTTCTCCTTTATAGTCCCCCAACATTTTTTTCCCTTTGTAGAGATTCCCTTGTTTAGTGATACACCAAAGGTGACAGTGGCATATAACATCTTGATACACTGAACAAATACAGTCACAACATCAAAGGCTTTTTTGATATCAAATAAAACCTTCTCTGCATTCTGGCATCCTGTCTGATGACTTTCATGAATGCTGGCCAAGTTTCACCAGTTATCAATAGTCTGCCTACTCTTTATAAAGCAGTTTTGTTCTGATTAAAATATTTTTTGGCAAAACCTCATCTGACCTCTTTGCTAGGATTTTTTTGGGATTTCTATATCCAAATTTAGGAGAAAAATGAGTATGTAGTTAGTCAGATCCATTCTACCCCCTTTCCTTTCTGTATTATAATAATTCTACCATGTCTCACACCCCCTGGAATTGTATGCATTCTCCAAATCAGATAATAATGGTCTAGCAACACTGATACCACTCTTCTTTCCCCGATATAAAACTCTGAGAGAAAAACATCTGGGCTTAGTACCCTTCCTCTTTTATATTCTGAAAAGCTGTCTGGTTATTCTGTGGTTTAATCAGCCTACTTAATTTGCACTGCCCTTTGTCACCTACTGACTTTCAATTCATTATATTCTATAGCCATACTGTTACCTATTTTCCCTTGTATTATTGTTCAAAATATAACCTAGTGCTTCCTTTATTAGATTAGGTGAAACTATACTTGCCCTGTCATATCCTGTATGATGATCACAAATTGTTTTCTACATTTTTCTTTATATGCCATTGTGGTGTGTTTGATACTCTTCTCTGCATGCAGTCACCAGATGGTATTTTATGCATTCTACCTCTGCTTTCAAATTTGTTAAATGTTTCAGTTCTTCCTTTAGAATGTATATCTCTTTAATTAGATAAAAGCATTGTTACCGACTTTTGGAATTAATCCCTGCGATTTCTTTAATCTATCTTCTTTTTCCTTCACTACATTGATGCATTGTATTTTTCTATTCCTACCATCCTCTGAAGTTAAGCAAGCCCTCAATGCAGTTTTCACCTCCTGCCACTATAAAATATGGAAACCATCCTTTTCATTGGCATTATCAGATGCTACTGATCATATGTCATTCCTTAAGTTTTATGTTGCTCTTTTATTCTCCACCTATACTAAGCCCATCTCAATGAGCCTGATTGTTGCTCCACTACTATTGATAAAATTACTCTGGCATGGTCTGAAATATATCTATCTAATATGGATATCTGAGTTATGGTAACTTGATCCTTCATACTTATGAGGAAATAATCCAATCTGCTGCCATGGGCAGCCCCTACTCTTGAAAAAGTAAATGATATTTTCTGCCCTGCTTTCTCCTCCATATGTGCTTTATATTATACTCATTCTACATTTTGTCTTAAGAATGTGTTCCATCATTCACATATGTGACTTATACAAAGATGGCACCTTATCTGATATATTAGTCCCAACAATATGGGTCCCAACACTTTGTAAAAACAAGCTATTTGTTAATGGAAAAACAGTGAATTCTGAACCTTTCTGTTAAACTTTCCAAGTGTTTCTTTTGCAGGGGATGCTTTACCCGCTGTATCTTCTGATGAATCAGGAGCTATGCCCCAACACTCTGTTTTTTCATATAAACCTATGTGAAGATCAGTGTACCCCAACTTAGGGGAATGTTGGATAATCCAAGATACTACAACTTTAGCCTTAGTATATACTAGCATGAATCACACTTGTAGATCTGTTATTGTAGTTGTGCACACTGGAATTTAAACAGGGCCTATGAAGAAAGTATCTCAGAGTCTCTGTTGTACATATAAGTTTATCCTAATCCTCTCATCATTGTAGTTCTTAGGATTATTCATCTTAGGATCTTCATCTCTCTCTCTCTCTCTCTCTCTCTCTGTATAGCTACTGGAAGAGACTGTGCATAATTTGAGTTGCATTCCTCTGACTTGCTTCTATCACAGCTGCCCCCATTTAAAAATGAAATCTCACAAACTCACAACCTTTTAGATGAGGTAGTATTATTTATTTATAAAGGTAAACAGCTCCTACCTTTTCTTTCAGCTTAGTACACTTTTCTGAGAGGTTTGCCCAAATGCTACTACTATTACTGCTACTAGTGTTACTAAGTTATTATGATGAGACTAACAGACAGAAAGCATAAAATCCACTTAAACATTAACAGATACTCTTGGAGAATTTAAATAAGGGAAAAAAGAAAAGAGTCAAATTATACCATGACCCCCCCATTAATATTCCAAAACGTGCACGCTGATTGGCCAGCGTGCACGTTGTAAATCGACTTATACTAATGGAAAAAGGTCTGGTCGCCCGGACTTTTTCCATTAGTATAAGTCTTTTTTTAAAACACTGTCTCGCTATGTTAAAAGAGTTTAACATAGCGACACAGGTTTAAAAAAAGCAACTGAGATCTCCGTTGCTTTTTTTAAAGCTGTCTCGCTATGTTAAACTCCTTTAACATAGCGACACAGTGTGTAAAAAGCAACAGAGATCTTGCTTTCTCCGTTGCCTTTTAAACCTGTCTCGCTATGTTAAATGGGTTTAACATAGCGAGACAGCTTTAAAATAAGCAACGGAGATCTCCGTTGCTTATTTTAAAGCTGTCTCGCTATGTTAAACCCATCTAACATAGCGAGACAGGTTTAAAAAAAAAGCAACGGAGAAAGCAAGATTTCCATTGCTTTTTACTGTTTCACTATGTTAAATGGGTTTAACATAGTGAGACAGCTTTAAAATAAGCAGCGGACATCTCCGTTGCTTATTTTAAAGCTGCCTCGCTATGTTAAACCCATTTAACATAGCGAAACAGTAAAAAAGCAACGGAGATCTTGCTTTCTCCGTTGCTTTTGGCCCCAGCTCTGATGTACTGTGCAGGCATGCGCAGTACATCAGAACTGCCGCAGATGCCAGACAGCTGCGGAAGGGCAGCAAAGAGGCATTATACAATGCCATTATTTAAGAAAAGTAATTGTTTCTTTTCTTAAATAATGTCATAGTATAATAGCAATAACCCACTTCTGGGTGTGGGTAATGCAGGATTTACTCATGGTTGCCTTTGTTTGGTCCCTCGGGCTTCACCAAACCACGCCAACCGTGGGTAAATCCCGCATTACCCACACCCAAGCGCGTGGGTTATTGCTATAATATACCCCTCCTCTGATTTAACCTTCCTGTTGACCTGCCAGCTCATTTAGCTGTCAACACAAGCAAAACAGAAAGCAATTTAGTTTATACATTAAATTTAAGATATGTATGTGAGAAATGCCATTTAATTTTATTAAATGTCATATATTTTATTCTCAGTTTTTAAGTTCCGTCATTCAAATAGGAGTAGCTGGATGTTGCTAGGTCATAAGTAGCAGACTTAGAAGAGAAAGGGCCATGAAGTAACATGTCTCATGTTATCTAGCTTAGTCCAATGAACTGCACACCAAGCGCCATTGTGGAGCCATGTCATCTCATAGTCCGCATTCTGGAAAGCAGATATTCACTCGGGCATATAGTCTTTCAATATATTTCTGGGTAAGATGCACATTACGCCAAATTTTAAGTCTTGTAAACTGTAAACATAGTATAAAGTATTAAGAGCTGCTGTAGATGATGGATTGTCCATCAGACTTAGGGAATATTTAGCAAGTAGATTTGTCTGATTTCATAGTAAAACCACTAAATGTCATCATATAAGCAGCATAATGTTAGATGAGTATTCATTACATTCTTCTTTTCTTCATTAAAATAGGATAGTGATTTGCATCACATTCCTCTAGAATTTTCTACTTGTGCCACATCATTAAGATGAAAACACATTATTTTCCCTATAGTAAACCATGACACAAGGTCAGATAAGGTTTTTAAGTAACCATTATATGTCAAATCAGATAGGCATAGTTTGGATCTGAGGAGAAGCCAAAATTATGATTAACAAATATCAACTGTTATATATCTGTTGTATGCCTTTTATGATCATACCTCCTACATTGCCACAGTCTATACCAGAAGCTAGTTAGGGAGCATTCAGAACTTTGATCCCTCTCCTCCCACGAAATAAATGAGCAAGCACCTACCTTGTCATTCCTCTTTCTTCATCGGCCCTTCCAGTGAACAGTCAGACTGCTAGTAGGACACAGGTTGCCTGAGTCATAGTGAGGGCTTTATTGCTGTATTTAGTTGCCATATTGCCGATGAACAGAATATGGTGTGTGAGTGTAAGCAAACTTTGCTTATTAAGCCTTTTGAGGAAAAAGACAAAAACATACTGTTGGATTCAGCAAAACTTAATTTGTAGAATATTTAGTAATTGTTCACATGGTCATCAATTGTCATTTCATTTCCTGTTATAAGGGATTATGCTGCTGTGAAAAGGCTTCTGAGAATATTACCTGGTATAAAAGTTATGACAGTATAGAAAGCATACCTCTCAACCTCTTAGTACAAGAAATATGCACAAGGCCAAAAAAATAGTGGGAGTGGCAAAGACCCAAAAATAGGGGCACATCTTAATTATTGCTCTTATAAAGTTAGACATTACTAGAATAAAAGCTTTTATGTTACTATGGCTTTTCAAGAAAGGCTATGAAGTCTGAAACTCTAATTACTGTTATTATTTAGTGAATTCACTCCTCACTGATATGCTGGAAAACCACAAATTTTATGTGGAGCAGACAAGAATGTGAGGTAAAAATTCAGACCTTCTGCAAAAATCTGTACAGTTGAAAGGTATGATATGATTCAGAAAACAACATCTAAAACCCAGGAAAAGAAATAACAATGAAAGTATTGATGCATAGATGCATATGAAGCTTTAGCTGAAGAATTATGTGTGCCAGTTGTTGAAAACCTTGTATATTACTCTGCCTATGACTGCTTCTACCCCCTCCCCTAATGCAGAAATAATAAATAGCTCCTTTTTTAACATTCTAAAAGCTATTCTGCATCATTCCCTTTCACTTCACATGCAATAATAATACAGAGAATACATTTAATGCTATCTGTATTCAAAGTGTACCTTAAAATGCTTAGAACATTCTGAAAAAGTGCAGTTATGATGTATTTTATATAAACAGAAGTGATGATTGAAGGCTGGTAATCAGCTTTAAGTGGCCCTTGACTTTTCAAGGTGAAGGAAAACAGTTCTGAAAGCTCTAGTTAAACTTAATGTAGACCCTTTAATCTGTTCAGAAATAACTTGTATGGGAAAGAAAGATAAAGTCATCCATTTCAGCCACTGTCAGTCACTTAGCAGTATGTTTTTCATTAGCCTAAAGTCTAAATGGAGCAATAATTGTCACTTTTTAGTGAAATTTATTCTGGATGTTGTAGATGTGTATTCTTAAAACAACATTATTTATAAGCCCATAGATACTTCCTACTAGCAACGTAAGAGTGGAAAACTTAACTGATGGAGACTTATAATCTAAGAAAAACATATAAAATGGATATCAGAAAACTTATCATTTAGTGACTCCTTTGAGGGAAAGATAGAAACACACTGGTGGGTTCTGCAAAACCCCATCTACACAATTCTTTTCACTTGTAAAACAGCTTTAATAGGGCATGTTTTGTTTTTCTTTTAATGCCTGCATCTCTGATAATATTTCCTGTCACAGTGAAACTCATAAGTTGGTGACACTCTTACCACACTTTTCAGCCACCAAACCAAGACCGAAACAATAAACATGGAGGAGTGTCTATATTCACCAAGGATATTCACACCTCCAGGCTAGTTGCCCAACACAATGCATCTGAAATTATTCAGGTGCAACTAACACTAGGTAAGACTGCAATCCAAATTGTAGCTTGCTACCTATCCCCCACCATGCCCCAAGATTCCCACTACACCTTTCTAAACATACTGGAAAATATTAAGATACAACCAAACACCCTAATACTGGGTGATTTCAACTACCCTGCCATTAACTGGGAAAACTACTTGGGTACCAACACCTTTTCCCAAAGGTTCTTGGAATGCATAAATTCAAACACCCTGGATCAACTAATCCATTGTCACACCAGGGTCTTCAATATCCTACACCTGATCATTACCAACATGGAAGATAGATGATCCACACCAGTGGTCACCCCCTCATTGGTCAGATCTGACCATAAGCAAATCACCCTTGACATCCACATCCCACCTCCTCCCCCGAGTAAGGAAACCTCCATAAAAAACTTCTCTAAAGCCAACTTCATGCTACTCAAGTCAGAAGTGACAAACTTTATGACACCCATGCAGACAGGATCTGAAAGTCTGACTGCTGAATTATACAATAAGGCACTGTATGAGCACATCCACTCATACATGAACCATGCCATCCCAAATAGAACCAAGATGCTCTCCTCCAAAAAAGGAAGCCAATCTGGCAGTCCCCTGCCATAAACAAACTATACAACAGAAGGAAGAAACTGTTGCAGAAAAGAGGAAAATCCCAAGATGCAAAAAACTCCCTTACCAGCCTCAGTAAGAAGCTGAGATCCCTCATAAAATCCTCCAAAGCTAGTTATGAAAATGAAATTGCCAAAGATTCCAAAGACATCCACAAGGCATTCTATAGTTATGTCAAAAATCTAAATGGCAATGGTCAGATCTGCTCTGAGCTACAACAGAATGGCATTAAATATACTGATCCCAAGGATATTGCCAATATCCTGGCAGATCCATTTAGTGCCAGCTTCACCCCCCTCTCACCCCCTAAAGGGCCCATCTCAATACCAAAAGATTGCCAAATTCCGGTAATCATGGCCACACAGGTAGAAACTGCACTCTCCAAAGCTAAGAATACAGCATCCATGGGACCAGATGACATCCCGGGCTGTGTACTACATGAACTACAAAATGAACTGGTACCTCACCTAAGTGTCATGTTTAATCATAGCCTCACCTCAGACTTTGTACCCACTGATTGGTGCACAGCTACAGTTATCCCACTCCACAAGGGGGGATCCACCTTGGATACAGGGAATTACCGTCCCATCAGTCTGACGAGCCTAATCTGCAAGGGCATGGAACGCATTATCATGGAACTTATAAACAAAGACATTAGCAACCATCAAACACTGGACCCCACCCAGTTTGGGACTGTGAAGGGCCGATCATGTCTCCTGAACCTGACTGACTTCTTCAGATCAGTCTCCAGAGCTGTGAACGAGGGTAAGGTGGTCCACAAATCCTATCTGGACCTTGCCAAGGCCTTCAACACCATCCCCCACTCTGGAATCATAGATAAACTTACTAAGCTGGGCATAAATCCCTATGTCACTTGATGGGTTGTCAACTGGCTTACTGACAGTACCCAGACTGTAAAAGTAGCCGACTCCAAATCCAGCTCCAAACAAGTGACAAGTGGAGTACCTCAGGGTTCAGTCCTGGGACCGCTCTTGTTTGGCATCTACTTCTCTAAAGTACAGGCCAGCACTAAGCGACTCTGGCTAACAAAGTTTGCAGATGACTGCAAACTGGGAGCCATTATTGAATCCCCAAATGATGTGGATATTCTACAAAAGGGCCTTACAGAAACAGATGCTTGGTGCCAGAGCCATGGGCTCAAGCTTAATGCCACAAAATGTATAGTTATCCCCTTTGGGAAAAAACATGTACCCATTGAATTACCACATAGGTGGCAGTACACTAAACACCAAAAGTGTGATGAGAGACTTAGGGACACAGGTGGACAGTGGTCTCACCTTCGATAACCACATCACCGCAACAGCCAGGAAATCCTTCTATGTGGCACACCTCATCACTAAGGGCTTTTCATCCAGAAAAAAGGAGGTCATTGTCCCACTGTACTCATCCCTCATAAGACCCATTATAGAGTGCAATGCCCCGTTTGGTATGTACCTCACAACACATCTTCAACAGCTGGAAATACTTCACTACAGAATCACAGGCCTAAAGCAGATGCCCTATGCTGACCGTCTAAAAAAACTCCAGGTAGATTCTGTGGCATATCGTCTACTCAGAGGTGATCTCTGCTTAATATACAAGGCCATGTCAAACCCTGAGCTGTTGGACATGCTCCACTTAAAGAAACCCAATCCCTCAGAGCCACATGCTCCATGGCTCTAAACCTTGTCATCACAATGAACAGAACATGCTGGAGGGATAGGTTCCTGACCTAGAGACTCCCCATACTCTGGAATATACTGCCCATACATGTCAAGCAGAGGGCCTCCTTGGCCATCTTCAAAAGAAACCTTGATGATTGGACGGGAGGTAGGAAATTCACCCCAGGGACCATGTCAGTCACCCTGCTAGACAGGGTTCTAGGGAAGTAAATACTGTGGGGAGAAATATCCAGGGAATTGTTATGGCTAAGGTTGTATAGGCCCTAGGGCCGATAGCTTTGTACCAATCTATGAACCTATGAACACGTGACAGTAGATAAACTTCATTTGGGACTAGCCTGTGAAAGATTTCACTTATTTAATCTGAGGCTTTTAATGCTTTAATAAGACTTCTGTATTAGACTTATATGATTACATTCAAGATGAAATGCTATTAACTGATTATAATCTGAAGATGTCTGTAATTTGAAATGTTCTAAATAGGATTCATCAGACAGGACACATAATTTTCTGTCGATGATTTTTATTGGAAGGAAGCATCTAACATCTCAAAGGCATTCAGGAATAACGTTTCTATTGCCTGGAGCTGTCTTTCCAGAAACTCTTTTTTATCCTATCATGTTTAGGAAGGATTAAGGGGAAACACCTTTAGGATTTTCTCATTGCAATGCTCTTCTTCATTATCATTATTAGGGTATCACATGTTGTATGGAAATGCTTTTATGAGTAAAATTAATATCATTTTGTTTTCCAAGAAGAACACATGGCTGCTGCACTTTGGTTTGGTATTTCATGCAAAATGGGTTGGAGTTTGATTTGTTTCATGTCCAGGTGACCAGCACATATAGAAGGGAAATGTCAAGTCTTCTTGATGTGATGGGGACATTATTTGAATGTATGTCTACTACAAGTGTGTACAATGTATATTATACCATGACCCCCCCAAAACGTGCACGCTGATTGGCCAGCGTGCCCGTTGTAAATCGAGTTATACTAATGGAAAAAGGTCCGGTCGCCCAGACTTTTTTCCATTAGTATAACTCTTTTTTTTTAAAACACTGTCTCGCTATGTTAAATGGGTTTAACATAGCGAGACAGCTTTAAAATAAGCAACGGAGATTCCGTTGCTTATTTTAAAGCTGTCTCGCCATGTTAAACCCATTTAACATAGCGACAGTGTTTTAAAAGCAATGGAGAAAGCAAGATCTCCGTTGCTTTTTAGTGTTCGCTATGTTAAATGAGTTTAACATAGTGAGACAGTTTTAAAATAAGCAACGGAGATGTCCGTTGCTTATTTTAAAACTGTCTCACTATGTTAAACTCATTTAACATAGCGAAACACTAAAAAAAAAGCAACAGAGATCTTGCTTTCTCTGTTGCTTCTGCCCACAGCTCTGATGTACTGCGCAGGCGCGCAGTACATCAGAACTGCCGCGGATGCCAGACATCTGCCGAAGGGCAGTAAACAGGCATTATACTATGCCATTATTTAAGAAAAGTAATAGTTTCTTTTCTTAAATAATGTCATGGTATAATAGCAATAACCCACTTCTGGGTGTGGGTAATGCTAAATTTACCCACGGTTGGCTTTGTTTGGTCCCTCGGGCTTCGCCCTCGGGACAAAACCATGCCAACCGTGGGTAAATTTAGCATTACCCACACCCAGGCGTGGGTTATTGCTATAATAGTACCATACACACTTTCCATTATAGCTATTTTGTTTTATACTATGCAATATTATATATCCATGAAACCCTGACATTCTAATGGACCTTGTTTGTACTGTTAGATACAGTGATCCTCAAAGCACTCAAATCACTTTATTTTTGTGCTCTCTTTCATGTTGTTGTTGTTGTCTTTCGGCTTTTCCTGGTTAGGGGTCGCCACAGTGGAACTCCGGTCTGCTAATGATTGGCAGTAGATTTTCACGAACGCCAAGGTGCCAGCTCGACGTCCAACCTTCAATGAAGGCATGCCCATTTACGCATGTCTTTCAAATGCCCACCCAACTGTGGGGAGGACATGCAGACTCCACACAGCAGGCACTCCCTGCACTCCAACCAAGAATCGAACGGGAGAACCTCTTGCTGTGAGACAACAACACTACCACATATGGCACTTAAAATCTTAGTACATAGGAGAAATGGACTGCTGTAGGCACAATAATTTTTAAATCTTTGCAATATGGACTCCCAGTAATCATCACAGACCTCTGGGCAAAGGATATACCGCAACACAGTGAACTGAAAATACATTAAAATTTCTCTTATTAAATATTAGACATTTATTCGGTTTATTGCACCATTCCCTTAAATCTCCCAATGACTGAAAACAGGTTGGTTATTTTTTATCCCAGATTTGCAAATTAATTCTTATGTCCATTTACTTTTGAATTGTGAGCTTTTGAAAATGCACCTACATTATACTATAAATACCACTAAACTGGAATGCAGTGTCCTCATTTTAAAGTCTGCCTGCACTGTTTCAACAGCCCAAACCTGTGACTTTATGAAAATGTTCCTTCTTCCGGCATTACTTATCTGTAGGCTGAAATTCAAAGAAAGAAAAACATGTAACAGGTAATATCTAGAAATACAGAACACAATATTGCTAAACCATTTTTCTGCTGAAATGGAAATTAGTTTGTTCCTTTTTGAAAATGTTAGGATATATAGTTGTCTTTACATTTCCAAGTAATGTATATATGTTTGCAGGCATTTCTGTATGTCTTTCTGATAGTAGTACCTCCTCCTTCTTCTGAAACCTGCTCCGCAAAGTGTTTGCTCAGGAAATTAGCAACTGATTGTAATGGTACTATTGATGCTACCTGTACTGTTGTTTTTTTTTTTCTGCACCCACTCAAAATTATTTTCCATAAATCTTTTACTGCATCAGTTTTCCTATGCTAAAGAAAGAGATAATTGTGCAAGAAACATGGGAACTAAGCTTTTCTGCTATGATTCCAACTTACCTTTTTAGGCACAAGAGTAGAAGATGTCAAACAAACACATCATAAGTGTGTTAATGCGGTTTACTACAAGGTTCTGTTTTGTGACTTTCAAAATATGTAGTATATATTTTTTAATGGTTAGGCCAACAGAAGGCTCTCATTAACATTCTAGTCATGCATTGTCTGGTTCTCTTTCAACCTGCCTGCCCTGAATGAAGAATTAAGATGTGGTCAGTTCTCTGTCCGAATAATTGTACCTACACCATGATGTTGTTGACAGCCTGTGACTATATTATTGCCAGCCATGGAGTACACCAAAAAATAACTATTTGCAAATCAGAGTACAACCATACATCCTACTTATGGCATTGAAGTATGTATTGTGTATACTTTTCAGCTCATCCTTAGTAAGAATATGCCCTGCAGTATTAAAGTTCTGGTCAAAAAACTGGGAGTAGTGAACATGTAATATTGCAACATTACCTTTATTCATGAAACAGAAAGATTAATATCAATGAGTGTGGAATTCAGAAAAGGTTACCATGAGGTTAAGCCTGTATTACCCTTCATGGTAACCATTTCCATTTCAGAGACACCCCTACTAAAGTGCTGTACCACAAAGATGTGCAGCACCATGGCGAATTGTCTCTGTCACCTAATACAAATGCTACTGAGACATTCCAGGGGAGTGGCCCTGCTAATTGGCCATGTGTCCCACCCCACTGAAATGTCCGTGGTCAGGCATTTACATACCTAACATTTTAATAAACATGTTCACAAGCTCACATTCTCCTCTTGCTTTCAATATGTGAGACTGCATAAGAGGTGGGTGCTAGGAAGGTTAGAGGCAAGGGGTAGTGACGGTGTGTGTGTGTGTGTGTGTGTGTGTGTGTGTGTGTGTGTGTGTGTGTGTGTGTGTGTGTGTGTGTGTGTGTGTGTGTGTGAGTGTCCATGTGTGTGTGTGTGTGTGTGTGTGTGTGTGTGTGTGTGTGTGTGTGTGTGTGTGTGTGTGTGTGAGTGTCCATGTGTGTGTGTGTGTGTGTGTGTGTGTGTGTGTGTGTGTGTGTGTGTGTGTGTGTGTGGGTGTGGGCATGCATGTGTGTGGGTGTTTATCTGCATGTGTGTGTGTATATGTCTGCCAAGATGGTGACAGTACAGGGATTAGTTTGGGGATAGTTTGAGTAGGTGTGTTTGTATGTGCCTGTGTCTGTGTGCATATGTGTGTGTGTGTGTGTGTGTGTGTGTGTGTGTGTGTGTGTGTGTGTGTGTGTGTGTGTGTGTGTGTGTGTGTGTGTGTCTGCCTTAATGATCACAATAGAGGGATTAGTTAGGGGATAAATAGAGGAGGTGTTTCTGTGTGTGTGTAAGTGTGTGTGTGTGTGTGTGTGTGTGTGTGTGTGTGTGTGTGTGTGTGTGTGTGTGTCTGTCTTAATGATCACAATAGAGGGATTAGTTAGGGGATAAATAGAGGAGGTGTTTCTGTGTGTGTGTGTGTGTGTGTGTGTGTGTGTGTGTGTGTGTGTGTGTGTGAGTGTGTGTGTGTGTGTGTGTGTGTGTGTGTGTGTGTGTCTGCCTTAATGATCACAATAGAGGGATTAGTTAGGGGATAAATAGAGGAGGTGTTTCTGTGTGTGTGTGTGTGTGTGTGTGTGTGTGTGTGTGTGTGTGTGTGTGTGTGTGTGTCTTCCTGGGTGGCCGCAGTAGAGAGCTTAGTTGGGGAATAGGTAGAGTAGGTGTGTGTGTGTGTGTGTGTGTGTGTGTGTGTGTGTGTGTGTGTGTGTGTGTGTGTGTGTGTGTGTGTGTGTGTGCATGTGTGTGTGTCTGTGTGCTCGCATATGTGAACAAATGCATGCATGCATTTGTGTGTGTGTGTGTGTGTGTGTGTGTGTGTGTGTGTGTGTGTGTGTGTGTGTGTGAGAGAGTGTGTGAGAGTGCTTATATGTGTGTGTCTGTATGTTTGTTTGTCTGCCTGGGTAGTCACAGCAGAGGGGTTAGTTAGCGGGTCAGTAGGATGAGGGTGTATGTGTGTGTGTGTGTGTGTCTGCTTTCTGATCACAATAGAGGGATTAGTCAGGGGATAGATAGAGGAGGTGTGTGTGTGTGTATTTGTGTGTGTGTGTGTGTGTGTGTGTGTGTGTGTGTGTGTGTGTGTGTGTGTGTGTGTGTGTGTGTGTGTGTGTGTGTGTGGTGTTTATGGGGGCGTGTGTATGTGTCTGTCTGGGTGGTTGCAGTAGAGGGGTTACTTATATATAAAAGACATACACACCTCTAGGCTGACCAAATAGTATGATGCATGGGAAGCAATCCAGGTGCAGTTAACAATTGACAAGACTCCTATTCAAATCATAGCTAGCTATAGGCCTCCAACATTGACTCAAGATGCCCAATCCGCCTATCTGGACCTCTTTGAATCTATCAAGATTCAAGCCTTTACCCTGATCCTGGAAGACTTTAACTATCCAACCACAGATTGGAACAAATACTTATGCAAAACACAAATGCCCAGAGATTCCTTGATTTCGTCAATGGAAATGCCTTGGACCAGTTGATATTCCCACAAGAGGTGAAAATATCTTGGACTTGGTATTAACCAACATGAGTAGCCACTGCAGCATCCCTACAGTGTCATCATCCCTGGTAAGATCCGACCACAAAGCAGTCACTTCGAAGTCACCATCTCCCCTGACCCCCCTCCTATGCTAGGGTCAAACACAAAAACTTCTCCAAAGCTGAGTACAACCTCATGAACAAAGGTCTAGACAGCTTCACAGAACCCGCCCCCTCCATCGGAACTTGTATACCTGTCCAAACCTACACTAAAGTACTATATGAGCATTTATATAGCTGCATGGAATCTGGAATTCCAGACAGGACAAAATCCTCCTCCTCAAGGAAGAGTAAACATGTCTGCTGGACATCTACAATAAATAAACTCTATAATAAAAGGAAAAAATGCTGTTCACAATCAAGAAAGAGCAGGTGCCTAATTAGAAGCAATCTCTCCTTAGCCTGAACAAGCAAATAAGAGCAGTAGTGAAATCGTCCAAAGCAAACTTCGAGTCTAAACTGGCTGCATCTACTAAAGACAATCATAAGGCCTTCTCGCATATGTCCGCAATCTCAAGGGAAGGACCCATATCTGCTCAAAACTGGTGGTCAAGGACACCACATACACAAATGCTGTAGATATAGCCAACCTGCTGGCAGGCAGGTTCAGTGAAAACTTCACTCCTCTGTCCCCCCATAAGTAAAACAGGACATTCCCAGTACCTGCCCACTCCCCTTATCTCTAGGGAACAAGTCATCACTGCCTCTCTAAGGCAATAAATACAGCCTACATTGGACCCGATAACATCCCAGGCTGCATCCTACATGAACTCAGGCAGGAACTTGCAACACCATTAGGCACCTTATTCAACCAAACCCTCGGTACTGACTTCAACCCAGCTGAATGGAGGACAGCTACTGTCATCCCCTTGCACAAAGGTGGAACATCCACTGATCCAGGAAATTATAGACCCATCAGCCTAACTAGCCTGATCTGCAAGGCCATGGAGTGGATTATGATGGATATCATTAACAAGGATATTGCCAGCCTCCAAACACTTGATCCCACACAGATTGGTTTTGTCAAGGGGAGATGATCACTGTTAAATTTGGTCGACTTCTTTGAGACAGTCACCAAGGCCATAGATGAGGGGAAGATGGTGTACACCACCTACCTTTACCTGGCCAAAGCCTTTGATACTATTCACCACTTAGTTATTATAGATAAACTCTCTCAACTAGGTATCAATCCATACATTACCAGATGGGTAGCAAACTGGCTCACTGATAGAACCCACCTAGCCAAAATAGGGGAAGCCACCTCAAGTAGTAGACCCGTAATGAGTGGTGTACCCCAGGGATCAGTCTTGAGGCCTCTGCTGTTTGGAATACACTTCTCAGAGGTGCAGGCCAAATCAAGTGAGTTATGCCTGACCAATTTTGCAGATGGCTGCAAGCTGGGTGCTGTCATCAAGTCCCCTAGTGATGTGGACATCCTCTAAGAAGGTCTCACCCAAACAAACAAGTGACGTCCCCACAAATTATCACTTTGATAATAAAGTCTTAAGCATGCAATATCAGTCTTGAGGGACTTGGGCACCCAGGTTGATAGCACACTGACTTTTGACCACCGTATTACCACCATTGTACAGAAAGCATTTTACCTTGTGTTTTGCTTGCATTCTGTTTTAACAGCATATTAAAACTTCAAAAGAGACCACAGCTCTCTCTGTTCTGAGTCAGGCAGAAATAAGAACTGATTAATTAAGGACTCATTCATAAGACAGAAGAGGTCACTTAAGGTTAATCACTTGTTAACAGAGGGGGTGGCGCTAGGAACTAAAATTTCTATTTAAGGAGTAAACTAAAACATTTCAGAGCTTTACCAGAAAGGCTCATCCAGACTCTGCTACACTTTGCTGTGAAGGAAAGGTTAGTTTGCTTTTATTTTTTGTATTACTGTATTGCCTTTCTATATTTTGAATACTGTAGTTTGTTTTCTTTACCTTGTGTTTTGCTTGCATTCTGTTTTAACAGCATATTAAAACTTCAAAAGAGACCACAGCTCTCTCTGTTCTGAGTCAGGCAGAATTTTTTCCCGCCCTGCCACCCATTTAAGTTGTCTTGTTAAATACCACTGTCTTTCTAGTTGCCCGCCTCTTATGTTAATCTGACCATATATCTCATTTCTCTCTACTTTCACTGGCTTATGTGAGTAATCACAAAATCATCATTTTTGAAATCCCACCCCTTCAATTATTTAAAATTATTGGCCATCCTACAGTATTTCATAGTACCAAAATACAAAAGTGACCACGCCTTTCAATCCATCTTGCTGTTTTAAAAATAGTAACTCTCCACTAAACCTTAACTTTTTAAACAGGTAAAACTCAAATTACCTACTTTCACATCTAACTTCTCTAGTGCACACTGCAGAGTGCATTCTTTTCAATCTTACCTTTAAGCATCCCTGTGACTAGCACTTTCTCTAATACCTGCTGGAAAGCACTAGGAAGCCTTAAACTCATACACACACTGAACTCTCCTTGTTAACAAGGAGAAATTAATAGTAGGCACTAAACAGCCTATAATTGCAAAGTACCTTGCTAAGGAAACAGTTCCTATACTTTACAAAGAAAAAAAAAGCCCCAAACCAGGCATGTCCAAGGATCAGCTTCCGGTGATTTCTCCTGTCCACCTGGTGAATCTGGGCATACTGGGGCAATGCAGCAATTGCCTCATGTACACAGACAGCCCTCTCCTCCTACCACCCAACACTACAACCTGTGAGAGATGCACTTACATAGCCAAAATGGAAGCAAAGCTCTCTCCACCCAAGATTGTGCTAAACAGTCAAGAGGAGAAGGTTAACACCCACACTACACCTCAAGCAACACATAGCCCTTCTAAACCCGCACCAACAACACCCACATATAGCAACACTAAATCCACATATGCAGAGGCCCTTAACTGTAAGCTGCCCAAGCAACAAAGACCTCTGAAGCTGAAACGCAAACAAACACCAATCACAACCAATGTGTCACATAGTTCACAACACCAGTGTGCCACCCAGCAACAGCCCCTAAGGCAAGACAATGTACCTAACACTTTAGTCATAGGTGACTCTATAGTCCGGCACACTGATGTCCCTCTCACCAGGTTGAATAAGGAGAAAATTACAGTCAGCTGCCTGTCGGGTGCCAGGATCTGCCACATAATGCATGCACTCAAGTCACTCCACAACAAGTACAAATATGACTCTGTCATTGTCCATGTTGGAGTGAATGACTTGAGACGTATCTCCCTAGACTACATGAAAAGAGACATGGAGGAGCTCTCGGATCATGTGGCCCAGGCAGGTATGACCCTAGCCCTGAGTAGCATCCTGCCTTTGCCCAGAATGATACCACAATATAAGGATAAAATGATTGACTTCAACAATTGGCTAAGCTTATGGTGTCATTCAAAGGGGATCCAGTATCAGTCTGCCTGGGATGACATGATTGACAGACCACTATGCTTTGCCAGAGATGGTCTGCACCTGTCACCCCTGGGATTCAGGTTACTGGCTAAGGCTCTTGCCAGCCCTATAGTGCCTTTTTTAAGCAAACTTCAAAGGACAAAACCACCACCATAACAGGTATAAGCATGCAAAATCTGAAGGTAATGCTACTCAATGCTAGAAGTCTAAACCTCAAAATGCACTCTCTCGAGGCACTCCTAAAAATGGAGAACATCGATATCTGTGCAGTAACTGAGACCTGGTTCAAGGCTCCAGAGAGCACATCTGCAATACCAGGCTACAACTCTTACCACACTTTTCGGCCACCAAACCAGGACCGAAACACTAAAGGTGGAGGAGTGTCAATATTCACCAAGGATATTCACACCACCAGGCTAGTTGGCCAACACAATGTGTCTGAAATTCTCCAAGTGCAACTAACACTAGGTAAAACTGCAATCCAAATTGTAGCTTGCTACAGATCCCCCACCATACCCCAAGATTCTCACTGCACCTTTCTAAACATACTGGAAAATATTAAGATAGAATCAAACACCCTAATACTGGGTGATTTTAACTACCCTGCCATTAACTGGGAAAACTACTCATGTCCCAACACCTTTGCGCGACGGTTCTTGGAATTCATAAATTCCAACGCCCTGGATCAACTAATCCATAGTCCCACCAGGGGCTCCAATATCCTAGACCTGGTCATTAGCAATATGGGAAATCAATGCTCCATACCTATGGTCACCCCCTCGTTAGTCAGGTCTGACCATAAGCTAATCACCCTTAACATCCACATCCCACCCCCACCCCCACCACCCAGTAAAGAAACCACCATAAAAAACTTCTCCAAAGCCAACTTCATGCTACTCAAGTCAGAAGTGACAAACTTCATGACACCCATGCAGACGGGAACTGAAAGTTCAACTGCTGAATCCTACACTAAGGCACTGTACGAGCACATCCACTCATGCATGAATCGTGCCATCCCAATTAGAACCAAAATGCTCTCAGCCAAAAAAGGAAGCCAATCTGGTGGTCCCCTGCCATAAACAAACTTTACAACAAAAGGAAGAAACTTTTGCAAAAAAGAAGAAAATCCCAGGATGCAAAAAACTCCCTTACTAGCCTCAGTAAGAAACTGAGATTCCTCATAAAATCCTCCAAAGCTAGTTACGAAAATAAAATTGCCAAAGATTCCAAAGACAACCACAAAGCATTCTATAACTATGTCAAGAATCTAAATGGCAATGCTCAGATCTGCTCTGAGCTAAAACAGAATGGCATTAAATATACTGATCTGAAGGATATTGCCAATATCCTGGCAGATCGATTCAGTGCCAACTTCACCCCTCTCACCCCCTAAATGGCCCATCTCAATACCGGAAGATTGCCAAATTCCAGTAATAATGGCCACACAGGTACAAAATACACTCTCTAAAGCCAAGAATACAGCATCCATGGGACCAGATGACATCCCGGGCTGTGTACTACATGAACTACAATATGAACTGGCACCTCACCTAAGTGTCATGTTTAATCATAGCCTCACCTCAGGTTTCATGCCCACTGAGTGGCGCAGAGCTACAGTTATCCCAATCCACAAGGGGGGATCCACCTTGGATCCCGGAAACTACCGTCCCATCAGTCTGACAAGCCTTATCTGCAAGGCCATGGAGCGTATTATCATGGAACTTATAAACAAAGACATTGGCAACCTTCAAACACTGGACCCCACCCAGTTTGGGTTTGAGAAGGGCCGATCTTGTCTCCTGAACCTGATTGACTTCTTTGAATCAGTCTCCAGAGCCATGGACAATGGTAAGGTGGTCCACACAGCCTATCTAGACCTTTCCAAGGCCTTTGACACCATCCCCCACTCTGGAATCATAGATAAACTTACTAAGTTGGGCATTAATCCCTATGTCACCCAATGGGTTGCTAAATGGCTTACTGATAGAACCCACACTGTAAAAGTAGTCGACTCCAAATCCAGCTCCAGACAAGTGACAAGTGGAGTACCTCAGGGTTCAGTCCTGGGGCTGCTCTTGTTTGGCATCTACTTCTCTGAAGTACAGGTCAACACTAAGGGACTCTGGCTAACAAAGTTTGCAGATGACTGCAAACTGGGAGCCATTATTGAATCCCCAAATGATGTGGATACTCTACAAAAGGGCCTTACAGAAACAGATGCTTGGTGCCAGAGCCATGGGCTCAAGCTCAATGCCAAGAAATGTATTGTTATCCCTTTGGGAAAAAACATGTATCCATGAATTACCATATAGGTGGCAGTACACTAAACACAGAAAGTGTGATAAGAGACTTAGGGACACAGGTGGACAGTGGTCTCACCTTCGATAACCACATCACCACAACAGTCAGGAAATCCTTCTATGTGGCACACCTCATCATGAAGGGCTTTTCATCCAGAAAAAAGGAGGTCATTGTCCCACTGTACTCATCCCTCATTAGACCCATTATAGAATACAACGCCCCATTTGGTATGCACCTCTCAAGACATGTGCAACAACTGGAAAGGCCTCAGAAATACCTCACTAAAAGAATCACAGGCCTAAAGCAGATGCCCTACGCTGACCGCCTTAAAAAACTCCAGCTATACTCTGTCACATATCGTCTACTCAGAGGCGATCTCTGCTTAACATACAAGGCCATGTCAAACCGAGAGCTGTTGGACATGCTACACTTAAAGAAATCCCAATCCCTCAGAGCTACACGCTCCAGGGATCTAAACCTTGTCATCACAATAAACCAAACATGCTGGAGGGATAGGTTCCTGACCCAGAGACTCCCCAGACTCTGGAATAGATTGCCCATACATGTCAAGCAGAGTGCTTCTTTAGACCTCTTCAAGAGGAACCTTGATGATTGGATGGGAGAAAGGAAATTCACCCCAGGGATCACGTCAGTCACCCTGCTAGACAGGGGTCCAGGAAAGTAAATAATGTGGTAAGAAATAGCCAGGGAATTGTTATGGCTAGGCTTGTATAGGCCCTAGGGCTGATAGCCTAGTACCAACCTATGAACCTATGAACCTACATGGTCCACCTCATTAGTTAGGGTATCCCATTCAGGGACAAGGTGGTCATGACATTCCTGTATTCTTCCCTTATGAGACCCATTATTGAGTACAATTCTGCTTTCAGCATGTACCTCAAAAGGCACATGTAGCAGCTGGAGAGACCACATAGGTTCCTCACCCAGAGAATCCAGGGTCTCAATTATCTACCCTACATAGATAGGCTAAAAGCCCTGTCCCTCTACTCAGTCTCATACAGACTCCTCAGAGGTGACCTCTGTCTGGCATATAAAGCAATCTCAGACTCCACCCAGATGGGACTGCTGCATAGCTGCAAGTCAAGCTCCACTCATGTAACCTGCACGTGCGACCTCAGCCTGGTCTGTGAGATAAATAGAACTTATTGGCGGGACAGATGTGTGTCTCAGAGACTTCCCCTTTTGTGGAATGGACTCCCTGTCCAAGTAAAGCAGAGTACCTCATTAACCCTCTTTAAGTACAACCTGGATAACTGGATGGGGAACAGAAAATACACCCTGGGATCCCACCTGTGTCCCCGCTGGAGAGTGGCATAGGGTGCTGACTTGTTGGAACATGGGCTAAATTCTTGGCTAGGCTTGTGTGTGTGTGTGTGTGTGTGTGTGTGTGTGTGTGTGTGTGTGTGTGTGTGTGTGTGTGTGTGTGTGTGTGTGTGTGTGTGTGTGTGTGTGTGTGTGTGTGTGTGTGTGTGTGTGTGTGTGTGTGTGTGTCAATTTGTTTGTGCCTTAGTGTGTTTTCAAGAATGTGTTAATATATGTGTGCATGGAAGGACTGTCATGCCTTCACAACCCCATAAACTAATGAGCAAATCCTGCAATATTGCAGGGACCAGGGACATGAGACACAAGTGATACTATTTATATTATTTCTTAAAGGCACTTAAAAAAGGTTTAAATCCACAAACACAACTCTGAAGCAGATTTTATTTCTCAATATTGTCACATGACACAAGGAATCCTCTTACATTGTACTTGATGTTTTAAAAAAAATAAAGGTAAAAGGGAAGGGAGGGTTTCAAAACCTGCACCTTTGGCACAGTAAATAGCTTACTAATGCAATACCTTAACTTTTGATGTTGAGTTGGATTTGTATTATAGTGCTTTTTTTGTTTGCACCATAAGAACTATGAAACTCTACAACAAACAGAGCACTTATAAGATACAATATCAGGGGCATTCTGTAAAACCAGAGACAGTTTTAAACCATCACTTGGATTCAGTTACAAATAGAACAAAAGGTCTATAGTCATAGGTTAATAGGTTCATAGGTAGGTACTAGGCTATCAGCCCAAGGGCCTAGGTAAGCCTAGCCAACAAGGTTCCCTGGCTTATGCCACCCAAGAAAGTTAATTTCCTGTGCTCCAGTTGAGCAGAGCCACACAAGTGATCCCTGGGGTGTATTTTCTATTTCCCATCCACTCATCAAGATTTTTCTTGAAGAGTGCTAATAAGGAACTTTGCTTGACATAGATGGGTAGCTTGTTCCAGAGTATAGGAAGTCTCTGGGACAGGAATCTGTCCTGTGTATTATGGTGACAAGGTTTAGGTCCATAGACCATGTAGCTTGGAGGGATTAAGATTTCTTTAGGTGTAGCATGTCCAACAGCTCTGGGTTTAACATAGCTTTATATGTTAGGCAGAGATCTCCTTGGAGCAGGTGATATGCTACAGAGTAAAGCTGGAGTTTTTTGAGACAGTCAGTGTAGGGCATCTGTTTGAGGCCAGTAATCCTCTTTGTGAGGTACTTCTGTGGCCTTTCCAGCTGCTGCAGATGTCCTGTGAGGTACATTCCAAAAGAGGTGTTGTACTCTATAATGGGTCTAATGAGTGCCGAGTAGACAGGAACAATGACCTCTTTTTTCCTGGATGAGAACCCTTTTGTGATGATGTGTGCCACATAGTAGGATTTCCTGCCTACTGTGGCGATGTGATTACCGAAGGAGAGATTACTGTCCACCTGGATCACAAGGTCTCTTATCACACATTTGGCGTTAAGTAGACTGCCGTTTATGTGGTAGTTCATGGGTACAGAGTTTTTACCAAAGGGGATGACAATGCACTTTTTGGCATTGAGCTTCAGGCCATGACTTTGACACCAGACATCTGTCTCAGTGAGGCCCTTCTGTAGGATGTCCACATCATTTGGGGACTCAACTATGGCTCCTTGTTTGCAGTCATCTGCAAACTTCATTAGCTAGAGGCCTTCTGTGTTAGCCTGTACTTCAGAGAAGTAGATAGCAAACAGGAGGGGTTCCAGGACTGAACCCTGTGGTACTCTACTTGTCATTGGTTTGAAGTCACATTTGGAGTCTACAATTTTTACAGTGTGAGTTCTGTCAGAGAGACAGTTGGCAACCCATCTTGTGATGCAGGGATTTATACCAAGTTTAGTGAGTTTAGCTATAATACTAGAATCGGGGATAGTATCAAAAGCCTTGGGTAGGTCAAGATAGGCTGTGTGAACCACCTTACCCTCGTCTACGGCTTTGTTGACTGCCTCAAAGAAGTCAATCAGGTTCAGAAGGTATGGTCTGTCTTTCACAAACCTGGACTGGGTAGGGTCCAGAGTTTGGAGGTTACCAATGTCTTTGTTTATGAGTTCCATGATGATACATTCCTTGGCCTTGCAGACCAGGCTTGTCAGGCTAATAGAGTGATAGTTCCCAGGATCAGTGGTGACTCCCCCCTTTGTGGAGTGGGATAACTTTTGCTATGCATCATTCAGTGGGCACTAAGACTGATGTGAGGCTGTGATTGAACATGGTGCTTAGGTGGAGAGCCAGTTCGTTCTGAAGTTCATGTAAAACGCCACCTGGGATGTTGCCCGGTCCCATGGATGCTGTGTTTTTGGTTTTAGAGAGTGCAGCTTTTACCTGCATAGATGTGATTACAGGGACTCTGCTTTTTTCCTGTATAGATATGGGCCCTTTAGGGGGTGAGAGGGGTGTAAAGTTAGCACTAAACCTATCTGCCAGGATGTTGTCAATATCAGTTGGTTCTGTAATTTTCTTGCCTTTGTGCTGTAACTCAGAGCAGATCTAGGGGTTGCCATTGATATTTTTGACATAGCTATATAATGCTTTGTGGTTGCCCTTAAAATCAGTGGCAATTTTGTATTTGTAGCTAGCTTTGGAGGATCTTATAAGGGATCTCAGCTTCTTACTGAGGCTGACCAGGGAGCTTCTGCACTCATGGGATTTTACTCTTTTTTGCAACAGTTTCTTCCTTCTGTTGTAGAGTTTGTTTATGGCAGGGTCCCTGGCAGATTGGCTTCCTTTTTTTGGAGAATAGTATCTTGGTTCTGTTTGGGATAGCATGATCAATGCACTTGTGTAAGTGCTTATAGAGTGCATCTGTGTAGGAATCAGTAGTCGTAACTGTATTGTCCATCTGCATGGGTGTCATGAAGTTCACCACTTCTGTCTTAAGAAACATGAAGGTGGCTTTGGAAACATTTTTTACTGTGGTTTCCTTAATGATGAACTTTGAGAGCAATAAGCAGAAGAATGACTATTATTGACTAATAGTGAGGATCCATGATTTATGAGGCCAGGGACAAAGGTAAGAAGATACATCAGGGACATTCTCTCAACACAGGGACAGGTAAGAAGTATGTGAGGGTGTATTATTGGAAAATTGAATGACATGGGGATGTTGGCTTGGGAAAAAGTGACACCAGTTGACGGTAATGACTACTGCAGGAAAGTGCTGACTTGCCCTTGCAGTAATTATTGGTGATTCAAAGACATGCAGATTAGACAATAATGATATAGTTCCTCTTTGCTGCTAACATGTCTCCGAACTGCATTTTCTGATATGATGGAAACAGGTCAATCTTACCACCGGTGTGGGGATCTTCTGAAGCCCCAGATGAGTAGAGTTTGTTTTCATCAAGGTTTGCACAGAACAGGAACATATTATGAAATGTGGGCAATCAGTAGTAAAAAATATTTATATGGCTCTTAGCTGAAGTTTGATATGTGCATAAAAGCTTTGCCTTTCAACAGAAAGACCAAGTTTAACTTCAAAACATTGGCTATGATCTTAATTTTCTTAATTTGCATTGATGTGATACACCTTCCTTCATATGTGTGTGTGTGTGTGTGTGTGTGTGTGTGTGTGTGTGTGTGTGTGTGTGTGTGTGTGTGTGTGTGTGCGTGAGCTTGCACACACGCGTGTGTCTGTATACACTTGTTTTTGTTTGTAGCTGACTCTCCTCTTTCTCACGGGTGCTACACATAATTAGGAGTGCTGGGGTCTGAGGAAGTCTAAAGATGGTCTCTCAGTCTATTTCTTACTATCTATTTATTTATTTATTTAGGGAATTTCAAATTACTAAGCTATTGCTTAAATGATTTCTTCTTAATTGCTACATTGTACTGTTTAGTCTGAGAGAGAACTCATCAAAGGAAATGAGTTTTTAAACAAGTTGCTGTAATATGCCTTGTATTACTTGACCTTGGTGTCAAGGCTGTAGCAAGGCATGTTCAGTATACTCAACTGAGTACATTTATTCCTGAGGCTATCTTAGCAATATCATGGCTCACAGAGCACACATGACTTAGAACTGTCTAAAACTAGTGTTTACAGTATAGAACTATATAAAACATACTTACTTGAAAGGCATGCTCTAATAAAATTATTCTTTTTATGGTTACAACTGCAACTATTGCAAATAATGTGACATTTCCAAATTGTTTAGTGGCAACTATTTAAAGGTTGAGCACATTTTTAAATGATGGAGGGGTAGAGAGGAACAGCATGAGGTTTGATTACATAATCTAAATTTCTGTCTACATCTCTAGCTGATGTTGTCATAGCTCACTGTTGCACTGGTAGACATGATTAAGTTTCATACCCATGTTTAGGGATATGAAACAACCACATAAGGATTTAATGGGATTGGTATGACTGACTGAAGATCAACCTTGCATACCTTTGTTGTTGAATCTATGTGAGATGCCAGAATGTTAAAGGTACTATAACTCATTTCATGAGATGCAGCAAGCTAAGAACTCATTACAATAAAGGATGGACAGTGATGTCACCTGTGTGGGTGTGTAGAGACAAATCTACCTGGGGAGGACTCTATATGCAGTGCAAACTTGTAATGTTCTTTTAAGGAAATCATGTTGGATTGCCTGTCTTCATGGTGGCATTTAGAGTGAAACCATTGTAAGTCTATCTGCAATTCTTGCAGTGGCTCAACAGTTGGTAATAGCCTACTCCATTTAGTAATGAATTCTCCTGACTGGAGAACCCTCATATTTGGTCATTTATCTGCCTACTATCAGAATCAGCCAAAGTCTCATGTTGCACATCTATATGCATGAGTCACAGCCTGAAGGAACTTTTTGTCCTAATTACTTATTTAATAATGATATTTCACTGATTTTGACCAAACATATATCCTGCTACAGGAGATACTATTACTTATCCAGCGATGTCCTGGGAATTGGTGATTAGTGCTGTAGCAAAAATGAAAGCTAATTTTTGCCTGGACCTAGGCAACATGCCAGCATGGTTTTAGTTGACTCTAAACTTTGATTTTCTCTTATGGTACCCAAGAGCTGGAAGTTGTCTTAATATAATACCTATACATAAGAGGAGAACTTTTGATAAGATCAGTAATTACACACCATTTAGCCTATCATAACCTACTGAGAAATTATCTGAAAGATCCATGTAAAAGTATGTACAAGCACTGCACTTATGAGGAAAAAATCCAGGCAGTTAGAAGAACAAGAAAAATAAATGATCAGCAAGGCATCCCAGGGTATGTTTATTTCTCTAGGCATCTAATAAATCATGTACCTGACTTGGTTTGCTGATAAAATACACCAGTGAGTACATGACTTTTATACAGTTCTTGACAAATGCAGTCCTGCCTCTTTAGATATACATAATGTCCCAAGTTGGTCATGCAATGCATCCTAAGTTGGTAATGCAGCTATTTTAAAAGTTGTTTTACAATTTATTTTAAAAGTGCTGTTACAGCAGACTATGTTTGTAGAATTGCTATACAACAGGTTTTACTTTTTTGTAATAAGTACAAAGTAATCATTTCTTTCTTCAGCTTGCTTTGACATCATATGTTCTTACTGCTTAATTGTCTTATAACATTTCTAATGAGAAAGAGTATTTATTATTGTTACAGCTGCAGTTTACATTACTGCTACTGTTGAACTATTCAGAATTAATGAAAATTTGCAACTTGCAATGTAATACAATACAAAAGCTAAATGAAAACTTCATAAAAATCTGCAGCTCTATAGCATGTATATGCAAGACACATTTGCTCCTGTCATTCATTCCATAGATAATGTGTGAAAGAGAATAATATACATTTCCTGATTCTTTGATGTTTATGGCATATATATACATTTTACAAATCATGTATTTTACATTATTTGCATTCTTTACACATATAGTTTAGGAATGTTTTGTTAGAAATATAAAAGTACTGATTAATATATGTTTTATACAACTTCTAATAGAAGAGCCATTCCCTGCTGTTACAATACATCAGTGTGTGTCAGTGTTTGACCCTTGTTTCAGGCTGCTGTGACCTTTCCATTCTATTTTTTCCTAACAAGTAGCTGAGCTGACAATTCTAAAAAAAACACTGCAAAATCTTATAGCTAACTTGCATCTGTTGTCTGACATTTGATTATTAGAGGAATTATTTTCAATATAAATATTTGCTTATATTAATAATTATGCCTTGATAAAGAGAGGAATTATTCATAAGCACAATGTTATCTTGGCTGGTGCTCTTTTAGCCAGGCATTGTATTTCCATGCAGCTTTGCATTATTTTAGGTCACTGGAATTCACATAAAAGATTGTTTACACATGCTGCTCAGGGAAGATTTCTGTAAGCTGATGTCACAACATTTCTTGAGATCCCAATGCTATAACAGTTCCCTCTGAACAGACATGAGAACTCATGTTTGTTGATTTTGTTCAATGAATATTATCAAGCTTCATTGGTTCAGAGTACTTCATAAATCATACAATGTTTTGGTCCTGATGCATTTGGTCCACTGTCAAAACCTGTACTGCTTGCCATCTTACACATTCGATTCCACACTTGGTGACAACAATTACTAGGCTTATACATCCTAAAATGCCAACTATGACCAGTATAAGTTGTATTATTTTTCCTCCCCAGCTACTGATAGAACCACTCAGCCAAGTGAACCATGTTTCTTTTTCTAATTGTTCTTTTTGAACAGCTTCCTCAATTAGCTTGAGGTGTCTCCTGATTTCAGGTTCATTATCAGGAATATAAGTACAACATTCCTCTCTTACTAATGCACAAGTACCTCTTTTACTAGTAAGAGCAAAATCTAATGCCATGCGGTTTTGTAAGACCATAGTTCTCATGGAAATCATTTCTTTCTACTGCTTTGAATGTAGCATCATTTAATTCCTCCAATAATCCTGCCAATTTTCTAATTTCCCAAATAGCTTTCCCTGCTCCACATAATAGAAAAATTGCTGATCCTGCAAGGACATCATCTCCTACATCCATTTTTTTCTATGTTAATATATCTTTTTAATCTAACATTTCTAATATTAGAATCAGGTAATGTTGTAGTATGTCTAATGAATGGAATTACATGTCCCAAATAACACAATCTAGCCCAGTTCTCAGGAAGCCATCTGTAGGCTTTATTACCACATATGTAATATATGCTTGTTCGAATTGGAACCATCCATGTTGTAACCCAATGTTTAGTTCTAGCGTTTTTAAATGTCCAGCAAGTTTCATTACTAAAATGCTCAAAACATTGTTCACTGGCATTTTAGGTAGCATAAATAATACTACAAGGACTATTCTCAAGAAATGGGTGATTACTTGTTCCTTCTCCTCGTAAACAAACATCAGCAGTTACATTTGTATGGACAAGCCTCAAGAAAGGATGTGTCTTTGGGAAATAGTTATTTCTTGGAACACAATCTTAATTTGTGAGGTTCAATATTTCCAGAAGTGTAAATGGAATAGTTCATAATGGAATTCCACTGTTTGCATCTTGTGGTATCTCAGCACAGATCCAACACTGTTTAGCATTCAAGGTTTCTGAGTACATTTGCAGTGATTTGGTAAAGGTATTCAAGTTTATCTTTACTTGTATGGATGAGTAAAAACTTGTCAGGATCATGATTAATATCAGGATTGTCATGATTCGATATTTTCTGGAAGAGAAAAGAATTGTGTTCTTAGTTGTATCTGATATTATGTCCCTTTATATCAGTTATTACATTTATAAGTTATTCAACTTTCTCGCCTCCATTTTAATCTTTTAACATGATCTTTATGGATCCATCCATTTTTTTTGGTGGCTGATTTTTATATGACTAAATTTGTACAGCCACTAACTCCACTTTGGGAACAATGTAGGGTCCTATCCATTTTGAATCCCATTTACTTGTGTTTCCAAACTGGTGGACCATTATCAGATCTCTTTGTTCCAATTGTATCTCCCTTGATTCCCAAATCTCATTTTGTTTACACAGTTCTAGATTATGGGCTTGTCCAGCTTCCCAAACTCTCTTTTTTGCCCAACTGATTTGGTCTTGGAGCTGGTCCTACAATTTTGCTTCTTCTAATGGTATCCCATAAGGGATTTCTCCTGCTTGTAAATTCATAGGTCGACCCATCATTAGTTCATGTGGAGTTAACCCACATCCCTGAGGAGAATTTTGCATCTTAATCAAAATGTTGGGTAAATGTTTTACCCAATGATTCCCATACTCAGCAATCATTTTTTTAATCCTTCCTTCAGAGTTCTATTAGCTCTTTTGACTTTTCCAAAACTCTGAGGATGGTAAGGAGTATGAAACCTTTGTTTGATTCCCCAAGTTTTACATATTTGTTTTGTCACTTTTCAAGTAAAGTGAGTTCCTTGATCACTATGTATTTCTCGGGGCACTGCCCACATTGGAATGATCCTTTCACTTATTATTCTAACTACTGAGTTTGCATCTTCTTTTTTGTTGGATGAGCTTCCACCCATCCAGTATATTCATCTATCAAAGTAAGTAAGAAACGAAACCCTCCTGGTGCTTTTGGAAGAGGTCCTACAAAATCTATTTGTACCCTTTCCCAGGGTCCCAGTGCTTGTGGAAGTCTATATTGTTTTCTCCTATTTAATTTTTTCACATTGTGCATGGCACATGTGACCATCTATCTATATGATTTTGGATGCCTGTTGTCATTCCTTCCCATTTAAATCTACAACAATTTGTTGTTGTCTGTCCCTACCTGGATGACCTAAGAAATTATGATAATAAGTTAACAACATTTTTCCTTTTTCAGGCTCAATTGTTTGTACTCTATGTAAAGGACCTTTTTTGAATTCTTCTGGTACTGACCAAGGTTCTAGAAATCAAACTCATTTCCATTCACTTCCTTGTATTATTTCAAATTCTTCTATTTTCTCTTTCTTAATGATGTCTGGCTGTTCCCTTAGAATTTTTACTAAACTTCTTAACTTCTGATTATCTTTGTTTGTTTTTGCATTTAAAGTCACATGAGCACCTTGTTCAAATTCAAGACCCCATTCTTCTTCTTCTTCTTCTTTTGGCTTTTCCCACTTAGGGGTCGCCACAGCAGATCACCTGTCTGCTCATGATTGGCAGTGGAGTTTTATGGTGTCGTGTTGCCAGCCTGGCGCCCAACCTTCCACAGAAGGCACACACATGCACGTACTTATGCCTAGGGCCAATTTAGAGTGTCCAATCCACCTACAGCATGTCTTTGGGATGTGGGAGGCAACCGGAGCACCCAGAAGAAACCCATGTGACCACAGGGAGGACATTCAGACTCCGCACAGAAGGCACCCCAGCCAAGAATCGAACCGGAGAACCTCTTGCTGTGAGGTGGCAACACTAACCACTGCACCACTGTGGCCGCCCAAATTCAGGACCCCATAACGGCTTCATTTCATCTGTTCCTGTCACTGTTAATCTACATACAGTAGGTGTTATGATGATCCCATCACACTGGATTTGGGTGATTTTACCTACTTAACTTTCCACTCTGTGTTCATACTCTGAACCCTAATCTTTACAAAAGTAAGCTGTACAATGCAAAGATAAAGGATTTAGAGGTAAGTCCATTTGTATTTGGCACGTATTCAAAATATTTTGTACCGTTTCCCTTATTTGTTTTTCTTCCATGTCATTTGCTTCCCATGCCCATTATTGAGGAACATTTTGTATTGGATAAGTGTCATTGGAGTCAAGGGTCCCTTGTTTTGCTAGCTGATCTACTATTTTATTAGCCTGACTGTGCACCTCATTTTTGGTGTGAGCTTTGATCTTATTTATACTCACTGTAGAAGGATTGTCGTCTTTTATCAAACTCCATATTTCTGGCAACACTTCCGGATGACTGATTGGTTTGCCATCAGCTGTAATCAAACCTCTCCTTGCCCAAATGGGAAGACAAGATGTTAAGACTCGGAATACATATTCACTGTCTGTATAAATGTTTACAGTTCTGGGCAATAACAATGTTTGTTTAACTACTTCTAGTTCAGCTCTTTGCGCTGAGTATCTCCCTGGAAGACTACCTTTCCTGTGTTCTTTGGTCTCTGCATTGTATATTACCCATTCTGTCATAAAACACCCTCTTTCAGAGCTCCAAAATTTGGATTCATCTGTATACAATTATGATGCTTCTTCAGTAGTTTGGGTGCCCTCCCTTAGGTGTTTCTTATCATTTTCCAAGTCAGGACACTCATGAGATTCCTCTTGGCAATTAAACAGTTCTGGTAAAAACTTAATCCAAGGGATTTCTACTCTGATTCCTTATTCCTGACTAGCAAGACTTGCAGTGATTATACCAAGTCATGCATTATTCATGCCCTTTGGATTTCCTTTTAACATGTATTTCACTGGCATATGTTTGGTCTGTAGCACAATTGGAGAGCCCTGAATCATATGGCATTTTACTTCAGTACACCATTCTGCTATGATGGCTTGCTTCTCACATTCTCTCATTCCTTTCTCAACTGGACTCATAGCTCGGTAATAATAACCCAAAACCTGATATTGAGATTCTCTTTTTTGCAACACTATGGCCTTCATAGTTAGACCATTGTGTCCAAACTGTATGATGAAGTCTTTATCTTTTTCTGGGACACCTAAAGCAGGTGCAGAAATGAGTTCTTCCTTCGCCTTAGAGAAAGCTGCTAGTGACTCATCATTCCAACTGAGAAGTCCATCTCTCTTTTTGTTTCCTTTAAGCATATTAGTCAAGGGTTTTGTTTTTCCTGTATAATCTGGTATCCATTCCCTTGAGAATCCAAAGATTCCTAGAGCTTGCCTTAACCCTGTGACAGTAACTGGAATTGGTAATTGGCTGATTAGTTGCTTTTTGTCTTCACTAATGCTTCTTTGTCCGGCTGATACCGTGGCACCTAAGAAGGTAACAGAATCTTTCATAAACTGACTCTTTTTAGGGTTCAGTTTTAATCCTGATTGTCTTATTGCTTGGAAAATTTCTGCTAGTGCATTTAAGTGCTGCTTTTCAATTTCTGTTCCTACAAGTATGTCATCCACATATTGAATAATAGAAGGTCTACATTCTAGTGGTTTTAGTATTTCCTGCATTACATGATGAAAAACTGTTGAAGCATTATGAAAGCCCTGTGGCATTCTTGTCCAAGTATATTGTTGGCCTTCTACAGTAAAAACAAATTTCCATTGTGAGTCTTTATGTAGAGTAATACTCCAGAAACCATTACTCACATCTAATGTGGATAAAATTTTAATGTTTTTCCTGAATCTGAGCAATAAGATAAGGCATGCTTCCTACTACTGGCAAAGAATGAGGTATCACCTTATTAAGTTCTCTGTAATCAACAGTAAGATGATAACTTCCATCTGGCTTCTGTATAGGCCGGTATAGACTGTTAGCTGGTGAATTAACTTTTGTCTCTACCCCTTGAGCTTCTAAAGCTATCACAGTATTTAGTATTGCCTGTTCTGCCTCTTTCTTTACTGGATATTGTTTTTATAGGTTTCTTGGGGACTGCCTCTTACTTTAAGAATAAAGTCAGGGACTTGCCCACAATCATTCTTACATTTGGCAAAAATATCCTGATAGCAATACATTAGCTGAGCCAGCTCTTGCTTTGCTGTTTTTAATAACTCAACTAAATCATACTGTCTTGGGTCTTTGACACTGTATTTGCATAATGCCTCAGATATGATTAATATTTCATTTAATGATCTCTTAATCAGTTTTCTGTTACACAAATCTATAATGTAACCTATTTGTTTTAAGATATCATTTCCAATGATGTTTTAGAGATGACCTGATACCCAGGCATGCTGGAAGCTGTCTTCCCCTATCTTTGCTTCTAAAGGGAGACTTACTTGAGCTTGAGAGATTTTTCCTCCCAATCCTTGCAAATTTATAGTTCTTGTTCCTGGAAATGTTCTTCTAATAATGCTAACTGCAGCCCCTGTATCTATTAAATATGTATCTAAGTGGCATCCTACCCAAATTTGAGCATGTGGACTCCCATCAGAGCCATTTTTAGGGTGGCCATAGAGACCCCAAATTCCTAACTGGATAAGAAAGGATTTGCCATCTTCTTTTCAAGATTTTCCATTCTTTCCAGAAGAGCTTGAGGAACTCCATCCCTATTTATTTTTTTCTTTTTCTTCCTGTTTTCTGTTATGATTAGGTCCTTGTCCAGCTCGAGCCCCACCTTGTGACCAGCAATCCTTGGCTAAATGTCCTTCTTTCTTACAATTCTAGCATTTTACCTTGTACTTTCCTTTATTGATTGTTTTATCACATGTTTGATTTACTTCCCCTTCATTAACATATACTGTTTTAACTTTTTTTGTTGCATCTGTTAATTCTTTCCTCATTTCCCAAAGTGATAACAAAGCTTTATACAAAACATCATATGTACAAGGTTGTCCCCTTACTAGGATGGCCCTTTTCAACCAAATTGGTAATCCTTCTAACACTATTCCTAGAAAGGCTGGGTTATCCATTTCAGGCATTTCTTGACCGCTATACAATCTGTAAGCACCCCATTTTCTGTGACTATATCCATCTAAATCTCTTCTCTCTCCTAACTTTATTTTTCCCCAATCAACTCTAGGATGAAATGACATATCTTGTAGAAATTCTTAAATGTCATTCCAATTGGCCTTACCTTCCCAAATTTTTTTCATAACTTTTTTCCCAACTGGCATCATTGCAGAAGTTAGAGAACATAGGTCTTCTCTGGACCATCAAAATATTCTCTGTCCTTGCTCAAGTTTTTCCCTTCTTTCAGTCCAGGAGTTTTTATAGGGGTCCCATTTTCCCCCCAAATGTGTTAATGCTGCCTGTAATTCTTGAGGGGTTAATGATCTGTAAGTAGATCCACTACTATCTAATGTCTGTGTAACTGGACACATTGACTTTATTCTAGTATAATGTTCCCATACTGGAGCAGTAGGAGACACTGATAAAGTATAGCTAGATGTTGTGCACTATTACATTGGGAACTGGATTTGAGAGGTATTTCTGTTAACTTATCCCAGTCTGGTTCTGGCAGCTGATATCCCCACGCAGAGGCTATTTGCCATACTCCTTTTATTCATTCTAAAAGTGTTTTCCTAGCTTCTCCCCCCTCACCATCAACATTTTGTCCAAGCTGTGTTCTTGCAAAGCTGTTTTTAATGCTTTTATTTCATGATCCCTAAATTCCACTTCTTTTTCTAAATTAGCTACTTGGTCTTTCCATTCCCTCATGTCTTCTTCTAATGTTCTATTTGATTAAATGTCTCTTTATATTGTTGTTCTCTTTCTTTAATTACTTTACATAAAGCTTTTAGTTCATCTGTTGTCTCTTTTACCTGTCTGTCTGATTCTTTTATGTTTTCCTGTAAATGTGAACATCTTTTTGACAAAGCTTCTATAGTTTATGTTGTTCTGATGTACACAAAAAAAACTGTTGTAAAAGAGCTGGAATAAACATTTTCTTAATAAAATCTCTTTTGTTTTGATTTGGTTTGCTCCACTCTGTAAATTCATAAATCAAAGAAGGCAGTTTATAAATAGGACTTCTCTTTTTCCATCCTTCAGTTATCTCTTTTTCCCTTAACTTTTGTTGCTTCTGACTGACCCATTCATGAATAATATCTAATAAAAAATGTGGATCTCCTGTTTGAAAATTCTCACTACCTTCACTATCTGCTTGGTTTAAAACTTCTTCAAATCTGGGAAAATTAGGAGATACAATTATCTTTGATGCCTTAGTTTTCTCTGTCGTATTCTCTTTAGAATCTGACATCTCTATTCCTTCAGAGAATGAAATAAAACTGTCAGATTTTTCTTGAGACCTTTCCTCAGTAACACTTTCAGATTTCTCTTGAGACTTCTTTTTTTATATGGTTTAGTAAATCTTAATAAATATATGTTTCTAGATCTGGTTACAGGTACTTTTTCTGGTATAAAATCTTGGTTTAAGTCTCTCATACTATTACTTTTAAAATTCAGTTTCTCAGATCTAGTTTCTGGTTGTAACAACTGTGATGCCTTAGCCCTACCACATTTAAAATCTTATTACTATACAAATTCCTTTAACTGCATGCCTCATAAATTACAGATTATACATGTAACTATAAGAGAACAAAGCTTTAGTGCATTCTACAAGCAACAGAAAGACTAGAGTCTCACCCTCTTTTCAGCAGTGTAGAAATCCTTTCTTGGGAAATAGCTGCAGCCTTTAATTTCCACCTTCCTTTTCCTGTGGATGAGACTCCACTGAGGAAAACTGATCCAACCTTTTGGATTATTTTTATTCTTCCTTCACCCACTGACTTTTAATAGCCAATACCTTTCTGCAATATTTCAACTTTACTTCAACTTTCCAACCTCTGCATTATCTGCTTTGCTTCCTCCCAGGATTCAGCACAAAAACTGTAAAAATATCTATAAGCACTGCGCCTATGAGGAAAAAATACAGGCAGTTAGAAGAACAAAAAAAATAAATGATTAGCAAAGCAAGGCATCCCAGGGTCAGTTTATTTCTCTAGGCATCTAACAAATCATGTATCTGACTTGGTTTACTGACAAAATACACCAGTGAGTACAGGACTTTTATACAGATCTTGACAAATGCAGTCCTGTCTCTTTAGATATACATTGTATCCTAAGTTGGTCATGCAGTGTGTCCTAAGTTGCTCATGCAGCTATTTTAAAAGTTGTTTTACAAGTTATTTGTGTCATGCTCAACATAAGGAAGTGGTGTTGTTTTCTCATGCCATTAAGAGAGAATGGTAGGAGTGTGAAGCACTGTCATCTAACACACCATCTGTAACAGAGCTACTTTTATGTTTCTTTGAGTGAACCTCATTTATGTGTCTGCCAGAGCTTCAGCTTGTCCTATGATATAAATAGCTGTTAGCTACCTCCACCAAAAGAAAGTAGGTAAATAGGCTTTTGCAAAGGGATGCTTTTATATTTCTAAAGGAATTGATAGACCTTCCTCCACACTCTCATCTTGAGGTGAGAAAACTCTCACTGCAATAAATTATCCATGCTGTATTATGTGCAGCTGACAACTAATACTGGAAAGGACACCAAAGTTAGTCTGTCTGCTACTTCCCAATGCTTTCAGTAGGATTTTGTTTCTTTCTCATGAATGATGCAGAAATATAATGTGTTTTAAGAGTTCCTTAATTATTTCTGTCATGCTCAACCCTCTTTTTTTTCTATTTTGTATTTATGTATATTTTGTTAACAAGGAAAATGAACTGGTCCCAGGACCCTTTTCATCCATGACCCAGGTTACAGTGTAAAGATAATAACAACTAATAAATGTGCTTAGCAATACAAAGAAAAGAAAATGCTGCCATAAAGACATTTGACAAAGACTGCATGTACAACACATAACTAAGGTATGACAGTGAATATGTAAAACATAAATCATTTACTAGAATGTATACATTAATAATGTTTAACTCTACTATGTGAACTTGTATCTATCCATATTGCACAACTGACAGCACTGTAAGATGTTACTCTTCTCCAAATGACTTGGAATCAGCAAGTGAATGTTTTATGCCTTCACAAAAAAAAAAGGCGGGGAAATTATATCTTCATCAGTTTTGTTGGCCTAAGATCATTTGAAGACATGCTAAACCTATAAATTTTGCAATGGAACAACCATGACAATGTTGCTTAATAACTAGTATGGTGAAAAGGGGGGCATATAGAAAGTAGGAAAAATGAGGTTGATTAGGATGATTACAATTACATAAAGCACACATGCAAGCACACACCCCATCTGTGTGTGTGTATATATTTGTGTGCATCTGTATATATTTGTGTTATGTATATACACACACACACACACACACACACACACACACACACACACACACACAGATACATGCACATCCACATAGTACGTGTGACTATTTACAAAAATGTATATTGCATATTTCTCTCTAGATGTATTCACACTGTATAGCATCGCACATAATATTATACATGCAACATACTTTTATATGTGTGTGTGTGTGTGTGTGTGTGTGTGCTTGTGTGTGTGTGTGTGTGTGTGTGTGTGTGTGTGTGTGTGTGTGTGTGTGTGCGTGTATATTTATGTGTATGCATACATATAAAGTTACACAAAATTTGCATTTTGATTTGTTTTTATTTAAAGGACATTAAGTAGACACATGTATATAATCTATTTCTCTGTTTTATATACATATACACACACACACTCATATATTTTTGTACATACATGTAAGATATATACTATACATATGTACTTTATATATATATATATATATATATATATATATATATATATATATATATATATATATCTATGGGTACCTATCAGTTCACCGACAGGTCAGAACATCGACGCTCACATCTTCGACGCCAAATCATCGACACTTCATAACATCGACGTTTCAGGTAAGTGATCTTCCCCCTCACAGGACCCATGGTAGCACTCGTTTCTCTGTTACAACGCGTAAGGTTTACGTCATTCTTTACAATTTACCCTGACAGCGTTGTCCTTACCTTCTTAATAGTGAAACAAGTGCTACCATGGGTCCTGTGAGGGGGAAGATCGCTTACCTGAAACATCGATGTTATGAAGTGTCGATGATTTGGCGTCGAAGATGTGAGCATCGATGTTCTGACCTGTCGGTGAACTGATAGGTACCCATATATATATATATATATATATATATATATATATATATATATATATATATATATATATATGTGTGTGTGTGTGTGTGTGTGTGTGTGTGTATGTATGTATGTATATATGGATCTACTTTGACTCACTACTGAAAACTCATTTCACTGAATTTCAATTCAACCTCAAAAAAATCGTTGAAAGCTCAAATCACTGAAAACTCATTTCACTGAATCACATTTCACTGAATGTAAGTACTGTTAGGTAAATAAAATGTATATGCCCATTTCCCCACTGTAGTATGATCCTGCAGTTAATATATATAATTAGGGTGTCTGGTGGGCACAGCCCGCCATATTGGGAGGCATGGGGGGTGTAGCCTTCAAACTACTTAGCTTTTATATTTATGAATCTTATTTCACTGAAACCTAACAATATAAAACCAAACGTAGGTGGGGGATATGCCCCCCACACCCCAACTATATATAATAACCCCAGGATCTCAGTACAGTGGGGAAAACGACATATACATTTTATTTGCCCAACAGTAATACGTTCAGTGAAATGTGATTCAGTGAAATGAGTTTTAAGTTATTTGAGCTTTAAGCAATTTGGTCTGAGTGTTTTGAAATTCAGTGAAATGAGTTTTTAGTGAATCAAAGTAGACTGATAGATGGATAGATAGATAGATAGATAGATAGATAGATAGATAGATAGATAGATAGATAGATAGATAGACAGACAGACAGACAGCTAGATAGATAGATAGATAGATAGATAGATAGATAGATAGATAGATAGATAGATAGACAGATAGATAGATAAAAAATAAATTTGAAGCTTGTTTCCTGCCTTTCCTGTAACTAGTCTAGTCCAGATGCAGATTTGCTGTATCCAGGACTGTTTGTAAGCTTCTGAGCCCCCAAAGCCTTTCTGTGTTGGTGGGAAGCCTTCTAGATTATCAGTGGGAGTGGTAAGCACTAGGTAGCCTATCTACCACAAGAGTGGTTTCTGGCCCAGAAATTGCATTTTATTGGCCATTTGGGCAGTTTTATCATCTCCTTCAACCTTCTGGTATAAAAACCTGTGTTTGTGCTTGTTTTCCACCTTTTCTGTAACTAGTCTAGTCCAGATACAGATTTGCTCTATCCAGGACTGCTTGTAAGCTCCTGAGCCCCCCAAGCCTTTTTGTGTTGGAGGGAAGCCTTCTAGCTTATCAGTGGGAGTGGTAAGCACTAGGTAGCCTATCTACCACAAGAGTGGTTCTTGGCCCAGAAATTGTAGTTTATTGGCCGTTTGGCAGTTTTTCTATCTCTTTCAACTTACTGGTTTAAAAGCCCACATTTGCACTTGTTTCCCATCTTTCTTGTAACTAGTCTAGTCCAGATACAGCTTTGCTGTATCCAGGACTGTTTGTAAGCTTCTGAGCCCCCCAAGCCTTTCTTTGTTGGAGAGAAGCCTTCTAGCTTAGCAGTGAGAGTGGTAAGCACCAGGTAGCCTATCTACCACAAGAGTGGTTTCTGGCCCAGAAATTGTAGTTTATTGGCCATTTGGGCAGTTTTTCCATCTCTTTCAACTTTCTGGTTTAAAAGCCGAGTTTGTTCTTGTTTCCCACCTTTCCTGTAACTAGTCTAGTCCAGATACAGATTTGTTGTATCCAGGAATGTTTGCAAGCTTCTGAGACCCCAAGCCTTTCTGTGTTGGAGGGAAGCATTCTAGCTTATCAGTGAGAGTGGTAAGCACTAGGTAGCCTATCTATCACAAGATCCAGGTACAGATTCTTAGTTTTAGCACTTGAATTTGCTTATTTGTGCTCAGCACTTGTTCAGAACTTGTTGTTAGCACTAAATAAGTTACAAATTACTACAGCACTCAACCTTCCTCTTTACCTAGATAAAAACAGTTTTTGTACTTACTTTCCTCACTTGCTTAGAGAAAAACAGCTCTTATACTCACTTTCTTCAATTGTCTACAGGAAAGTTTTTTTTTTTTTATTCGGGCATGTCCAAGGGTCAGCTCCCAGTGTTCTCTCCTAGCTATCTGATGAATCTGGGCATTTTGAGGCAATGTAGCAATTGCCTCATGTACACAGACAACCCTCTCCTCCTACCACCCAACCCCACAACCTGAGAAAGATGCACTTATCTAGCCAAACTGGAGGCAAAGCTCTCTCCAACCAATACTGAACTTGACAGTCAAGAGGAGAAGGTAAACACTTGCACCATACCACATTCATCACATAGTCCCACTAAACCTACACCAGCAAAATCCACACATAGAAACACAAAAACATTTACAGAGCCTTTCAATAATAATCTGCTCAAGCAACAGAGACCTCCAAAGCAGAAACGCAAGTAACCTCCAACCCCAACACAACCCAAATGACACATAGCCTACAGACTCAGTGTGCCAATAAACCACAGCTCATAAGGCAAAACAACATACCCAACACACTAGTCATAGGTGACTCTATAGTCAGACACGCTGATGTTCCACTCACCAGGCTAAACAACGAGAAGGTTACTGTCAGCTGTCTGTCAGGTGCCAGGATCTGTCACATAACCCACGCACTCAGGTCACTCCACAACAAGTACAAATATGACTCAGTAAATGTCCATGTTGGTGTGAATGACTTGAAACATACCTCCCTAGACTACATGAAAAGAAACATGGAAGAGCTCTCCAATCTTGTACCCCATGCAGGTATGACCCTAGTCCTGAGTAGTGTCCTGGCATTGCCCTGAATGATACCGCAGTACAAGGACAAAATCATTAACTTCAACAATTGGCTAAGCTTCTGGTGTCATTCTAAGGGGATCCAGTATATCTGTCTCCCTGGGACGACATGGTTTATAGACCATGATGCTTTGCCAGAGATGGACTGTACTAGTCACCCCTGGGATTCCAGATACTGGCTAAGGCTCTTGCCGCCCCTATAATGCCTTTTTTAGGCAAGGTTCAAATGACAAATTCACCACCATAACAGGAACAGGCAAGCAAAAACTGAGGGTAATGCTACTCAATGCTAGAAGTCTAAATCTCAAAATGCACTCACTCAAGGCACTCCTTAAAATGGAGAACATTGATATCTGTGCAGTGACTGAGACCTGGTTCAAGGATCTAGAGAGCACCCCTGCATTACCAGGCTATAACTCATACCACACTTTTCGGTCATCTAACCTGGACCAGAACACCAAAGGTGGAGGTGTGTCCATGTTCATTAAGGATATCCACACCTCTAGGCTAGTTGCTCAGCATAATGTATCAGAGGTTATCCAAGTGCAACTAATTTTGGGCAAAACTGCAATCCAAATTGTAGCTTGCTACAGATCCCCCACCATGCCCCAGGATACCTACTCCTCTTTTCTTAATATACTGGAAAATATTAGGGTTCAACCAAACACCCTAATAATGGGTGATTTCAACTACCCCACTATTAACTGGGAAAACTACTCATGTAGCAACTCCTTCACTCAATGCTTTCTGGCATTCATAAATTCCAATGCCCTGGATCAACTTATCCACACTCCCACAAGGGGCAACAAAATTCTAGACCTGGTCATTACCAACAAGAGTGACCGGTGTTCCACACCTGAAGTCAACACCTTGTTGGTCAGATCCGACGATAAGCTAATCACCCTAGATATCTGCATCCTGCCCCCACCCACTATTAAGGAAATCACGGTAAAAAATTTCTCCAAAGCCAACTTCATGCTTCTTAAGACAGAAGTGGTGAACTTCATGACACCGATGTAGATGGACAATACAGTTACAACTGCTGAATCCTACACAAATGCACTCTATAAGCACTTACACTAGTGCATGGATCATGCTATCCCAAACAGAACCAAGACGTTATCCTCCAAAAAAAGGAAGCCAATTTGGTGGCCCCCTGCCATAAACAAACTTTACAACAGAATGAAGAAACTGTTGCAAAAGAGAGTAAAATCCCATGAGTGCAAGAGCTCCCTGGTCAGCCTCAGTAAGAAGCTGAGATCCCTTATAAGATCCTCCAAAGCTAGCTATGAAAACAAAATCAGCACTGATTCTAATGGCAACCACAAAGCATTCTATAGCTATGTCAAAAGTCTCAACAGTAGCACCCAGATCTGCTCTGGGTTACAGCACAATGGCACAAAAATTACAGAACCAACTGATATTGCCAACATCCTGGCAGATAGGTTCAGTGCTAACTTTACCACCCTCTCACCCCCTAAAGGGCCCATATCTATACAGGAAGAATGCAGAGTCCCTATAATCACATCTATGCAGGTAAAAGCGGCACTCTCTAAAACCAAAAACACAGCTTCCATGGGTCCGGACAATATCCCAGGCTGCGTTTTACATGAACTTCAGAACGAACTGGCTCCCACCTAAGCACAGTGTTCAATTATAGTCTCACATCAGGCTTTGTGCCCACTGAATGGCACACAACAACAGTTATCCCACTCCACAAAGGAGGAGCCACCAATGGTCCTAGAAACTGTTGCCCTATTAGCCTGATGATCCTGGTCTGCATGACCATGGAATGTATCATCATGGAACTCATAAACAAAGACATTGGTAACCTCCAAACTCTGGACCCCACCCGGTTTGGGTTTGTGAAAGGCAGATCATGCCTCCTGAACCTGATCGACTTCTTTAAGACAGTCACCAAAGCTGTAGACAAGGGTAAGGTGGTTCATAAAGCCTATCTTGACCTCGCCAAGGCTTTTGACACCATCTCCCATTCTGGAATTATAGCTAAACTCACTAAACTAGGTATAAATCCCTACATCACAAGATGGGTTGCCGACTGGTGCACTGACAGAACCCACACTGTAAAAGTTGTAGACTCCAAATCTGACTTCAAACCAGTGACAAGTGGAGTACCACAGGGTTCAGTCCTGGGACCGCTCCTGTTTGGTATTTACTTCTCTGAAGTACAGGCTAACACAGAAGGTCTATGGTTAATGAAGTTTGCAGATGACTGCAAACTAGGAGCCACAGTCAAGTCCTCAAATGATGTGGACATCTTACAGAAGGGCCTCACTGAGACAAATGCCTGGTGTCAAAGGCATGGCCTCAAGCTCAATGTGAAAAAGTGCATTAACATGCCCACTGGTAAACACTCTGTACCCATGAACTACCACATAAATGGCAGTCTACTTAATGCCGAAAGTGTGATAAGAGATGGTGGGACCCAGGTGGACAGTAGTCTCTCCTTTGATAATCACATCACCACAGTAGTCAGGAACTCCTTCTATGTGGCACACTTCATCACAAAAGGGTTCTCATCCAAGAAAAAAGAGGTCATTGCTCCCCTCTACTTGGCACTCATTAGACCCATTATAGAGTACAACACCCCTTTTGGAATGTACCTCACAAGACATCTGCAACAGCTGGAAAGCCCACAGAAGTACCTCACAAAAAGCATTACTGGCCTCAAACAGATGCCTTACATTGACCATCTCAAAAAACTCTAGCTTTACTTTGTAGCATATTGCCTTCTCTGAGGAGATCTCTGCCTAACATATAAAGCTGTGTTAAACCCACAGCTGTTGGACATGCTCAGGGGCGGCTCGTGGCATTGGGCTGCCGGACTGCAGCCCCCTCAGCTACACAGCTGAGTTGTTTATTTAGTTTTTTATGTTAAAAAAATAAAATAAATTCTGATTTTGTACTGTAAATACGTAAATTTCGAGTCCGCGACTCGAAATTATACGCATGTGCATTGCGCGCTTCAAACGCAACAGCGTTTTTTTTTTTTTTTTTTTTAATTCTTGCTGGGTTGCTGCAATGTTTACATTGCAGCCCGGAGAAGCAAAGAAGGCATCATTCTGATGCCCAAAACTTCCCAGAAATCTATGCGGTTGACTCACAAACCGCATAGATATGGAAGGGGCTCGGACTGCGACGTCCGCAGGCACGTCATGACGTGCTTGCTGGGCAAATGCTGCTGATTGGTTGTTGCTCTCTTCCCGGGCTTTATGTGCTGGGAAAAGAGCGAGAATCAGTCAGTTTCGAGCTTCAGCTTTCCTTGCTTTGCTTTGTTTTGTTTCATGATCTTTTTACTTTTTTTTTTGTGAATAATTTTTTGGGAATCGGATTTTACGTTTTTGGGTGGTGTGGATTTTGTCAGCTGTGCAGCGTGTGCCTAGAAGAACAGAAGAACAAGAAGAAAGAAGAAGAAAGAAGAAGAAAGAAGAAGAAAAGTTTTAAAGTACAGAGTGAAGGTGCAGAATTAAGTAAGTAAATGTTAGTTAGCCTCACAAGCTAGTGTGATTAATGCGTTTTGCGCGCGCGTGTGTGTGTGTGTGTGTGTGTGTGTGTGTGTGTGTGTGTGTGTGTGTGTGTGTGTGTGGTAGCCGTTCTTTATTTTTTTCTTTGAATACTTACTTTTGTGGAAGGATATGCTTGGTGGTGTTTCTCAGGCTTGTGTAATGCAAACATCGCCAATTGTAAGCTTCATTTATATGTAAATTATTATTTAAATTATGGTATGCTTGTATAATTTTAAACTTCAGCAGTCATATTGCGTGTGTGTGTGTGTACACAAAGAGAGAGTTTTGTGGTTCATTTTCAGTTGGTGCCATCTTCCTAGTATCCTTTTATTTCTTTCTTATAAAATTATTTTTTTCTTTTTGTAATGAGAGGTGCAGACAAAAAGTAGACAAAGAACAAACGAGGCAGCTAAAGTCTAATACTCCAGCAGTCTTCGGTTTGTCCTAGCTAATTCCCAGATTTTCCTACTTATGCTTTGAGTTTACGAGATCTTGTTACACGTGTACACAGGTTAAAAAAACGTTGAACCTTCTGGCCCAACGAAATACAAAATCAGAGTAGAGTGCTTTGTATAACATTTTGGAAGGCTTGATGGATGCAGAATTTACTCCCAGATGGCTGACTGCTGTTCTTCTTCCAGGAGGAAAACAGCAGTAAGTCTCTGTGATCACGAGTGTGTTGGCTAATAAGGGGAGGAGTGTTACAGCTGGGGGGGAAGGCCTCTCACATTGATTTAGAGCCAACTACACGGTAACCTTACAGCTAAAATTCTAGCTGGTATAACGGACCTGAGGACACGTTTGCAAACTGCACCTCTGCAAGCAGGTGGCTTGGATGCGGATGCTATCATTGGTATTTTTTAATTATTCCTGAACTAATATAGAAAAGAAGAAATCCCCCCCCCCCAAAAAAAAAAATCGAATGCCACACAACCACCAGGCATATCACTGTGCATTGCAGCTTCTTTTTAAACTGCAGCCGGGCAAAATTACTGAGATTTGCAAGAGCGGGAGACTGAGATGCTAAGGGCCACGCTGCTGCATGCATCTTAGTCTGGAGGCATGGAGAAGGACTGCATAACAATAGTAAGCAAGTAAAGTGAGCAAAATAATGAAATAAAAGCTTCAACGCTGCTGCACGTACTTGTAGGAAAAACGAGCACTGCTCTGCAGCAAGCAGCATCTATAAAAATAATGCAGAGCATGCTATAGAGGTTCAGTAAGAGGGAAGTTGGAAATGTGATTTTTGCATTAGTAATTGATGCCATTGTTGGCCCATTGTTCATATATTAAGAGCGGGAACAGTGAAAATATATTTATGAAACGTGTCCCAAGAGCTGAAACCCTGGGGTTCCGAGTTTTACTTCCCCGTTTAACGTCTGCATGTGACCAATATAGGAAGGACAACACATAATTTGTGGCTTCTCTGTCCTGCAGCTTTTCACTTGTACTCTGATTTGGTGTCTGTGGCGCCATTGATGGTACCCTATCTGGTTTCTGGTGGCTCTCTTGGTGACGAGATGTGCTGTGCTTGCTAGAAATCATCTGCGGCCCCGGGAAATGCTACTTTGCAGTTTGCAGCGGTCTTGGAGAATGGGGAGCCCCTAATGGATATCACCGTGGTGGGCTGAGGAGACAGCGACAGTAAAAAGGAGCCCTTATCGCAATGTTGCTCAAGTGTCCCAGGAATCGGTTACCTTTGTGGGTTGTAGTGTGCGTACTGGTCCTTTGTTGGTTCTACTTCCCCTGGCTGCCTGATGAAAAAGAAATGCTAAAAGAAGTCTTGTTGTGGGACAAAAAGTGGTGGAGGAACCAGAGTGCGGTAGCTCTTTTCAGGTACCATCCAATTAACAACGTAATACAGTATTCACGTTTTGAATGGATGAATGGACAAATAAACAGATGCATACATAAATGAAAAAGACAAAACGGTTGTTTATATGTGAAATTTCTTTAAAACGTTTCCCGATCTACTTACAACGGGTAGTTTATTTTAAGCCTTGCTTTGTTTATATTTAATATGTAAACAGGTAGTCAATTATGGTATGAGACCAATGGCAGAAACATAGATTTCAATCTATCACCTTGCTATCTGGTTCCATTTTTGTAAAGAAGAAAGTTAATTCACTGTTGACAACATGTTGTGCACGTTGTTACAGAGCAAAAGTATCCCTGTTGGCCACCTCTTCTGACTTTTTAATGACCGTACGCTACTGAATGGTGTCATTGTAGAGACTGGGTCTAGGAAGACCTTCACTAGACCATATGAATTTTCATCGTATCTTTCAACATTCATAACACACATCCATATGACAGGATCATTATGTGACTGTAATTGTTATTAGTATTTGTCAGCCAATGTAACTATTTTAGATTCATCTTCAATTATAAAAATCATATCATCCACGTATCTATAAGATTTAATAAAAAAGAAATGGATCAGGGAGTCAGTATTGGGTGCTCCCATCCTCCCAAGGTGGACTGTAGAAGTTTGAGTATACTTTTATGATGGAAATGTTCTGAATTGGGCAGTTTTGTCATTATTGGTGCATGCGTTTTGTTTCATTGTTTACTGGAAAACTGGAAAAATGTTCAAAACAATAGGAAGGTGTATCAAAGAGCACATGTATGTTTCATATGCAATGGGCCTATGATTTGAAAACAGCCCAGAATTAATCTATCTGCCACTGGTTAAATGTATTTTCTTTGAATGTGGGTTTCAATGCTGTTTCAATGAATGTGAGTTTCAAGGGCAGAGAAGTTTTAATGCTAAGTTTGTTTAGCAAATGTCTTACTGTTTGTGCTGTAAAATGCAAAATAAAACTTTCAAATGAAGTCCAAATCATCATATAAGTAAATCAGTATGCACATTAGTGTTTATGGTAAATAGAGTGAAATAGCCAAGTAATGGATCATTGAAATGGCTGCAGGGGGAGGCTCTATTCGACCATGATTTTGTGAGGGGGAAGGGCGGCAAACTTAGACAGCCCCAGCTGAACTATACCTCCCAACTGTCCAGATTTGCAAAGAATGAATAGATTTTTTGCTTCTTATTTTTGGTTTGTTCCTCATAAAATTTGTGGTTTTCTGGCAAATCATTTAGGAATTAAGTCACTAAATAATGACCCACTGAGTTTCAGACTTCATAACCTTCAGAAAAATGCATGCTAAAGTAAGACCTGTTGTTCTATCAACTGTCTCAGTTTATACAAGAGCAATTTTTAGTACTGTTTATATGTTCCCCCAATATATTTGACCTTGTCCAGATTTATTGCATTAACAGGTTGAGAGGAGAGGTACATGCAAATTGCTTTATAGAATTAGGCATAGCCAAACCTCTCAACTGTCCCTGATTTTGGCTCAAAATGTTGCTCTTCCCCTAATAATCCCACCGCAAAATAGCAATTTTGGAAGAAAACATGGAGGGCTTACAATTAAGAAATAACTGTAATAATCAGAGTTATAGATTACTTTTATTTCAGAAATGCATGTAGATTATTTTATGTTGTCAGCTGCTGGAGTTAGCAGTACTAAGTGTCCCTTCTTTGACAGGTTCCCAGCTGTATTGTGTGGCTATTTTATATTTTTACATCAATTTTTCATAAAATTGTGTTTTTTTGGCAAATTAGTGACAAATCATTAAAGACTGAAGTTGGAAAATAATGACAGACATTTGAGTTTCAGATTTCATACCATTCAGAAAATTCATACTAATGCAAGACCTATTCTATTATCCTTTCTAAGTTTATAAGAGCAATATTTTAAAATTTGTCCTTATTTTTGGGCCTCTGTCCCACTTCTTTGTATGGCTTTGTCCAGATTTCTTGCTCTGAGGTTGAGAGGTATGACAAATGTGTCAGGGCCATCACAGTCAGCCAGAGACATTTCAAATTGTGACATACTTGTTGCACCCCACTCCCCCATGTAGTGACTCTGGATGTGTCAAAGCAAGGCAAGGAGTAGTTATGCAGTGTAAATGTGCAGAGTATCCCCCCCCATCCAAGGTAGACACAAGTACTAGAGTGGCTTTTCATCTGTCCTTGATTTTTGCAGAATGGTCTGGTTTCTGTCATATTTTTGTACTGTTGATTTATGCTTATTACTCAAAGTGCCTGTTGCTCTGTGTTTAAGTAGCAATACTTTAATGACCATCAGGTAAGCTTGGCTGAGATTGCAAGATGCAAGTAAGCTTTAATAAGCATACTGTTAAAGAATTGCCAGTGTTGAAAGCCTTTCTGTTGTTGCCATGTAGAGAATACTTAACTAGATAATGCAGAAGCCTTGGGTATTGAAATGCATATGACAGTATTTGTAATAAAGGACAGGATTACATTATTTTAAGAAGCTCATTACACTTGGAGACTTCCAGTCATCTCTGCAGGCTTTACCCGTAAACAGAATGCCAATCATGTGGTCCATAACCTGTACAGTAATCCTTTTAAGCACTGTATCTTGAGCTTATTTCTTGTTTGCTTTTCATTTTTTCTTTGATCATGCTTTCCCCATGAAACAAGTAAATAGTTGTCAGCCAGCACATCTTTTTTTGGATAAGGAACATTTTTACAAGTGGGGGCATCAGAGATTTCTACTTTCAGCATGTTACTTGGTACTTTAATAAAGCTGAATATAAATTATAATTAGAACTGCAGTGCAAGACATGGTTTGAGTTGAGTGCTGCTTGTTTTTCTTATACTTGATTTTGACTGGCATTCCATTAATGTATTTAAAAAAAAAATTTATTTTTTCATGCCTCATACCTGTCATGCAGTCAATGCATTGAAATATTTTTATTCTTCTACACTTCATTTTGTCTTGATTGGACTCTCATAATAACGGTTTGGCACCCAGTGCAGTGTATTTAGTTAGTTTTTATGGTTTTGAACATAGCTCCTCCCCTTTCTAGTTGGCCACACCCCTTCCCATTGACCCCACCCATTCAGCTGTCTCCTGCAGCCCCCCTTTGATTTGAAGTCACCAGCCGCCACTGGACATGCTACACCTAAAGAAATCCCAGTCCCTCCTGGCTACATGCTCTAGAGACCTAAACATTGTCACCAAAATAAACAGGACATGCTGGAGGGATAGATTCCTGTCCCAGACACTTCCTATACTCTGGAACAAGCAACCATTCTATGCCAAGCAAAATTCCTCATTAGCACTCTTCAAGAAAAATCTTGATGTGTGTATGAGAAATAGGAAATACACCCCAGGATCACTTCTGTGGCTCTACTCGACAGGGGCACAGGAAATTAACTTTCTTGGGTGGCATAAGCCAGAGAACCTAGTTGGCTAGGCTTACTTAGACTCTTGGGCCAATAGCCTAGTACCTACATATGAACCTATGATAGATAGATAGATAGATAGATAGATAGATAGATAGATAGATAGATAGACAGATAGGTAGATAGATAGATAGATAGATAGATAGATAGATAGATAGATAGATAGATAGATAGATAGATAGATAGCTATAAACACATATACACGAGTACACTCACATATATTATATATATATATATATATATATATATACATATATATATATATATATATATATACATATATATATACATATATATATATATATATATATATATATATCACACAAAGACAAGACACAGTCAGACATGCATTTAAATACAGTTAAAGTACATCCAATTTCCTTTTCTTAATGATTTTAATGAAAGGGCACATAACAAATGAATGTTAAAGCAATCCATATATGGTTACCATTAATAGTCACATTTCCTTTGTGGAATGGAAAATGCTCAGGCACACTACCACTGTAAAAACTAACTCATAGTCAGTGGGAGTCTCTTACCATGGAGCTGTGTAGCAAGATATGCATCACCCTCTAGATGGATGTCCCAAAAAAGCATAAAATAACTTTTTATAAACACTATCAGTCCATCTAATTGATAAGAGTTGTCACATATTCCTCTTTCTGCAGTGTATTCCTGCATGTTTGTGGGTTGTGGGCTTGAAAATGGTAAATGTGTTGACACTTTACAAGAAAAGGTATTTTCTGACTTTTCTCTGAATGTAACAGAAATCTTTGATACTACATTTAGATTATCTTAACATATAAACTATTACAAATAACCAACACTTAAAACTTAGCATTTCAATACTGTGATGCTACCTATATCAATTTGTCAGAAGAGGTGACAACTGTCTTAATACCCCTGACTGATCTAATTACTTTGCTTTGCTATGAAAAGCGAATAAAAACAGTGGAAAACAGTTCCATAGCTTTCTGTCTTTTTTATAGCAGCTAATATACTCTAGACATTAGCAGGATGAATTGCCCATCTAAGATTGATAGCAGTACTTGACAAGGTAAACTACAGATTTATTTATGTCATTGGAATGTCATGCAGGTAGATTCCTCTGCAAAGTATGCAAGAAGTGAAGCTTAAAGAAAAAGTAGGTGGAGTCTTTCTTCCTTTGATTCCAAGGCAAGGAAATGAAAGAAGTGCAAGTAGATTTCTGGTACCTATACAATACTGGCACCATAGTATAGGGAGAAAAGCAACCTAAGGATTGAGTTAAACTTTAGAAGAGGGCAGAGCTTTTCTTTTAAGAACTTGTCATCAAGAAAGCCTGTATTTTTGACTAGGCTATTTGTCCCATAGGGAATTATATTTCAATTTCTTGTGATTCAAGACATCAGAGTAATGGACTTTTTTCTAGTAGTTTTAGGTATATAAGAGGGAAGTTATGTTTGATTTTTCCTGGTTGTGATGAAGTGTTGCATGTGTTAAAGGATTCTGAGTTGTTAGAACCCAAAATATAATTCCAGGGGAGGAGATCTCATATTTAAGACTTTTAAATGTAAGACTATTTTAAGATTAAGATGTATATGTCTTTGTCTGTTTTGTCTGTGGAATAAATTGCCTTTTTATACATGATAAGCTGCTTTGCTAGCTAATTTTAAAAGCCTGTTAGGTGAATGGATTGGACAGTTTTACAAACTATAAGAAAATGTATATCCAAAAGTATTAACAATGACTAGATACAGTGATCAGCATAACTCATGTAAACCTCATACTGCAAACAGTAAACAGTTCTGTACCTGCTCTGCAAAACAGAAGACAATAGCTACTGAAAGTGTTCAATTATTGCTGCCATTTGCTCCCATTATGGTAAAAAGCACAGACACTCACATTTTATTTATACAGTTTAACTCCTATAAACAAACAAAAAAAAACTACATATACTTAAATAAATGCTTTTTTAAATCCTCATGATGAATGAGTTTATTAAAAACAGTTGGTTACTGACTGCTTAAAAGCATAGTAGATACACATAGTGTGTTAGAAAATGGAACGATTCTATGTATTGTGAAAGCATAATCATTTTCAAGACATTTCACATGCACAGTGCTAGCAAGCTCATCTGGACATCCTTGTCATTTGAAGAGTATCAGTGGTAAACAAAATCAGATAGTCAAGTTGTGAAGTCTTATTATGTAAAAAAATAAGACAGTCTTTTTAAATATTGCATTGTAAAATTTAGCAATATGTCAATGTCAATGCAGTGGCACAATATATAGAAATTATAAAAGTTAATTCAAGGAGTAAATGTAAAAAGTGAAATATGAATGATGTTTATACAAAAACATCTCAGATACTGCAGGGTGCAATGATACCCTTCATGACTATGTTGTTTCATTTAAAGGCTTAGGACCAGTGGTGGCTCATGCAATTGGACTGCAGGACTGCAGCCCCCCCCAGCTGTAAAACAGAAACAATACTGTGATGCTACCTATATCAATTTGTCAGAAGAGGTGACAACTGTCTTAATACCCCTGACTGATCTAATTACTTTGCTTTGCTATGAAAAGCGAATAAAAACAGTGGAAAACAGTTCCATAGCTTTCTGTCTTTTTTATAGCAGCTAATATACTCTAGACATTAGCAGGATGAATTGCCCATCTAAGATTGATAGCAGTACTTGACAAGGTAAACTACAGATTTATTTATGTCATTGGAATGTCATGCAGGTAGATTCCTCTGCAAAGTATGCAAGAAGTGAAGCTTAAAGAAAAAGTAGGTGGAGTCTTTCTTCCTTTGATTCCAAGGCAAGGAAATGAAAGAAGTGCAAGTAGATTTCTGGTACCTATACAATACTGGCACCATAGTATAGGGAGAAAAGCAACCTAAGGATTGAGTTAAACTTTAGAAGAGGGCAGAGCTTTTCTTTTAAGAACTTGTCATCAAGAAAGCCTGTATTTTTGACTAGGCTATTTGTCCCATAGAGAATTATATTTCAATTTCTTGTGATTCAAGACATCAGAGTAATGGACTTTTTTCTAGTAGTTTTAGGTATATAAGAGGGAAGTTATGTTTGATTTTTCCTGGTTGTGATGAAGTGTTGCATGCGTTAAAGGATTCTGAGTTGTTAGAACCCAAAATATAATTCCAGGGGAGGAGATCTCATATTTAAGACTTTTAAATGTAAGACTATTTTAAGATTAAGATGTATATGTCTTTGTCTGTTTTGTCTGTGGAATAAATTGCCTTTTTATACATGATAAGCTGCTTTGCTAGCTAATTTTAAAAGCCTGTTAGGTGAACGGATTGGGCAGTTTTACAAACTATAAGAAAATGTATATCCAAACGTATTAACAATGACTAGATACAGTGATCAGCATAACTCATGTAAACCTCATACTGCAAACAGTAAACAGTTCTGTACCTGCTCTGCAAAACAGAAGACAATAGCTACTGAAAGTGTTCAATTATTGCTGCCATTTGCTCCCATTATGGTAAAAAGCACAGACACTCACATTTTATTTATACAGTTTAACTCCTATAAACAAACAAAAAAAAAAACTACATATACTTAAATAAATGCTTTTTTAAATCCTCATGATGAATGAGTTTATTAAAAACAGTTGGTTACTGACTGCTTAAAAGCATAGTGGATACACATAGTGTGTTAGAAAATGGAACGATTCTATGTATTGTGAAAGCATAATCATTTTCAAGACATTTCACATGCACAGTGCTAGCAAGCTCATCTGGACATCCTTGTCATTTGAAGAGTATCAGTGGTAAACAAAATCAGATAGTCAAGTTGTGAAGTGTTATTATGTAAAAAAATAAGACAGTCTTTTTAAATATTGCATTGTAAAATTTAGCAATATGTCAATATCAATGCAGTGGCACAATATATAGAAATTATAAAAGTGAATTCAAGGAGTAAATGTAAAAAGTGAAATGTGAATGATGTTTATACAAAAACATCTCAGATACTGCAGGGTGCAATGATACCCTTCATGACTATGTTGTTTCATTTAAAGGCTTAGGACCAGTGGTGGCTCATGCAATTGGACTGCAGGACTGCAGCCCCCCCCCCCCAGCTGTAAAACAGAAACAAAAATAAATTAAAAAAATTAAGTCCCGGAATGAAATCCACTCATGCATACTTGAATCCAGACTGGTTAAACAGCAGTCCAGATTAGGAAAGTAGGCACCAGTCTACAGATGCCCCAGAAATCTATGGGGTTACAACCACATAGACTGGAAGGGGATTGGACTGCAATGTCTGTGCAGTCTGTGCTTTCTCCGGAACTGCGGGCTTGGATTCAACTCATGTGTGCATACTACAGACTTTGAATGCATTCGCAGGAAACAGGGCAAGTTGGAGCTACTGGGACTATGGATTGCAGCAGGATGTCCAAGACAAAGATGGGTGTATTAGACAGAAACAGAGCTTTTGCTTTTAGGCAGGAAAGGAGCTTTTGGTGTGTGTGCGTGTGTGTGTGTGTGTGTGTGTGTGTGTGTGTGTGTGTGTGTGTGTGTGTGTGTGTGTGTGTGTGTGTGTGTGTGTGTGTGTGTGTGGTACCTCCTTTCACTGCCAGCCCTCCTCCTGCACATTAGGAATACTAACTGCCTCAGACAACTTAAGTTCAGTTCTGCTTTCCAAGACTAACAGCTACTACCATCCACACCAAACTGCAGGTGTTTCTGGTTTCTTGGAGATGGACCTTTATCAGCCCTGTGATTCCCGATTAGTCTTTTTATTTTGCACAGATGAAGTGTGAGCCAGTTAATGTCATGCGCTGACAATCACTTTATGTTTACTTTTATACACATCACCATTCTGGGGCTAATTTTCTGGGGTCAATACATAGTATTTTAGCTTTAAGAAAACCAGAGGAAGAGTTTAAACTGCTTGCTGCTGCTGAAGATGGTGTCCATATATCCATATACTCTCTTTCCATACAGAAAGGTGAGATGTGAGTCCTGCATGTTGTTGGGGTTTCTGCTTTTTTTATTTTCTGGTAAGCGAGTCATACATCCCTGCTGTCTGTGTGTGTGGTGTGTGTCATGCCAGATTTTACTGGCTGAGGGTTTTAGCACTTATGTTACTTATAAAAACTATAAAACATGCTAACCTATTTTTGTCTATTCCCTCCAGTTGCCCTTCTTGTGTATGCAGACTGCTTTACTGTTTTTTCACTGAAGCACTTTGCTGGGTCTATGTCTATGAATAGTAAAATGACAGAAGTTCCACTAACAGTGGGGCATATGGACACGGTATAATCTGTGTGATCCTGAAAAGTTATCAAGTGTTGGGGAATTTAGGAGGAAAGAGCTATGACAAAGTTCTATTCTAAGAATATTTTTAGGGGAGGGGGTATTTGTATTGCTGATGGGATTGCCACCTTGTCAGATGCCTAAAGTGGGATGTGTTTTATAGAAACATATACTTTTGCAGGACAAGCCATGCCCACAAGGACTGGACCCCACTTTGTGCCAAATTAAAATCCTACCTTTGTTTAGAAATGTAGTTACCTCTACCATTTCATATCATATTAAGGAGTTTCAGACACAAAATAATTGCGTTATGCAACTAAGCTAGACAATTTTTTTTGTCTTAAAATCTCAGGACATTAGTATTTTTATGTGTGTATCAGGAGACATTGACCATATCGGGATTGCCCTGCGTAAAAGGGGACAGGCGGTAAGCTGAATTGCTGAACTATGAAGTGCTTTGGTTCACTGTCCTCAATCCAACACAAAGCCATCTAGGTTATGGCTGTTAAACTTTAAATAATGTCTGATGCTACTTTATAAAACTATTTATTTGTAGTCATTCACTGTGGTAAGATTTCCCTCACCACCCCCAAAAAAAAAAAAAACAACTTATACAGTCCACTGAACAAGATGCTCTGGGTTGATGAGTAAATGGGTAAATAATCCATAAAAATACAGTTTGCTTTACCCCCATCACACACAGTGGATGTTTATGTTTAGTATTGCGTGGCTCGGAGCTCCTCGATTTTGTGCATTAAAACTGTTTGAAAAAAAGTTACGTGTGGTCAGCTCTTGCTACCCTCTGTAAAACACTCTTATCGTTCCGTTTTGCCTTGAGTCATCATTGTAGTGTTGCCAGCTCAGCACTGTATGCTGCTGACAAATGTGTAAAAGTATAAATACACACATACGAATGAGAAGTACATTCTATAAATCACATAAATAAAGCAGAGCTTTATCAGTTCATCCCAAATAGCAGCATTGACATTGTACAGTGCTTTCTCCATTATTACTAATTCAGTTATTACTTTTTTAATTATTAGGTATAAGATGTGTACTGATGGGGTGTTCAAGTCTTTTCTGAATTAAGGAATGACCAGTGACCTACTGTTTTAAATGGCTAGAATTTACATGCTGTACCACCTAATTGTTGTTTAGAAAATCCTGATGCTGAATAGTTGCTTAACTGCACTTCTTAGTTGCTATTACTAATCTATAAATACTAGTTGCTTGGCATGACATTGCACCTTTTTGCGGTTCGTGCAGGTGATAATTGGTTTAGCCTGATTTTTAATTTATACAGGCCATCAATCATCCTAAAAAGCATGGACGCAGTGGAGTTTATCTACTATGAGTTCAGGTTCAAGCCCCCAGTACCCAGGGATTTATGCATACCTCTCACCCTCTTAGTGTGTGTGTGTGTGTGTGTGTGTGTGTGTGTGTGTGTGTGTGTGTGTGTGTGTGTGTGTGTGTAAATGTAACAAATGCAAATTTACAAACAGAATTCCTGCAGTTAAAGGGTTGCCATACCAACCCAGATTAGAAGGTTTGTGCCTTTCTCTATTAGAGATATTTGAGGGGAAATTTGTATCTAGCTTATAAGGCTTTAATAAATGAAGAATTGTGTTTAGTTGATTTATTTGAATTCATTACTTAACACTAGAGGAACACTTTTTACTTATAAAACTAAAGAAATTAAAACAGTACCAAGATCTAGATATCTATCTCAATAATGCATCATTTGTGAACAGGCTACTTTTTATTTCTTCGTCAGTCATGTTCATTATTTGTTTTCAAGAATCAGCTAGGCTTCTAAAGCCTTTCCATTTGATATGGAGTTTGTTTTAATTGGCAAACCTGTCCTAACACAATCTTAATAGAATTACTGAACTACATGTCTTGCAACTACAATCTTCTTCAGCAGACAACAGATGTTTTTTAAAACATTCCTTATTCAATCATTCTTTCATTTTGTTGATTATGTAAACCTTGCTTGGCTACACCCATTTTCAGAGAAGACCCGCAGATTACCTTTAAACACATACAGCAGCTATAAATTTATTCAGAACTGTTATATTTTAGTTACAATACAGTACTAAGGGACTTGATTACACAAAAATAAACATGATGAAAGAGACATGGGCTTAGACATTATTCCCCAAAAATACAGCACAAACAAGATACATTTGGTACATGAGTATGCAGGCACAATTCTATACATCAATCGTTGATGTTCACATAAGTATATACAGACACTGTATGATTTGCACAATGCCAAGAAAACATTCTCAATATGAAACAAATATGTTGCTGCCACAACAGGAGTTACATTTAGCGATTTACAACAGTGCTTGGCTGTTATATTACCCGTGAACAACTTGATGCTCATCTAATTTTTAAATGAAGTCCGTTCGATTTTGAAGGCAAATATCTATATAGGGCTTTGTCACCTATTTTATTAGAGGTTTTATTGCTATGGAATAGGAATCTGCTGCCTGACCAATAGTCACTGGTGGTCGTATACATGTACTGTAAGGTAGACAGTGATAGAGACTTGCGTAATGCATGGATAAATGAATATGTTAAGAGTTTTTTTCACTGGCCATCCATTTTAGCTTGTTTAAATACGGTTGAGTTAAGTGAGCTAGAGGGGTTCAGAGCAGTATACTTGAGATTCTAAGAAAAGCTAGGATATTTTGCTACCTATATGTGTGTGTGTGTGTGTGTGTGTGTGTGTGTGTGTGTGTGTGTGTGTGTGTGTGTGTGTGTGTGTGTGTGTGTGTGTGTGTGTGTGTGTGTGTGTGTGTGTGTGTGTGTGTGTGTGTGTGTGTGTGTGTGTGTGTGTGTGTAATGCCCCAGTTCACTGTAACTGATGGCTAGAGAGTAGGCAAAACTATGTACCTTGGGTGCAGGTAGCAAAAGCCTGAATTCCCTACCCACCACCTCTTGTAAAAAAAATTCAGATTTTTGCCTCATATTTTTCTTCTGGTCTGTTCCTCATAAAATCTGTGGTTTTCTGGATTTTGAATTCACTAAATAATGACAGGCATTTGAATTTCAGACTTCATATTCTTCAGAAAGTAGATGGTAACACAAAACCTTTTCATCATCATCTTTTTCAGCTGTTCCCATTAGGGGTCGCCACAGTGGATCATCTGTTTCCATTTCTTCCTGTCCTCTGCATCATGCTCTTTCACATCAACTGCCTACATGTCCTCTCTCACCACATCCATAAACCTCATCTTAGGCCTTCCTCTTTTCCTCTTACCTGGCAGCTCCATCCTTAGCATCCTTTTCCCCATATACCCAGCATCCATCCTCAGCACATGTCCAAACCAACACAATCTCACCTCTCTTGCTTTGTCTCCAAACTGTCCAACCTGAGCTGACCCTCTAATATACTGATTCCTAATCCTGTCCATCCTAGTCACACCCAGTGCAAATCTTAATATCTTTAACTCTGCCACATCCAGCTCTGACTCCTGCCTTTTTGACAATGCTACCGTCTCCAACCCGTATAACATAGCTGGTCTCACTACCCTCTTGTAGACCTTCCCTTTCACTCTTATTGGTACCTGTCTGTCACAAATCACTCCTGACACCCTTTTCCACCCATTCCACCCTGCATGTACTCTCTTCTTCACCTCTCTTCCACACTCACCATTACTCTGAACTGTTGATCCCAAGTACTTAAACTCATCCACCTTTACCAACTCTACTCCCTGCATCCTCACCATTCCTCTACCCTCCCTCTCATTTACACACATATATTCTGTTTTAGCCCTGCTGACCTTCATTCCTCTCCTCTCTAAAGCATATCTCCACCTCTCCAGGGTCTCCTCAACCTGGTCCCTACTCTCACTACATATCACAATGTCATCTGCAAACATAGTCCATGGGGCCTCCTGTCTAATCTCATTTGTCAACCTGTCCATCACCACTGCAAATAAGAAAGGGCTCAGAGCTGATCCTTGATGTAATCCCACCTCCACCTTAAACGTATCTGTCACTCCCACCACAGTCCTCACCAATGTCGCACTACCCTTGTCCATATCCTGTACCACTCTTACATACTTCTCTGCCACTCCTGACTTCCTCATACAATACCACAACTCCTCTCTAGGCAGTAGGCACCCTGTCATATGCTTTCTCTAAGTCCACAAAGACACAATGCAACTCCTTCTGACCTTCTCTGTATTTCTCCAACAACACTCTCAGAGCAACTATTGCATCTGTAGTGCTCTTTCCTGGCATGAAACCATACTGCCGATCACTAATCATCACCTCCCTTCTTAACCTAGCTTCCACAACTCTTTCCCATAACTTCAAGCTGTTACTGATCAATTTTATCCCTCTGTAGTTACTGCAGCTCTGCACATCACCCTTATTCTTAAAGATAGGTACCAACACACTTTTTCTCCACTCCTCAGGCATCCTCTGACTTTCTGAAATTTCATTAAAAAATCTGGTTAAAAATTCCACTGCCATTTCTCCTAAGCACCTCCATGCTTCCACTGGAATGTCATCTGGGCCAACAGCCTTACCATTCTTCAGCCTCTTCATAGCTGTCCTTACTTCCTCCTTGCTAATCTGCTTCACTTCCTGATTCACTATCCCCGCATCATCCAATCTTCTCTCTCTCTCTCTCTCTCTCTCTCTCATTCTCTTCATTCATCAGCCCTTCAAAGTACTCTTTCCATCTACTCAACACACTCTACTCCCTTGTGAGTACATTTCCCTCACTGTCCTTTATCACCCTTACCTGCTGCACATCTTTACCAGCTCTGTCCCTCTGTCTAGCCAATTGGTACAGGTCATTTTCTCCCTCTTTAGTGTCCAATCTCTCATACAACTCTCTATATGCCTTATCCTTAGCCTTCGCCACCTCTCTCTTTGCCATGTGCCTTATCTCCTTATACTCATGTCTACTTTCTTCATGTCTTTGACAATCCCACTTCTTCTTCACCAGCCCATTCCTCTCTATACTCTCCTGTACTTCCTCATTCCACCACCATGTCTCCTTGTCAGTTTCTAAGTTTATAAGATCGGTATTTGAAATGTGTCCCTATTTTTGGAGCTGTATTCCCCCGTTATTGGTTTTGTCCAGTTTTTTTGTGCTAAAAGGTTGAGAGCTATGGTGAGAACTGAATTCACTAAATCATAGCCATTTAGGTTTTAGTCTTCCTACATTTCAAGAAGCAGCTGATTTGGCATAGTGATATGTTGCTCTCACTGTAGTGCACACGTTCCTAGATTCAAGACTTGTCAGTGAAATGCATGGTGTCAAAACATCATTTTATTCTAGCAACTTTCCAAGATTATACAAGCAATGTTTAAATGTGTCTCTGGTTTTTGGGCTTTTGTCCCCCCCAACAAATTTTGCCTTTTTTCAGATTTCATGTGCTGCAAAGTAAAGAGATACAGTTGAGTGTCGAGTTTATTTTACAAGGAGCTGAGAGCTTCAGGGGAAGAGAAGTTTAGTGCTGCTTATGCTGAGTCTGCTTGCATTATTAATAGCACAACAGGCAATGTACTTGATTTTGATGCAGAAGGCTGTGGGTTCTACTCCCACAGTATGTAGATGCATTGCTGATACTATACTGTGCTGTACTTTTAAAGGGGGTGGATGCTGTAGTCCTGAGAATGTCCTCTTTGGCAGAGATGCCTAGTAACTATGAACCTGTTATCAGTTTGCCATCCATTCCCTATAGCAATATTACTAGCTTATCATTTTTTTAATGTAACATAGGAAATGTATTCCTCAAGGGCAACATGCACTTTATTTGTAGATGAAACAATGAAATATAAAGTTGTTTGCTAGCAGCAAACTCTTCATTAGTTACAGATCTCTTTAATGTGGAATTATTTAGATGGCTTTTTCTTGTGCAGAGATTGTGCATATTTACTGATACTGGTGGATTGTAGACGTTTGAGTAGATTTGTATGATGGAAATGTTCTGAATTGGGCAGTTTTGTCATTATGGGTACATACATTTTATTTAATTGTTTACTGGAAAAATGTTCAAAACAATACATTGAAAACACCCTCTAACAACTGTACTGTATTATAAAAGGAATATAATTTAATACAATCAGGAAGGTGTATAAAAGAACACATGCATATTTCATGTGCAAGGGGCTTGTGCTTTGAAAACAACCCAAAGTTAATTTGTATCTGCCACTGACCAGATGTATTTTCTTTGAATGTGGGTTTCAATGCTGTTTCAATGAATGTGAGTTTCAAGGGCAGAGAAATTTTAAGTCTATTTTCATTGTGAGACTGCATTGCTTTGTTTAGCAGATGTCTATTAGTGTCTGTGATGTAAAATCTAAAATAAAACTTTTAAATGAAATTCAAATCATCATAGAAGTAAATCAGTATGCACATTACAGTGTTTATGGTAAGCAAAATAGCCAAGTAATGGGACATTGGAATGGCTGCAGGGGAGGCCCTACATGACCATGATTTTGTGAAGGGTGGCAAACTCAGATAGCCCCAGGTGAACTATACCTCTGAAGTGTCAAGTGTTTCACAGAATGAATATATTTTTCCTTCTTATTTTTGGTTTGTTCCTCATAACATGTGTAGTTTTCTGGCAAATCATTTAGGAATGAAGTCACTAAATAATGACAGACATTGACTTCAGACTTCATACCCTTCAGAAAAATGCATGCTAAAGCAAGACCTGTTATTCTATCGACTGTCTAAGTTTATACAAGAGCAATTTTTAGTACTGTTTGTATGTTCCCCCAATATATTTGGCCGTGTCCAGATTTCCTGCATTAAGAAGTTGAGAGGCAATGGCAAATAAATCACTTTATAGAATCAGGTATAACCAAACCACCCAACTGTCCCCGATCTTGGTTCAAACTGTTGCTCTCCCCTTAATAATCCCTCTGCAAAATGGCAATTTTGAAAGAAAACTTGGAGGGTTTACAATTAATAAATAATTGTAATTTTCAGAGTTATAGATTATTTTTATTTCAGAAATGTATATAGATTCTCTTATTTTGTCAGCTGCTCAACTTAACAGTACTAATATTAAAAAGTGTCCCTTCTTTGACAGGTTCCTGACTGTATTGTGTGGCTATTTTATATTTTTGTATCACATTTTCGGTCCATTTTTCATAAAATTGTGGTTTTCTGGCAAATTAGTGGAAAATCACTAAAGATTGAAATTAGAAAATAATGACAGACATTTGAGTTTCAGATTTCATACCCTTCAGAAAATTCATACTAATGCAAAACCTACTATTGTATTATCTTTCTAAGTTTGTAAGAGTAATATTTAAAAGTTGTCTTTATTTCTGGGCCTTTGTCCCACTTATATTTATGGCTTTGTCCAGATTTCTTGCTCTGAGGTTGAGGGGTATGACAAATGTGTTAGGGCCATCACCATCAGCCAGAGACATTTCAAACAGTGACATACTTGTTGCATCCCACTACCCCATGTAGTCACTCTGGATGTGTCCAAGCAAGGCAAAGAGCAGTTATGCAGTGTAATTGTGCTGAGTATCCCCCATCCAAGGTAGACACTGTTGATTTATGCTTCTTATTATTCAGAAAATGCATGTTGTTGCAGTGCCTGTTGCTCTGTGTTTAAGTAGCAATGCTTTAATGACCATTAAATAAGAGATAAGCTTGTCTGAGATTGTAAGATGCAAGTAAGCTTTAATAAGCATACTGTTAAAGAAACACCAACATTGAAAGCCAGCCTTTTTGTTGTTGCCATGCAGAGAATATTTACATAACTAGATAACATATAAGCCTTGGGTATTGAAAGGCATATGACAGTTTTTGTAATAAAGGACAGAATCATGGTATTTTCAGAAGCTCATTACATTTTTTGGAGACTTGCAGTCATCTTTGCAGGCTTTACCCATAAACTAAACAGAATGCCAATCTATCACGTGTGGTCCATAACCTGTGTAGCAATCCTTTAAGCTTGTTTCTTGTTTGCTGTTCATTTTTTACTTTGATCATGTTTCCCCCATGAAACAGGTAGATAGTTGTTGTCAGGCAGCGGGTCTTTTTTGGATAAGAAACATTTTTTACAAGTGGGGGTATCACACAGATTGCTACTTTCAGCATCTTACTTGGTACTTTTATAAAGCTGAATATAAATTATAATTAGAAGTGCAGTGCAAGGAGAAGTGGTTTGAGTTGAGTGCTGCTTGTTTTTTTACACTTGGTTTTGACTGGCATTCCAGTAGTTTATTTAAAAAGTAATTTATTTTTTCATGCCTCACAACTTTTTGTTTCCATCTAGATATTAAGTAAGCTGTCATGTAGCCAATGCATTGAAATTTTTTTTCTTCTACACTTCATTTTGTCTAGATTAGACTCTCATAATAATGGCTTGGCACCCAGGGCAGCATATTTAAAGTCCCAGTTTTTGTGGTTTTGAGCATAGCTCCACCACTTTCTAGTTGACCACACCCCTTCCCATTGGCCCCACCCACTCAGCTGTCTCCTGCAGCCCTCCTTTGGTTTGAAGTCACCAGCTGCCACTGCTTAGGACATTTACTATGAGAATATCATGTATGTGTAAATGTTGATACCACATAAGGTTTTATTTTGTCTCTTTCTTTACATAGGATAGCCCCCAGTTGGGCAGTTGTGTCCTATGAATAATACAAAAAAGGCATGTGTCTTATGATTTTAGAACATAAAATATTTCCTATGTTTCCTATAACAGTTGCATAAAACATCCTTTATCTGAAACACCTTAATATTATATGAAACAACTGAAACAATTCAACTTTTACAAGCCTGAGCTTTTATTTTGACAGAATAGTGAAGTCCAGTCTTTTGCATTGGTTTTTGATGTGGTTTATCCAGCAAACATCTAATGTTTACATAAAAATGTGCTTTTTAAACATATGAAAATGTGCTAACCCTAATGGCATATCAGTAATACATGGTTCAATGACAGTGTCATTATTTCTCATCAGTACAAATTAGTGAAAATTAAAATTAATAGAAAGCTTAGGTGTTATTAAGAAGCAATTAGAAACTACAGAAGACTGAACTGTGTGTTCATTGTTGTAAATCAAGTTATGATTCACACCTGCATCTGTATTGAGCCACAAGGCCTAGATAATGCAATTGAAAGCAAGCATTATCTATCACATATATTGATGAGGTAGTACCAGTTATACCAACTGTTGTGTTCTTCTCAATACTAGATGAAAACAATGTATTGTGTCAGATAAAGCAATGTGAAGAAATATCCATGCTGTGTAAACATACTATGCAAATAAGAAGCTGCAGTTTTATTAGACTTTAATTTAGCATTTCATCAGCACAAGAGATATTCCAATGAGCTGTACCACAAGTAATTGAAGATTTGAAAAGATTTGTAAACTAAATAGCAGCAAATGCAAAATAACCATGAGAAGTCTGAACTACTTATATAATATTTAATATCAGATGGACTTAGCCATGACAGAGGAAAAAGGTCAGAATAATCGTGCAAGTGCCAAAGCCAAAAAGCGAGCAGGCATTTTGAAAGCTTGTATGAATGATGCAGTATCTTTCAAAGTTTGTACCTAACATATCTGAGATAACTATGCATTGAAGTGAAATGTAAGATAAAATACATGGCTTAATAACAGGGCTATGAACAGAAATTGTTTTAAAATGATGATGACTTCAGTTATAGGTACAACAAAATTAAAATAGGTTGGAAGTAAGCAATTTATGTTGCAAGTACCGGTCAGAATAGTGTAGAAGCTATAATTATGTAAGAGAATAAACTATTTGCTTATGTTGGTGAGCTAGAAAAGGAACTGTTTTGCCACAGCAAATGACAATGGAAAATGCCATGAATATATGTATTTCAAAGCTCTTCAGGTGTATTCACGAGAAACTCTTGCAAAGCATATTCAGAAAGTCATTTTTAAGGGGCTTGCAAGATGCAGAAGATGTTACTTAATCTGCAGATGTATGGTTTGAAAGTTGAATACAGACCACTCATGGAAAAACACATAGTAGATATGTAGAGTAGACTATATTTAACACAGAATTATGAAGAATCCCTAAAAGAAGGGCAATAAATTATTTGGGTTATGCTGCAGGTGCCAATGACAAAAAGATAAAAAAGTGAATTCTAGGGATATAATGACACTGACTAAGAAATGCAGTTACACAGAAAAGTTAAAATGAGAGACTGATATGTGTGAAAATCAACACTAAGGAAAGAAATTCAGTAATTTGTTTTCATTCATGGAATAAATGGTGTTCATAGTATAATGCAGAAAACTGACAAAACCATGGCTTTCAACCAACTGTGAATGCAGAGGCTTTAAAGGATAAAAGAAACACATCTAGAAATAAAGTACAAAGAAAGGTCAAGAGATATATTGCTCTTGAATGTAGACTCAAATAGAATAAATACTGAATAATTGTACCAAATGAAACAAGTACTATAACAGTATTCCAAAGAGGGGAAAAAAGGAAATGATAATTGATGTACTCTATATTCATCTTGGTAATGAAGACCGTTTTACAAATAGAACAGAAAAGACACAGAATTGCTTGAGTTTAAACAAGTCATGTATCTTATATGTGTGGACTAGTATTCCTCATTGCCTAAAATAATCAAACTGACAAACATAATAGGTACAAATGTGACTAGTATAAAGTGTGAGGTCTGGATCTAGGTGATACCTGATAATGGTGTGGAATGCAAAAATTAGAAATTAAGAAGATTTATGCATTAGTGGGAGATCACTCACATATACGGTCTATCCCATAACTATCCCCAGCCAAATGGATAAGTGGAGAGATCTAGTCAAGCAGTGAAAATGCTATAAGAATAAGCTAGAGCAAAAGCTAATATAGTAATGCTCCAATGCAAGTACTCAGTCTCTCACCAGCTTAATTGCTAATATACAAGAGGGTGGAAAGCAAATTACCTACTACAAAACTGAAAGGTATTCTGGAAAGAAATCAGCAGACATAGAAGTGCTATTATGACCTTAATTGTAGGAAAGTTCACGCTTTACATGCTGGAGACAGAATATGAATACAAAAGTTATGGGAAATGTACAGCCTGAAGCTGAGGTAGTCGATCAGGTAGCTAAACCAAGATCTTAGTTTATTCACAATGAAGATGGAAAGCTGTACAAGAGAAACCACAGATATTTTTAAAAGACAAATAGTGTGAGGTCCAAATAATATGATAATGAGAAATGTCACAAACAGTACTGATGCAAAAAGGTTGATATCTTAAGACTTCTAATAGCCAAGAGAGCTTCTATTGGTGTCATTTCCATGACAAAGTTATATTGTAGCAAGAAATTTCACAAAAGCATCAACAGAAGTTTGAAGACTACAGCCCTATTAAATATCCAAGTAATCAAAGACTATTGAAAAAAATTCATACAGATACACAGACAGTTTGAGAGTTTAAAAATATGCTAAAGTCTGAATGATTTAAATAAAAATTTGGGCAATAGCCCATTATATGCTTACCAGAATCAATTCTAATATAAAATGATCAGTGTAGCACAATTTATATTGCCTCATATAAATTGTATAAAATGCATATATAGATACGTTTGTGTGCATAAATATGTTAACACACACACACACACACACACACACACATGTGTATATATATATATATGTATATATATATATATATATATATATATATATATATATATATATATATATATATGGGTCCCTATCATATTATCGAAGTTTAAAAACTTCAAAAGTCATATAGTCGGGAAGATATGATCGAAGTTTCATAACTTCTAATGTTTTGAATGGAGATCTTGGTACAGCACGAAAAGGGAAATGAGGGAAATGTACCCTTTTCTGCGATGCAGTGAAATCTCAGAGTTAGTATATTCAATTAGAAGGGGTTGTGGGGGTGCAGGGGAGCTTGCTCCCCTGCAAAAATGTTAAAAATAGATTTATTTTTTTAATGTTCAAAGTTCCGGAATTTCAATCATATGGTCTCGGCCATATGAATTTTGAAGTTTTGGAACTTCAGTAATCTAAAATATAAATATAAATATATATATATATATATATATATATATATATATATATATATATATATACACACACACACACACACACACACACACACACATATATATATATATATATATATATATATATGAAAAAAAATTCATAGACTACGTGGAAGAAAAACTCAGAGGCTAAACTGGTGTATTTTGCACTTTCATTCTTTAATGGTAGTAGAACTTTATCAGAAATGTATGAAAATACAACCAGAGCACAATTTATTACATTAGCACAGACACAGAATCCCAGATCTACCTATCACCTGTAGTAATTAAAAAAACAATAAGACAGTAGTCTATGAGAAACTTAACAAAAGGGAATAGGAAGAGTGGTGTCACTTCTGCCACTTGTACCATAATGAGGCTCACTTAATATTGTAAATTTCATTGATACCTGGAGCAACTTCAGCATTTAAGATAAGCTGCCAGTTAAGCTCTCTGACTTCTAGTAGGGAAGTCACTGTCCCCGTAAAACACATCTAATTGTTCCAGTACAATAAATTTAAAACAAGTAAAACCAGTGCATAAAGAGGTATGTTTCCCCAGGGCATTGCTATAATCCTCATGTCGTATAGCTGCAATGTGTTCTTTGATGCGGTCTGACAATTTTCTGCAGGTTTTACCAATGTAAAAAAAACAAAAAAAAAAAAAAAAAAAAACTACAGTTATCACAGATGCCTACATAAACAATGTTGACACTATGGCAATCATAATTATATCTGTTAAAGCAAACTGTGTAATTGTAATGTTTGAATACATAACTGTTTCCTGTGCAAATGAACTTACAAACAACATACCCTTCACAAGGAAACATCCCTGAAGGTTTATCTGCTCTGTTAGAGTTATGAATCAACAGAGGCAGATCATCTGTCTTAAAAAAGCTCTGTAAAGTCTTAGTTCTTTTATAAGCAAAGCATGGACTTTCTCCTAGGGTGGTAGCAGCTTCTCAATGGCTAGTAATAATGTCCCAGTTTTTTTAATAATACATGTAATGGCATGCATATCCCTGCTTATTGGTAAAGGAAAGCTCAGGAAATGGTCAATTTTTGAAGAAATCTTTAATGTGGGTTGAAACCCAAACCACAGAATAGGCTTGAATTTAATGTAGCAAGCAGCAGCCAAGTCAAAGGAAATAGTTTTGACCAAAGCTTTAAGGTAGTTATTGGCCATTATTTTGTGACTTGATTTCTGCAGTCTTGTGCAATAATTTCTTTCATTTCAATGTGGAAATGTACCAGCAGGTGCTTGCCCTACGATTAATTAATTTATTGATTGAGCAACTGGTTGATTTGGGTTGATTTAATGCCCAGGTAAGCGTATTGTCCAAGGGCAAAAAGATACCATAATATTAAAAAGATGCATAATTTTTAACATGCATGAAGAGCAAACCCTAAATAGTTATAGAATGCTAGATAACGTTTAAATATTATGAACAGGATATGGCAAATGACTCAAAATCTGTAATGTTTTCAGGTTGCTTGTAAGTCTCAAACCCAGGACCCTGTACACCATAGCCACGGCAATTTACCACTAAGCCAGCTGAGCTTACTTATCACTTTACTGCACATGAGAACTTAACTGGTCATTTTGGAAAGTAATAATAATCATATATGAATACACATTTCTCTATTTAAAGGAATAGGTCACAGTACAATAAAAGGTATTGTAAAAGGCCAAAGTTAGGGAAGTAAAATACTGGAAACACTAAATTAATATTACCAGTGCTGAGAAATGGTGATGAAAGGGAAGAAGAAAGACATGAGAAAAATACAAAATTAAAAGATTTTGGTAATAGATATTACAGAGCTAATCATTTGATTTTAAGTTAACAATATAAACAGGAAAGTATAAAGGAGCTACCCTTTAATGTAGCTATGGATGACTAGTTTGAATCTAAAATAATTAGTTAGAATCTCTAAATTAGAGTCAGTTGCTAGATTCGTTTAGATATATTATTAAATTTCTTCTAAAACTGTTGCAGTCTGTTTTGATGGGAACAGGTAAGTGGTTCTAATGTGCTGAGTCAATTTCTCTAGAGTACTTGTCTTTTATTGTTAATGTAAATGAGGTCAAGGCACTGTCAAAGATTCAGTTTCCTCTGAGAATATATGATAATGTTATTTTATTTTCATTGTATCTCAGAGGATTGGAAGTAACTTCCACGTAATAGATTAAAGGTTAGTGCTGACTGAGAAAACAATTGGTAGTTGATGTAACAGGAAGTCAACTGGCTTTTTGCATTGTTACACACTGATCTCAATTCTTCAGGCTAGAGCAGAAAATCTGCAGATTGTATTAATTGAATCTGTAGACGCTATGTGTTTTGATTAGAGAGTAAAATTACAATTATAAAACAATACTTCAGCTTAGTAATTAAAGCATGCCTCACTATATCTTTGGTTACCCATTATCCAAAATATGCCCTGCATGTTGTTTTATTGAAGGGGCTATGCAAAGTAAAAATCATAAGTATTAGTGCATTTGATTTTTTTTTTTGTACCTCATTAGTTAGAGGGTCAACAGTTTTAGTAGGGTCATTCTTTCTTTGACAACACACATTGCACTTCTAAATAACAAAAATAATCATTCATTGTCTTCCTGCTACAAGGACTCCCATTTTCTCATCCCTTAGGCTCAAGAAGTGGTAGGGAAGGGCTTTCTGCAACCCATCTTGATCATAGCCTTCCATTTTTGCCTTTTCTTCCTCAAAGATAAAAAACTGTACTTCCTCTCCAATTACATATGCAGATTTGTTCTAACCTTTCCCAAACTATAATGTTATTGCACTTCCTCTATTCTCACTAAATGCTCACTCATAACAGCCTCAAATTTGTCATTGTCCCACATATTGCAGATAAGCTTCATACTAGAGTATCCTTGTACTAATTCTATTTACAACCTCATGCCAGTCATTTACTCCACAAACCTCCAAATTCTCTCTCCACCTCTGATTATTCATTCTTAATTCTTGCAGCATGACTCTTAGATGAGTCCTCTCCCACCCCTAGGAAAAAAAAAACTAACTAAATGAATGAATAAAATAAAATCAACAAAAATGCAGGCCCTTTATGATTTCTTTCTAAAAATGTTTACCTTATTGACAGGCAAATTGCATGCAGTTTTCAGAGACAGTAATTAGAAAACTGATCCAAGCTGTTCATTTCACAAAGAAAAAAAAACATAAACACATTGTTACTCCTGTTGATTTTATTTTATTTCACTTTATTTTTGCTTAATTGAGTAGTGCACTAATCACAGCTGACCATATGTGGGTACTAACTGGCTGAAATAATTCACAAAAAAGAAATATACTTTAAAGCTGCAGTTAATAAGTATATTACCAATTATAAAATAGATTTACATTTTACAATTGTATATGTTTATATTTCAAGTTTGCATAATTGAAGAGATACTGTGGGGTAATGACAGGCAGGGTAGACAAGGGTGGGGAAACTGAAGTTAAGAGTTCTTATTTTTTTGAGAAAGATTTAGGCTGGAGGCTAAGAGGCCCTTACATTATGTGGCCTGCTGTGTGGCAAGAGAAATTTGATTTGGTGCAGAGGATTTTTATAAATTAAATTTTGAAGGTGAGAAAGGAGGATTATAGTTCGATTATAGTGTCACTGTTATTCTCTATGTATCATCTTATATATATATATATATATATATATATATATATATATATATATATTTTTTTTTTTTTATTCAGGTAAATGATATTGCATATAAAATACTGTACCTCAAATTACTGTAATGTCTTTGAGGTTTTAATGATGTACCTCTCAGATGTAAGCTACAGTAATTATTTCTATGATTCTATAATTCTAAATGCATGCTAACAGTGTGCCTTATCAGTTACTTTGAATAATTATTTGTAGCCTGGACTATGGCTGAAATGGGTACTTCATGAATCAGTCCAATACCATGGTTAACAAACAAACAAATAAATAAATACATACAAACATGAATCCATACATACCCTCTGTCTTACTTATTAGTATTATAGGTGTATAATGAAATACCATTGCTATTTGGAAAATTTGTAAGTTCTGATTTAGTTTAATTTGTTATTTAGTTAGTTAGATATTTGTTAACTGAGGAGATGGACTGGTAAACTGACCCTTTTCAGACATGACTCAGACTCAGAAAGGCAGGACTGGCCTTAAGTGAAAGGCAGTGTTGCAGGCCTTGCTTGTTAGTCTATATTTTTGTGGATATGTGGCAGCCTCCCCACACACACACACGCATGCACACATACACACACTCACCCCTCCCCACCTAATTACACTAACGGACACAATTACCCATGTGCAAGCACAGACACACACATACACACTCACATGTGCACACACACACGCAAACACACATACATAGATCTAATTTACTCCCTCTTTACCTCACTAACTACCTTACTGCAACCTCCCAGGTAGACACATGCTCACACATACACTCACATATGCAGTCTCTCACATACACTCACATATGCAGTTTCTGCATACAGAGAGTCACACCCCCCAGTACTACCTGACAACTGAACTTCCCAGCACTTACCTCTGTCATGGTGGATGAACATGGCCTTTTGGCCATGTTTATTACCATGAGTACAAATCGCTCTGCTGCATAAATGCCTTACCGTAGATAGATTCAGATAGAGCATGTAGCTAATTAACCTATTTCTCTCCCACAGAATGTCTCATTAGCTTCCAGTACAGCTCAAGTGACACAGACAACGCTAGTGCTGCATGTCTTCATGTAAAAGCACCTTGACAGGACTATTTCTGAATGTGGACAGTTTACTATGTGTACACATTACAGTAACCTTTCTAAATTTATCCCTTTGTCTTACTCTTCAGCTTCTTATCAACATTCGCAAACTGTCTAAAAGTGCACTATAATAATGTGGAGGAAATAAATGGCTATTCCAAGCATATGGGCCCCCAGAAGCCATGGGATTCCAAGTATTTTGAGGTGCATTTTAGAACCCTTTTAACCTTTTGATTAAATTATAGCTTAAACAAGACTCATGAGTCAGGAAAGAAATGTTGCCTTACTTTAAGAAAAAAGGGTTAAATTTCACAGTTGCCAAAATAGTACTTCTCAATAAATGCCTCCCTAACACCCCAGAATTTATAGTTACATTTTGTGTACCCCTTTAGTGTTAGATTTGGATAAAAGTGAAAGAATATGACCACAGTCATATATTTCAAGATGTTTCTGTCATAAATATACACAGTATTCGGCCAAACCCCTTTTCCAAAAAGACAGCCACCTTCTATGTACCTCTCTGATGTTAGACAGACAAAAGTTAAAGAAGAAATGACCACAGTAATATATTTCAAGTTGTTGCTGCCAGATGTGTATAAGCAACTTATTTTCTTACCCTTTCCCCCACAAGATAGTTACTTTTATACACAGATGGCATCTGATTGTGAGGAAACTAGAAAGAATATCACAGTAATATGTCGCAACTTGTTGCTTCTAGACACAACAATGGCCCTAAACAAGCTGCAGGTGCCTTTGTGCACATATCTGAGGTTTTATTAAGAGAAAAGTCAAATAAATAATAATCATACTTTCCTCTCCCACCCCTAGGGAAAAAAAACTAACTAAATGAATGAATAAAATAAAATCAACAAAAATGCAGGCCCTTTATGATTTCTTTCTAAAAATGTTTACCTTATTGACAGGGCAAATTGCATGCAGTTTTCAGAGACAGTAATTAGATAACTGATCCAAGCTGTTCATTTCACAAAGAAAAAAAACATAAACACATTGTTACTCCTGTTGATTTTATTTTATTTCACTTTATGTTTGTTTAATTGAGTAATCACAGCTGACCATATGTGGGTACTAACTGGCTGAAATAATTCACAAAAAAGAAATATACTTTAAAGCTGCAGTTAATAAGTATATTACCAATTATAAAATAGATTTACATTTTACAATTGTATATGTTTATATTTCAAGTTTGCATAATTGAAGAGATACTGTGGGGTAATGACAGGCAGAGTAGGCAAGGGTGGGGAAACTGAAGTTAAGAGTTCTTATTTTTTGAGAAAGATTTAGGCTGGAGGCTAAGAGGCCCTTACATTATGTGGCCTGCTGTGTGGCAAGAGAAATTTGATTTGGTGCAGAGGATTTTTATAAATTAAATTTTGAAGGTGAGAAAGGAGGATTACAGTTCGATTATAGTGTCACTGTTATTCTCTATGTATCATCTTATCAATGACTCCTCTGGTACATATATATATATATATATATATATATATATATATATATATGGGTCTACTTCTAATGACCGAAACGCCGATTCGCCAACAGTGAAATCACCGATATATATATATACAACGCGGTTGATATATATATAATCCCGACAGACGGAAGACCGACAAGGGGAATGTGTAAGTGCGACCTGGTAAGTATGCGATAGTGAGGGATTTAGGAGTAGGGAGCGGACAGGTAAGTGTGCAAGACTCAGGTCTGTCGGGTTAGGGTGTGGGCTAGGCGAGTGTGCGGTGTGTAAGTGAGTTAGGGTTAGGGTGCAGGGAGGGGGTGTGTAAGTGAGTTAGGGTTAGGGTGCAGGTAGGAGAGTGTGTGTAAGTGAGTTAGGGTTAGGGTGCAGGTAGGGGCGGTAGTGTCGGACCTTAGGGTTAGGGTTTGGGTTAGGGCTAGTGGATATGTGTTGTAGTGTACTGTGTTGTTTACGTGTAGTGTCGGTGTTATGGTGTTAGTAGACCCATATATATATATATATATATATATATATATATATATATATATTTTTTTTTTTTTATTCAGGTAAATGATCTTGCATATACATTGTGTGTTGTATAAACATTACTGTAATGCCTTGTGTTTATAATCAACCTGCCTTTGATATAAAATACTGTACCTCAAATTACTGTAATGTCTTTCAGGTTTTAATGATGTACCTCTCAGATGTAGGCTACAGTAATTATTTCTATGATTCTATCATTCTAAATGCATGCTAACAGTGTGCCTTATCAGTTACTTTGAATAATTATTTGTAGCCTGGACTGTGGCTGAAATGGGTACTTCATGAATCAGTCCAATACCATGGTTAACAAACAAACAAACAAATAAATAAATACATACAAACATGAATCCATACATACCCTCTGTCTTACTTATTAGTATTATATGTGTATAATGAAATACCATTGCTATTTAGAAAATTTGTAAGTTCTGATTTAGTTTAATTTGTTATTTATTTAATTAGTTAGATATTTGTTAACTGAGGAGTTGGACTGGTAAACTGACTCTTTTCAGCCATGACTCAGACTCAGAAAGGCAGGACTGGCCTTAGGTGAAAGGCAATCATAGGCATGGGGCTCCCTGTTGATCAACACCCACTCCACACAACTCCCAGTGCTCCCCAGATCTCACCCACCCCCCGATACAACATCTAGATTACTTCTTTCTTGTTCTTTTACACTTGCTCAGGGATTCAGAAAGAATCGCATTGTTCACATTAAAAACTGCAGTAAAAATGCCCTGTTTATACAATGCAGTATTTTTGTATTCAGAAACATGTTAGCCTCAATGAGGAAATACTTCATTATCAGCCAATGTGCATGTATCTGAAGCACTGTTAACTACTGAGTATGCAGATCAACATTTCCCTGTGATAGTTAACACTGCTGACCAATGCGTCACATTGGCACAGAAACCCCCTATTCACTGTCTCATATACATGCACACAATAAAACACACACACAAACACCTCCATAGGGTTGCCACCTTCTATCGTGGCTAAAACTGGAATAAAGCCACACCCCTGTGTCATCAGTAACCCCGCCCACATTCTGCCTATTTCATGACATCACAATAACATCACTTGGCGAGGAACATCCTCTTTTCCCATTCCTGCTGCCTGCTTTTGGCTGATTTACTATGCTTTTCTGTAAAAAATTATAGTAAATCAGCCGATTTACAAACTCCAATTGTCTGTTTCCATTTTGAAACAGAATACCGGAGTTTGTACAGTGTTTTCTGGACTACCAGAGAATCCGTTTGATTTCTGGATAGTCCGGAAAAAAAATGGAGGGGTGGCAACCCTACCCCTCCATTTTATTTTTCTGGTAGTCCAGAAAACAATATACAAACTCCGGTATTCTGTTTCAAAAAAGGAAACGGACTATCGGAGTTTGTAAATCAGCTGATTTACTATGCTTTTTTGCAGAAAAGCATAGTAAGTCAGCTGAAAACAGGCAGCAGGAATGGAAAAAGAGGGCATTCCCCACCAGGTGATGTCACTGTGACATAAAAAAATATGGGTGGGAGAAGGGGGTGGGTGGGCAATGTTACTGGTGATGTTAGGGGTATGCCTTTACTCTGGTTTTAGCCACAGCAAAAGGTGGCAGCCCTACAAACACCACATACCTGTCCTTGTGTTGTCAGAACATGTTCTCATAAATCATGAATGATTAACAGTCAGCAATTCACAGCAGACATTAGAGGTTCAAACTTTGTATCCTTCAGTATATGCATGCCTGGGCAATAATTTATATTCTGGCAGCTTTATAAAGTAAATAATTAAAATCCACCCCACTTTGTCCTGTCAGTAATTTCTATTCTGGCAGCTTTACAAGGTAAATAATTAAAATCCGTCCTTTTTTGTCCCGGAATTAATTTCAGCTTTGTCTAGATTCCTTTTGCTATGAGTTGAGAGGTATGCTTTATGTTCTCTGTCTCTCTCTCTCTCTCTCTCTCTTGTGACCCATGAACTGTTGCAAGTATTTAGGAATGCCCAAGATCCTCATTATGTGTTAAAGAAACTGCTGCATTAGCTTGTTAGTTAGAGTAGCTGATGCTTCTTGTGGCAAGGATTCAGGATTCCATTCCTGTTTCTCCCCTTTGTTATTCTTTCTATTTTATTTTTTTAGATATTGTCCACATGAAAACCCTAGTTATCTAGTGATGGTGCAGAAGACTCTGAGGTGGGAGGTTACATGAGTGACATCTCTTTTAGTGTTTTTAAGGTATACTATTTAAATTACCTCTGGTGTCTAGTAGTTCCCCTCTCCAAATTTGTTTTAATCAAGTGCCTTTAAATCATATTATACAGGTATCCTGTGGGTCTAGTGTACCACCTCCTCACACACATCTTGTATAATTGTCCATAATGCATGAAGTTTTATCCCTGGTGAAATATTCCTTCTCAACCTACATTTTTAGTGTTATCCCTGGTAGATAGTGTTCCCCTAACCCAAATATTTAGTGTTCTGTTTGATGGCTTGTGGTTTCCTAACTCAACTCTTCACTTGCATTTGTCATTTGTAAATTCTATTGTAAACTACCTTGGAGCTTTTCTCCCTGGGTCTCCACTGAAAATGGTCTTTTGGCCCAGCTGGACACTACTTGGTTAGAAACAAAATAAATAAATATATAAATAAATAAGTCTTCAGAGTTATTCACTGGTAGCTCGTGTCCCCTAGCCCAATGCTGCAGGCCTTGCTTGTTAGTCTATGTTTTTGTGGATATGTGGCAGCCTCCCCACACACACACATGCACACATACACACACTCACTCCTCCCCACCTAATTACACTAACGGACACAATTACCCATGTGCAAGCACAGACACACACATACACACTCACATGTGCACACACACATGCAAACATACATACATAGATCTAATTTACTCCCTCTTTCCCTCACTAACTACCTTACTGCAACCTCCCAGGTAGGCACATGCTCACACATACACTCACATATGCAGTCTTTCACATACACTCACATATGCAGTTTCTGCATACAGAGACTCACACCCCCCCAGTACTACCTGACAACTGAACTTCCCATCACTTACCTCTGTCATGGTGGATGAACATGGCCTTTTGGCCATGTTTATTACCATGAGTGCAAATCGCTCTGCTGCATAAATGCCTTACTGTAGATAGATCCAGATAGAGCATGTAGCTAATTAACCTATTTCTCTCCCACAGAATGTCTCATTAGCTTCCAGTACAGCTCAAGTGGCACGGCCAACTCTAGTGCTGCATGTCTTCATGCAAAAGCACCTTGACAGGGCTATTTCTGAATGTGGACAGTTTACTATGTGTACACATTACAGTAACCTTTCTAAATTTATCCCTTTGTCTTACTCTTCAGCTTCTTATCAACATTCGCAAACTGTCTAAAAGTGCACTATAATAATGTGGAGGAAATAAATGGCTATTCCAAGCATATGGGCCCCCAGAAGCCATGGGATTCCAAGTGTTTTGAGGTGCATTTTAGAACCCTTTTAACCTTTTGATTAAATTATAGCTTAAACAAGACTCATGAGTCAGGAAAGAAATGTTGCCTTACTTTAAGAAAAAAGGATTAAATTTCACAGTTGCCAAAATAGTACTTCTCAATAAATGCCTCCCTAACACCCCAGAATTTATAGTTACATTTTGTGCACCCCTTTAGTGTTAGATTTGGATAAAAGTGAAAGAATATGACCACAGTCATATATTTCAAGATGTTTCTGTCATAAATATACACAGTATTCGGCCACACCCCTTTTCCAAAAAGACAGCCACCTTCTATGTACCCATCTGATGTTAGACAGACAAATGTTAAAGAAGAAATGACCACAGTAATATATTTCAAGTTGTTGCTGCCAGATGTGAATAAGCAACTTATTTTCTTACCCTTTCCCCCACAAGATAGTTACTTTTATACACAGATGGCATCTGATTGTGAGGAAAGTAGAAATAATATCACAGTAATATGTTGCAACTTGTTGCTTCTAGACACAGCAATGGCCCTAAACAAGCTGCAGGTACCTTTGTGCACATATCTGAGGTTTCATTAAGAGAAAAGTCAAATAAATAATAATCATACTTTCCCCAGACAACCAAAAGCTATCACAATCTTTTGTAAACACTCTTGGGTAGGGTCAGTTTTAAACTAGGTGGGGTCCAGGGCAGAAGTTAAAGAATAGCTCCCTTGCAAAGTATATGCCAAAATCCTCTTGAAGAGTTGGTAATTTAGGGGCTGAAATGCCCTCCAGAAACATTTAGGTTCTAGAGGTTCTGTGATATATTTTGTGCTTAATTTTATAAGATATTTCTTTTTCACTGCTAGTCAGAAGAGTTATATATGTGCTCCTCAATATTGCATATGTCCACAGAAAAAATAGCAATATTTTCACACACACGCATGCATGTGCACACGCACACGCGCGCACACACACACACACACACACACACACACACACACACACACACACACATGTGCACACATACACACAGACACGCGCGCATACACACACACACACACACACACACACACACACACACACACACACACACACACACACTACAATGTACAAACACATAGAAACATGCCAATGTTCACTCAAACACACACACGCACACTCACACACACACACACACACACACAACACACACATGCACCCACACACACACACACACACACACACACACACACACACACACACACACACACACACACACACACACACACACACACACACACGATAAATGTATCCCCTTACCTAAACCTTACCTACAAACACTCACATTTACAGTAAACCTAGCACACCCTCACATGCACACACTTCCATCCTTACACACACACACACACACACACACACACACACACACACACACACACACACACACACACACACACACACACAGACACACACACACACACATACACACACACTTACCTTTGTCAACAAAACACAGTCAGTAAAAATGCTGTTCACTCAATACATCCTCTGCACACATTTCCATACACCTCATTCTGTTAGCCAAAGCAGCATTTAACAAAATGTAGTACAGCCATGTGAGATTATCATACATCTATTTTAGTGGGTTGATTGGTTTTGTGGTGCTGGTGTGATGTTTTTGTATATCAGGTAGTGTGGCTGGGAGGGGAGAGTCGTGTATTTAATATATATTCGGTTAGAAGTGAACATATACTTAAACATAATGTGATGTAATGAAGTTCATTGCAGAGAGAGTATATAATCAAGATGTGGAAACATAAATGAACAGCTGTTTGTTAACAATATGAAATGGAGATAAAGAGTGACAAGGCGCCTTCTGCTACCCAGAACTGAAGAAGTTAGACAGCTTGCATTATTTCTGCATTATTCATAAACTGTTATGCTGTTACCATTTTTCAATAAATGTGTTTGCATCTGTTAAACTTGCACTGAAAAACTAACTGTATTGTGTATTGTATATGATTGGCCACTGTTATTGCTGGAAATATTCTCCATTCAGCATACTTACACACTGACTAAATAAGTAAATACATGCATACATACATATATGCATATATACATACATACATGCATACGTAATCAGATAATATTTACTGGCTAGGTAAATTCCAATTAACTTGTTTGGTGCAATTTCCTATACAGTCAGATATGTAGATATTGGAAAGCTCAATTTCCTTGTCTGTTGGTAATTGGTCTGACGATGTAGAACGGCATTTTATGTTTTGAAATCATCTTGAGTGGGTGCCCAAAGCATCCTAAAGAATACTAGGGAATTTGGTTGTATTAGTTAAGTAAGCTTCAGATAAATAGTTAATTCTAACCATAAATGTTTGCTAAGGTTTTGGAGCATTGGGTGAAGTGATATATCAGCAGCAAAGCTAACTGTCCAGTTATAAGCTTGCTCAACTTTAAGTGTACTGATTCTGAGAAAGATAATACATGCAAGGCGTAAAGTGATTTGGGCAACAGAAAGGCACAGGTTGCAATTGTTTTGGTTATAATGGAATTAAAAGCCTTGACACTGTATAGCATGTAAACTTTTAAATGGTTACCATAATAATGTACTTTACATGGATTATGCCTGAGCTCATTTTCTAAGAAAATTACAAGAAGCTTTAAGGATTTCACAACTTAAATAAAGGATGTACAGGCTGAGAAAGCAGTGTACCGACAAGACCACAAACAGTAAAACGAAAATCTCAATAAAATGTGGTCAATAAACATTAAAAAAAAATCCTTTATTACACAAATCCAACAGAAATCTTTTGAACATGTATTGGCTGCTTTTTTGTTGACTTTTAGATTTCACAATTTGAATAAGGACTTGTTGAGGAGTCACCCAAAGAGGTAATAATCTAGTCTTAAGCAAGTTGATAAGATGTCAATATATATCAGAACAGGAAGCATTTTATGTAGATAATTGCTGGCTTAAAGTAGAAAGCCAGTGGGAAGAGAATTAAATCCCTGCTGAAACATAGACTGTAGTGCTGGCAGAGGCAGAATAAATCAAGGTTGAATTATTGGCATAATGGTTTATCTTGGCAGCATTGCAGTGCATCTAGATACCTTTCACAAAGACATAAAACAGAAGGGGGCCAGGCACAGAGCCATGTGTAATAACTAGAAGGACTAGCAGATGGAGGCAGGTGGTATTACACTATCTGACAGCCACAGATCTGCATTTCATTCAGTAGCAGAGTGTACAGTTAGAAGGAGGGTCTAGATGGTAAGTATCAAAAGCCTTTAACCAGTCAAAGGGCAAAGCACCCACAACACTTCTATTGCTAAAGTCGGCATGAACATATTCAGTTATGCCGCACTAAATAGAATCCATGCCAATCTCCCGTACTGCTCACAATACTGCCTTACACTAAAAAAACCTCCAGTGACTTGAATTTCACCATCAACTCTTGCTGTCTCAACTTCACCTCACCCATTTCATACTAAACCAACCCCACTCCTGTCCTGCTCTCTCTTCCCTCATCACTCCTTATGTTCCTAACCATACACTCCATAGCTCCAGTCAATACCTCCTCCAGATCTACAAACCTAACAAATCCATTAGCAAACTTCTATATAGCCACTCAGTGGCAACTGCTTGGAATAAACTGCCCCAATATGTTAGATTAATCTCTGCCACTAACTGTTTTTAAAAAATTATTAAAAGAAAAAGAAAATCTACTATACTCTAGAACTTGCTCTTGTACTGACCCTACTTAATCTACTTATTCTCCCCCTACTCTGCTATCACTTATGCCCACATTCTATTTGCTCCCCTTCATGCTCTTTTAACCCTCCATTCTCCCATCCTCTGCTTGCTTCCATAGACTAGACTATACAACTTTGTTATCAAACCTGAGTCTGTGTTCTAGATCAACTACGAGCCACCAGCAAGCAACCGTACAGTGACTTAGTTTAACACAAAACTGCTTGAACCGACTCCTTTACTGTATCTTATCTCTATTTACTATGACCAAACATAACAGGATACCTTATGGTTCTTTGTTGATGCCCTGCATCTATAAGTAAATCCACTTGAATTATATATAAGTTACATTATACTGTGTGTTATTTTTGGCTATTTTTTACCATGGATGTATTGTAATAGTATGTGTTTACTATTTAACTGTATTGTGAATTTACACTTAAGATTTACTTATGTTATGTATCTTCTGGAGCTTTTCTCCTCAGGTCTCTGCTGAAAATGGGCATCTGCCAAGTCAGACCAACCCGGTTAACAACTGTCAAATAAATAAATAAATAGATGAATTGTTGAGAGATGGGCTATAGGATGTGAGTAAGGACACAATAAATCTGAGAGCATACTCATGTTTTCAATATAAACAGGACAAGAGAAGCAAGCAAGCCAGTGGTTACTGGTTGCAGCTGAAAGACCACATTTATCTAAAATGATTATTACTGTTAATTTCCACAATTTGGCAACATGATTTAAAAGTACATGTATACTTTTCTACATCTATTTACTACTGGATTCACAAAGTTTAAAGCTCCTACTTGATTGGCATGTATATTTCCTTATATTATTTATGTCGGTTTAATTGCTTGTTGGTAGTTGCTAATACAGATTATTTACTAAAAAATACAAGTACACATAGTATATCATGACAGTGATGTGAAAGGGAAGGGATGCTGAGATCTTTAAAATTTAGGGAAACAGGAAATTAGCAGTTATTGAGCGTAAATTAAAGTTTCAAGAAGTTTTTAATAAGGTTAACTTAGAAAGTTTGCATGTGTTTGTGTGTGTGTGTGTGTGTGTGTGTGTGTGTGTGTGTGTGTGTGTGTGTGTGTGTGTGTGTGTGCCCCAGTGTCTGTCTGTAGAAGGGGGGAGTTAAACTTGTTTGGCAGAAGTTCATTATTTTTATTTATTCACTGTATGATAACTAGATAATTGGGCTGGTCTTTTGACCATTTTTAGCCATGACCTGAGCTCAAAGACAGAGCATATAACAGTTATTACTTGTACTTACAAGATTAATACAGAACAATAGCCTATCATAAAGTATAACATAAATAAGACATTGTGCCCTCAGCATAATTTCAGTCCATCATTAAATGGAGATAAGCAATGCAAAATAAAAGAAAAACGACAGTATAGACAGTATTACAGCTTATAGGTCAGTATTGTTTAATATAAGAAAGCATTTTATTATATTAATAGTAAATTCAGTCAATATTCCCGAGTATGCAAACTTTAAAAATGTAATGGAACCTTATCCATTATCTTGGTAGTAATTGCACTTGGATTTGGCATGGTGATGTTCTTTGAGAGTTTCTTTAAATTCTTTAAAGTTTTCTTGATTTTTTTTCACTTCTCCGGACAAATGGCTCCAGATAGTTCTGTCTAGAGAATGTTCTTTCTCCTATTATGGATTAAAATGAGGGACATACTAGTGAGAGATATTTGTTTTGGGAGCTCCTTAGTTCATAAACATTTTCTTTCAAGGGAATTTTTAACTTTAGAGATGGGCAGTAGCTTTGATTTAATATCTTACGTATTAGTGATCATCTCAGCAGAACATATTCTGTTATCCACCAATAGCAAAGTAGTATTTTCAAGCAGTTTGCAGTACTGTAGCAAGGGGTCTGATGGAAGAATAAATCTGTAGGTTTTCTTCTTGGTTATCTGTATTCTATGGGTATTGTAAACAGAATGTTATAGAAGAAATGGAAGACCATCTTCAAGTTTAAGGATTAATAAAGCAATAACTGATGATGTGGGTGTTCACAAGGGTGAAGACCAAGTGATTAAACAAAGTCAACCATGGGTATATCTTCAATATACCACACATGGAGTAGGTTATTGCTATTTTATACAATGACATTATTTAAGAAAAAAATTACTTATTTTTCTTAAATGTTTGTTTGGTTGTCTTTCAGCTTTTCCCAGTAGGGGGTTGCCACAGCGGAACTCCGTTCCGCTAATGATTGGCAGTAGATTTTTTTTACGAAATGCTGAGGTGCCAGCTTGACGCCCAACCTTCAACGAAGGCATGCCCATTTACGCACGTATGTCTTTCGAACACTACCCAACCGCGGGGAGGACATGCAGACTCCACACAAAAGGCACTCCCAAGCCCAGCCGAGAATTGAACGGGAGAACCTCTTGCTGTGAGGTAACAATGCTACCGCCATACCACTGCGGTATTTACTTATTTTTCTCAAATAATGTCTTTCATCCATGTTGTTTCCTGATTGTGCTCTTTGATGATTTACTGTACGTTCGTATGAGACTTGCATTCCCAGGCTTACACAGTACTTCACTGGTTTAGCAAGCAAGCAATGGAGAAAGGATAATCTCTGCTGCTATTTTTTTTGACAGAAAAACAAAATATAACCTCCTGACAGTTTAGAGGTACAAGAAAGATAGAAAAATACAAGAAAAATCATATATGTTTTAGTTTGTAGAATGTACGTGATTTATCTTGTATTTTCTTGGACTGGTACGTACCTATCGATCTTTTGTTTTAAAAAAATGTGAATATGTGTGCATTGTCTGAAGGAAAGAAAGTCTGAAACTGAAATGCCTGTTATTATATAGTGACTTTGCTCCTTAGTGATTTTTCAAAAAAAAAAATTTAGAGGATCGAATTCACTAAATGATGACACACTTTTCAGTTTCAGAGTTTCTTTCAGTCTGACTAATGTGTGTCGAGCACATAATAACAGAAAAAAAAAGTCTAACCGCTTAATGACACTTCAGCAGCTGGACATTTTTTCATTGGTATATTCTCGATTTACAGCAGGCACGCTGGTTAGGCTGACCAATCAGTGTGCTCCTTTTTTAATGTTAATAGCCAGTCATTGTATAAGGTGTTTTTAACAATGGCTTAACTGGCATTTTGTGGGAGAAAATAGCTGACTTTGCTACATAAATTTAATTGTCCTGTGACTTTGCTGGTGACTTTGCTGGTGATGTAGTCTGCATAAGAGCTAAAAAGAAAGAGTAGAATAAATATTAGACTTAGATATTTTTGATCAGTGAGTTGGTAGAATTAATTCCACATTATGATGATGCAGTGGTTAGTGTTGTTCCCTTACAGCAAGAGGTTCCCTGGTTCAATTCTCTGATGGGGTGCCTTCTGTGCAGAGTCTGCATGTCTTCCCTGTGTTTATGTATGCTTCCACCAGGTGCTCCAGTTTCCCCCTACATTCCAAATACATGCAGTAGGTGGAGTGGACACTGTAAATTGGCCATAGGTGTGCATGAGATTGTGTGGTGTGGATGAACTACTATGGCAGGACCAGCCACCTGGTGGTGTAAACCTTGTGTCTATATGATTGTCACTATTGAAGTGACATGCTGACCCAATGTGCAAAAATGGGAAAAAAGGGTTGTGGATGGATGGATGGATGGATCTTTTAAGAGAACTGCAAAAATATTAAATAGATTCTTAGCAGTAGAGAAGACAATGACAGTAGATTTACTGGGGTTAATTGGTAGCTTGTTAGAAGGTGACCAGCTGCATAGCTGAAAAATGTATTTTGTAAGTCAGTGTGATTTGTACTTAATTGCAGAGAGTATCAACAACATACATAGCTAACATAAGGTTTGGAAGGTCAACGGGAGATCATGAATAAATATGGAAAATAGAAGTAGTGGACCTAGCATGGATTCCTGAGGTTCTCCAGGGTTGAGAGTACTAGAACTGAAGGGAGAGTTACTATGGTGAACTCAAAAGGCTCGGAGTGTCAAAGAGCTGTGAAACCAGAGAATTGTATTGTCTCCAAAATTAAGACTTTGCAGCTTTTTAAGAAGCAGGGTATGAGTAACAGTTTTGAAGGTCCTAGTCATTTCAAAGATCCAGTTAAATTTGACCTTCATTTAAGTTGCAGTAAATGGAGTCTGTGGCTGTGAATGTGCTAAAAGTATTACAAAAGTTATGTTGTGCATCTGAGAGATGGCCATATCTGTTAATGTGGTTAAGTACCTGTTTCTATAGTAGTTTATTTCATATTTTTATTAAAGAACACAGGCTAGCAATAGGCCTATAGTCCTTCAACTCATTTGAATTGTTTACTTAGTGGAGTGGGATTATATATGAGTGCCCACACAAAGACTGAATATATAAAATGAATCCATAATGAATAACATTAAATGTACAGCTACAGTACTTATACGTGTACAGAAAGTGGATAGAATCAAGATCTCCAATATTAACAAAATAATAAACATAGCAAAAAATAATCATCCAAGAATTTTAGTGATGGACAGAAAAGACAAGAATTGTTCAGGTAGAAAGATTAAAAAATTAATAGTTAAATTTATTATTAGGTTGTTTTACATGTAGGTAGACAGGTTTGTGAGGGTATATTAATGTACAGCAGAAAGAAAGTCAAACATTTAGTATTAATTAAATATTATGTGAAAAAATGGTAGTGGGAAATATAGTATTAATACTAATTGTGTTACTTGTGATAGTGATAGAGATGAACTGAAAAACTTGAAAATGAGTGTCAGAAAGAGATAAGAAAGCAAGGGTGAAAAGGAAGTACAATTGAGTGACAGGGTAGGGAAACATTTTTTTTTTTTTAGTTTAAGCAAGATAGCTAAGATAGACATTGGGCAGGATTCAATAAACCCTACAGGGCTCGCTGAAACCATATTCACATCACAGTGGTATACGCACACGATAGTGTGACAATTTCTATTCAGTAAATGGCTGTACATAATGTGTACAGCAACACAAACATGATAAGCATTGTGGCATGCTATTTACTGCATAAGCAGCTGAAGTGTACATGAATCAGCCAATACAAGATGGCGGAGTTGTTCAGATGCTGTAAAGCAACTGTGTAACCTTAGTGTAGCCTTTTGCATTGTACTCCAAAACCTACTGGAATACAGCCACAGAAAATACATTGGAGGGAAAGCATGTTAAGGGCTGCTGCAGCTCTTCTGCATGTGTACATGCAACAGGCTCAGGTCTATGCTGCTGCTGCTGCTGGTAGACCTCAGACAATGATGAGGAGAAGGGGGAGGAGAAGGGAATTTAGACCCTGTTTAACTTTCCATAGTCTGCATGAGGTGAAAATAGTGGAGCACTACCGGGTGGATAGAAACACACTCCAGGAACTCTGCAACCTCTGTTGCCCTCAACTGACAGCAAGGACAAACTGAGGGGAACCAATACTTGTGGAGAATAAGGTATATGTAGCACTTGGAATATTAGCTACAGGAACCTTTCAGTGACCCACGGGGATATGCTGGGGGTGTCACAGTCATCATCGTCCAGTATCTTACACCATTTCCTGAATGCTATGACACAGCATGCCAGTGACTGTATATATTTCCATCCTAACCCTGAGGACAGAGCAGGAGTTTGACCCTGCAGCACACTTCTCTTAAACATTTTGGGTGCCACAGACTGCACATGCATTAAGATCAAAGCACCCCCGGGGAACAGGGAAGGGTTTACATCAACAGAAAGAGGTTCCACTCCATTAACTACCAGGTCATGTCTAATGCTCGAGGATTCATCCTGAATGCATGTGCTGGCAAACCTGGCAGTTACCACAACTCCCATATCTGAAACACTTCATAGCTCTTTCAGAGGTTTTCCAGGGATGATGCTCCACAAGACCATTTACTGGGGGGTGCAGGGTATGCACCTGAACCATGGCTGATGACACCCATAAGAAATGCACATGCAGACTTACAAATGAACACTATAATGATGTACAGGCTCAAACAAGAAATATCATAGAGCATGCATTTAAGCTGTTGAAGTCATGGTTTAGATACATCGGGGGAGCTTTGCAGCATGACCCCAGTATTTGTGCCAAAACTGTCACAGTCTGTGCCATCCTACATGATATCCTGCAAAAACAGCTGTAGCAGGAACACCAAGGGCTAGGAGCAAATGTTCCACCACCACTGGCATGGTTACCGCATCCATGCACAAGTGGGGAGTCAGAGGGGGAACTCACAGCTGCTGTAGGTGTAGGTAATGTAGGACTGCACAATATGCCCTCACTCTGGCAAACAGGCAATGGGTAACACAAATGCTGACCTCCTAAGGGAAACACCTTTCATCCTACATACATGCACAGAGTAAAGCTGATGCCAGGCAATGAACACAACCTTTATTTAAACATGTAATGGCTGTGTACTGCTAGCATAAGCCAGAGTCGGCACTAAATGACAACAGTTATAACTGCAGGACTATCAAGGTAAGTGTTAAACCTGTAAATGAAAAATAAATGTGCAAGAACTTGAATGACTGGCAGATGCCTGCATAATGTTACATGTAAATATAACTAAGCAGAATGTGTGTGAGTTGTCCAGCAATGACATAAATATGTGACATGACTAATTTCTGTAATACATATATATATATATATATATATATATATATATATATATATATATATATATATATCTATATGAAGTTTAACAACTAACATACCTCGTGCATCTAAAATACCAAATATTGAAAAAGCAGTCCAAAGTTTCCTTATTCCTACATTCTCACAAGTGGAGTAATAAGCATGAGTCCTGTATCAACAAATTCAAGATAGGAATCACAATATAAAATGCTTTAATAATTCAGAAAAAAGTCCATATTACATCACCAATACATATCCTAAGCACTCAGTTTGCTATATACCCTGTGCATCAGACATATACATATGTAACCCAGAATCCAAAAGATCGAAACATGGTGATGGCACAGTTATCATCATTTGCAAAGGGTGGGAGTTGTGAGGGTAGAAGGCGAAGGCTGGCAGCAAAGTAATGAGTGTGTGCAAGTAAGAAACGCAGGCAGGCAGGAATGTAGATAATATCAAAGGGCCACTGAGACAGGATGATCTGCAACCCTCATTATTTCCTCACATAGCTGATATGTGTGGGGGTCTGTATGGGCACTCTATGAGAAATGTGTGTACGAGTGGCTGAATGAACACAGCCAAGCTCTTTGCCAGCAGTATACCCTGGTATGTTAGACAGGTGTAAACTACGCATGAGAGAGGAATCAGTTCAGTGTAATCACTTCTGACCGTGAGAACTGACTCTGCCAGGAGTTGCACTGGCACATCCAGAGCCATGGTCAGATGTGCTGGTGCTACCTGAACATAAGCAATGTCTGCTGGATGAGCTGTCCTCAGTATTACTTCAAAGCCCATGACCCCAATGCAGACACCTCAACCACCGATGGAGCAGTGGAAGTAGTGACAATAAGGAAGCAGGACCAGACATGCCACATCGGCTAACACCAGATAATGTTGCAGCCCTATGGCCATGTGGTTGCTATATCCCTCACAGCAGATGTTCCATCACAGACACTGCCTGTTTCAGTGTGGCATTCATCCAAGCCATTGAATTGGCCTCACAGTGGAGGCAGTCAAGCACATATCTAGAAACCTAAGCATGACCTCGGAGGCCCTAGTAGAATGTGTCTGTGCCTCCATGACAGCCCTATACATACATTGCGTGACACATAATGATGCACCATGTGGAGGGAGGACAACAGGCCTTCTCTGAGGAACCCTCCTGTGTGACACCTCACCCACACTTTGGCTACAACCTGAGTCAACTGGCACTGAAACCACAGTAACAACATGACCCTGATTAATTGTATCACCCTCAACCTGTCCAGTGTCTGAGGGCTCAGTGGAATGAGTATGTGTTGGTGTACTGACTGAGCATGAAGGAAATCCATAGGATGTGCGAGCCACATTCTCAAAATCAGACTGAACCACTGCACCCCCAAATCCATGCCTCCTTTGGGCCATCATCATCATCAGAGCCTACCGATACTCCAGCATCAGGGAGTAGGAGTCCTACACTCACCTGTGATAATAAGAAACAGACACAAGAATAAAACTGCTACTCCCCTAAATATTAACCCAAAAAATCTGAACAAAAATTAGCACTGGTCGGACAATTGCAGATGCTACACAATACAGACATTCATTACACCTTCCTCACACATGCAGATAATATATCTAAGCAATGCTTACTAATAAGAAAAGAAACATTTGATTACCATGTGCAGATGTCTCAAGACTTAGCAGGGAGGATGACCCTGGAAGAATTGAAGCAATGAAATGATAGTTATTAAGGATCACAATGTGAATAACACTAGGACAGTGAATAAACAATCAGATAGATGCCCTGTAAGAAATGGCTGTAACTGAAATATGTTTGAGCTGGCCCCCCACCCTCATGTCTGTTGCCCCACTCTCTTGTATAACCATGAATTATCAATAGGTATAGATCTAAACCATTTATCACAAACAGTAGCAGCCAAATTATATTTTAGTCTACAAGACAATAAAATGTTTCCATATGTAAGCCTACCTGGAATCTGCTCCTGGAACACAATAGGCCTCTCAGCCACATGAACTCCAACATCAATCACACTGTGTGAAGGCTCCCCTGAACTGTCTGGATCTTTGGCAGTGGACAGGAACTCCTCATTTGGTGTCAGTGGTGGCTTGATAGCAGGAAAACCCACCATATTCAGCTGTTCTTAGGCAACTGCAGCTGTCCTCCTCCATGTCGATGAAATCATGTCAGTTGCCCTATGCCACACCTGATCATAATTATGGCCATGACCATCAGCTGCATGCTGGAGAGATAGATTCCTGTCCCAGAGATTTCCCATACTCTAGGACAAGCTACCCATCTATGTCAAGCAAAGTTCCTCATTAGCACTCTTCAAGAAAAATCTGGATGAGTGGATGGGAAATAGGAAATACACCCTGGGGAGCACTTCTGTGGCTCTGCTCGACAGGGGCACAGGAAAATAACTTTCTTGGGTAGCGTAAGCCAGGGAACCTTGTTGGCTAGGCTTACTTAGGCCCTTGGGCTGATAGCCTAGTACCTACCTATGAACCTATGAACCTGCATTGACATCAACAACTTCCTGGTTCCACACGTCTTTTCTGGCAGTCATATCCCCCTGGCATCTCTCAAGTAAAAAGTCTCCATGGAGCCTAGAGCCTGGATGGTGACCTCATTCGCAGCCTGACTAAAAGGTTTTTTTTGGGATTTGCGGCTTGGGTGCCATAATCTGATGTAACATAAAACAGAGAAGGACAAAACCCATTAATAGCACATAACTAATGTATTTTTTCCATTAAATAGTCAAGCTGTGTACCCTTTGTCAACACAAAGCACTTGAAGCACAATTCTCATTTAGGACCACAGAATGGTAGGTTGCACCCCAACACAAATGTAAAGGTCTGGACAAACACCCCCATTCTATCAACATTGCAATACTGAAGAATGCAGTTATTTCATTGATTACTGGATGACAGTTATCATTTCTAAATAGTCACAAATGCAAATTAGGAATGCCAGTCAGTCTTCAAACTATGCCCACTCCTGCTGTGGAGGTTAACCCAGGGCATCTGATAAGCCTAACATCACTGTCAGATGCATGAATTACCCATTGCATTGGATGAAAAACATAATTGCAGTTCTCTACAATCCTAAGTGAAATTGCAAAAGCAAATGGCAAGAATGTATCTGAGTTGTAAGTATAACCTGTGTCTCTCACAAATGTAAAACCCTGCAAAAACTGTTTATGCCAACATTGAAGTATGAGAACTGCATATTGATCGCCCTTCATTTTTCTACTGGCTATATAAATAAGTTTCTAAAATGTTATAATCTACATGTCCTTGAATAATAGGAACATACCTTAGCAAACTAAGTACTTTTCTGCGAAAAAATCTCCTTCAAAGAAATACCAATTTTCTGCTTTCTCTGTAACAAGTCTCCTCACCATCAAGTTCCCTAGCTACACATTTACCTTTTTATAGTGCAGACTCATCCCACTGAGCACTGTGAAGATGCAAATGAGGTGTGAACTTATTAAAATTGCTGAATACCAAACTTTTGACTTTGTGTATCAGATGTAAACAGTGTCGCTTATATACCATTGTTAGGTGCTAAAGGCTCACAACTGTGAATGATTAGTCTGAGTGAAGGAAGGCACAACAGCAATTCAGACATCCTTCCCTACAGTGGGTGTGTCAATGAGGATATGCTTACAAAGTGTGTAGGTATCTGCAGTGAGCTTTTAAATCAAATTAGACATCACACATGCATATTTTTGGCCATAATAGCACAAGTGTCCTGTCTTTGCTGAAAACTGTTGCTCACTATTATGCATTTGTATCACACTTTGAAAGTAAAATGATAGGAAATGCACTGCAAGTTGTATGTCTGATAGTAAAGCAGAGATAAGTTAAGAATAACCAGAATACAAAGAGAAGACAGAGCTGCATTTTTGCAAACAAATTCATAGATAATTGTGTGATCACTCATTGCACTAACTATGTTAGCCACACATGTACAATCAGCTGAGCATGTCCAGCTGTATGAACTGTTAATACTTAATATGAAATATGAATTGCTTGTGTGCACATGATTTGATTGATATTGCAAAGCTGAGTTTGTGGCAAAGAGAAATAACTAGCTACAACAGTATTGTATAAGTGCAATAGTCTGATGGTTCAAATCCAAAGCTGTCTAATTGTTTAACCTTTGTTTCCCTTTTTATCCTTTTTTTGTTTTCATGTGTGCAGCACATGGCATAACAAAAGCACAGTTAGCTGCTTAAGAAGTGAAAATTTAATTTCAGTCACCTTACAAAGCGCAATCACTTTTAGTAGCATTATGCAACAGTCAACATCATGGATGGTAATGACTGCAGAAGTTCCACCCGTTACCCGACTCTATCTGTGGCACAAGATATATATATATATATATTGAGCTAAAAAGATAGGACATAGATAAAGTGAGTTGGAGTCCCACAGTAGTTATTTTTACTGAGGAAGGGTCAAAATGAGTATATATGTTTGCTATTGCCTTTTATTTTGTGTGTTGCCTACCATTGCACAAGCAGGGTTCACTACTTAAGGAAAAAAGTGAAGCATTGAATTTGGTTCTCCTTCCTTTGTGCAAACAGTCTCAGTGGCGATGCATGACCTTCAGCACTCTGAATAGTATTGAGTGTAGAAAATACACCTGCAGCTTACCTTTACTTGTGGCAGCAGATGTAAGTGTAGTGAGATCATGTTCAGAACACAGATGAGCCATGGTTCAAATACAGTGCACTCCAATTTTAGTAAGGGTTTCCCTTTATAATTTTTCACACAACTTTGATTATAAAGGTAATACTACATACCAATTGCTAAGTGTAACAGGTTGATTGACAGCTATCATTACTGCATGCATACACATACTTTTGTAGGTATCATTTGTGTTATGTATGCAACTGGTTTAGTATGACAGTGATGACTGTGTAATAAAAATGCAGTTACTTATCTCTCATGGACACAGTAGCTTACACACAATCATCTGCACCCTGCCCAGAACCCAAGTATAACTGTAAAACAGAATGTATTCTAAGGAATGTCCCAGAACCCAAGTATAACTATAAAACAGAATGTATTCTTAGGTATGTCTATCCATTTCCAATATATTGTGAGAAATTTAGTCCTGCGTCACACCTGAGAATGCATGAGCCAAGACCTTTCAATGTAAAAAAAAATACAGGCTTTATTGAAGTAAGCACCAGTAACTCTTTAAATTATATATGTGTAATGACCATGGCTGGCAAACACTTATTCTGTGGGAATGAGAAATAATTACCTATGTGGACATGTATGCATTCCCTTTTACATAGGTTTGAATCCCACATTGTGCAAATTACTTTTAACAGTGTGCAAGTCCCAAAAATTATGTGTCAAGTCATCCCATTGATCTCTCCAATGTCATGGCTTAAAAACCAAATCATTTAGCATTTCAGTGCTGACCACTGGACATGTGAGACCAACTATTGCAGCATACATGCCATAAGTCAATGCTAAACTTCACATCACCATTGCTGCTTCATAAACTCACTTCCTCGTTGATTGGCAATGTTTCTCTTTGCTTACTATCTAGCAAATGCAGTTGGCATGGTTGTGTGTGTTTGTGCACTGGTCATAAAACACAATATTGCAAATTTGCAGAAAACCATTTCAACTGTTGTTAGAAGACCTTTGCAGACATGGCAGGAGATGGGAAGGATGGTGCCAAATTCAGGACACAGAGCTGGGGTGTGGAGGAGTCAAAAATATTTGTTGCACTCTTTGTGAAGTGCTACAGATGTAGGCTGCTGCAGAGGGACTATACAGGGTCTGAGTACAAGGCTCAGGCTTGGAATAGCTTAGCCAAGACTGTGTCCAGTGTGACTGGCATACCATGCACTGGGAAAATTGTAGGCACTACTGCAGTGACCTTAGGAGATGCAGGCAGGCACAGCTCAAGTACTGGCTGGATGAGTTTCAAACTGCTGACATCCCCCAGTTGTGTAAGTATACAGATCAAGCAACTTGAAATGATATGGAATGCTGTAGATAACCAAGAGTGATATGCATAATGCTTACATCTCTTTTTCCTTCATTCTTTATTTTACAGCTGCAGATGAAATTACAGTGAACAGGGAGTCATATGCTGAGAGATTGGAGTGACTCAGAGAGACCATGGGTAAGTCTGGTGCACAGCTGACCTTGATTGCAGTAAATGTGTTGTGATTCCATAGATCAGTATCAACTTCAGCGTGCATATGTTAACTGAACAGCAAGCACGCACACTTTCTTCTGTATCTCTTGGTAATTGCATTAGGCAGATGTAATAGTATATTCAGATTCTGTGGGTTCAGTTCGCAAAAGTAATCTATAGATTCACATTCAACATGTATAATTTTTAAATTTGAAATGCAGCAATATTGGCTTTTATGCCATGTTGTTAAATTAATCTGTTGCATCTTTAAAAGCATAAATGGAATGTGTGCATATTCCAAGGATTACTTGTAACAATTCACAATTATTTTTGGGATTGTAAAAGCTGTATAGCTACTATAATAAGAAAATGATATTTATTGTAATAAAACAACAATGTGACATTTCATGTTTTAATCATCTTTTTTTCTTTTTTGCCTCACTCCACCCCTTATCTTTCTATCTCTCTCTTTTTTTTATGGGCAACCTGGAATCACACCATTCTGATGTCATATCTTTCTGTCAACAAATCAAATTCATTTCAGTGCAGAGAGGTGGACCAGCCACTGTGGCTCATCCTGCCAACCTTCAACCAGCTGCTGTACCCACAGCCAGCACATCTGGGATGCAACCAGGGAGTAATGCCTCCACACCTCCTGCTCCATCTGGCCCATCCACATCAAGTAGCATTGCCCTGGCTGGTGGTATAGTGGTATCCTCCGGGAGTACTGGTGTAGGCGGTGATTATGTCACCTACCAGGAGCAGCCATGGATTGAGCGCGATCTAATAGAGACTGGCCTTGGTGCCCACAGCAGCTGACTGGAGAGGTTGCACATTAAACGGAAAAGAGATTCCCACATCAAACAGTCTCAAAGGGAACTTGATGACAGTTCTGAGGGTGAGGACTAGAGTCTCACTGTTCTCAAGCTTGATGGGTATGTGCCTCTGATGTCCTCGCCCTATCCTCAATCATGGTGCCCCCAAACTTTTCTGTCCATCACCATTCCTGTGTCTGACTTGTATGCCCTGTTTGTCTGCACCTGCTTCCTCACTGATCCAGACATTCTAGATCCTTCCCTAACACTCCTATCTACTTGAAATGCAAAAAGAAAACAAAAACGGGCACCTGTCCCACAAAAAAATAATTGTCCCATACATAGCTCTACACGTCGCATACGCATCTTCTCAACACACTTGATTTGGCCCAGTTGGCTATACAACATCAGTGTATTGTTGCCACCCATTCATGTTGTGGTAACAGTCCAAAATCATCCAATTTTGTTGACGTGTGCAAATGACTGTATTGAAGAAGTGGACATAGAAGTTTTTTTTTTCCTAATTCCTTCCTGCAAATTCCTGTATTGCTTCCATTGTGTTCTGCCCTGTACTCCCCCCCTGCCATTTCACCACTTTCCCATCAACCACATTTTCACACGTTTAATGTAGTCAAAAAATAAAATTACACACAACATACATGGCAAGAAATGGCCCATAGAAAAAGCCTTCACATTTCTTCTCTGCTGTTGTGCACAGTTTGGCATTGCACACTAATGCAGAGTGGTGGCAAATGGCTGTTCATGTCCTGTGGCAAAACCTGTTGAGTTTTTGCCATCTGCTGTGCTAGTCTGGTTATCTCCATGCAATGGTGCTTAAACCTGCTGCACTATAGGAATACAGAGTAAAGGCAGAGTAAAGCCACTACTGTGAAACAGTTACTCTGACAGCTCTGTACACTGTTGGATGTAATAAACTGTAACTTCCTATATGGAGTATTGCTATTAATCACTTGATTGAAGATTCTTTTTGCCCAAATTATCAAGGCTTAGATTCCAGATGCATCTTGCATCATTTCTTTATACACTTTTGATATGTTTAATCACCCCATCTTAACATTTGCCACAGCTATGACTTCTCACAAAGATATGTTGGATACTGGCCAAAAAATTTTTTTTGCATCGACAGCCATCTCCACAACTGCGACATATTTAATCAACCTTGTTCTGCTTGTCATAAATTGTTGTCCCTCTCCTAGCCCTTTTTTACCCCGATGTCAATCACTTCTTGCTTCAGAGTATGGTGGCTTAATAATGAGAACAGACCAAAAACATGTCCACGAATGTTACATTACACAAAACATTATGTATATGTCCATCTTTCCTTTATGCATCCCTTCAGTCTCACCCCTCTTTAGGGATGTGTATCTATTAGGCTGATGGATGTACAGGTCATCTCCGGGTGTCTGCATACTGGCATGACTGCTGATGGATAGTACAGACATGTTGCCTTGATTCAATAAGGGATAAGTGGTCCTGTACTATACAAGGTTTCAAAATCTGCAGTAGGATTCCCTGTGTATCATGTTCATGTGATGATGGATGAAATATTCATCTAATGTGATGTGGAAACTGTCCTTACTGTGAAGAAGCATACAGCATACTCTTTTCAGGATTTCTGGCCCTACACAAATAGGAACTTATCTGCCGAAAAATTCTAATAATTTCAAAAGATGTACCAGCCCTTGTCATTTTTAGCAGGCTGTACATCATTGAGGCCTCCAAACTAGCCTACTAGTACGTGTATTGAGGTAGGTGTTACTGGTACAATTTGGGGAAGACACATACTTTACTGTAATCATTGATAGTAACATTTGCAGTCCTGATCACATTTACTTAGCTAATAACACCCTAACACCATTTGGAAAAAAAAGGAGTCATCTGAATTTGAACCCTGGCTCACCTGTGCTTTAATTAGGAGTTCACTGCTAGGCAGCACTTCTATTTTCCACACTCAGTACTCTCCAGAGCGCTGACAGCTGCACATCACCACTGAGCCCGTTTGCATGAAGGAAGGCATGTTACATTAAACTTTTCATTGTTTTCCTTAAGTAGAGACCCACATTTGCTCAGCACATAACATCACACAAACTGGCCAACAGTTATTTATGTAATAAAACTTTGGCTGCTACATTTCAAAGATAGACTACAGCATGAACATCATACTATCTGCTAGCAATTTATCTGATAACATATCTTGCAAACCTGGTACAGGAAACACTTAACAGCAAACAGATATATTTTGCAGTTAATCCCAATCAGATCAATTACTGCATGCCCTTATTTGTGCACAGTTTGACATTAAGTACTAGCGGACACTGCTATTTCACAAGTCTAAGCTGAATTCCTGAAACTGGAATCATGCATGCTTTTCATCATCCGTGCAAATCAACTTCTGAATGATGCCCTTTGTGAAGAGGTTTTTAACATGTCTAACTCTGGTTGCTGGGCTGTAATCCTACAATACATGGAAATGCATTCATAAACACATGAGGAGGGCAATAATGTGTGCTTCACTGAACACATACTTTCTGATATTCATAAGTGCCCTGCAACAATGCACTTGCAAATGATATATCAGGACTTGGGCCATTTTCAAACATATTCCAGAATTGCAGAGCATAACTGCATTGTTACATTTGGTATGGGTTTATAGTGAAACCGGACAGTGATCATCCATGGTCATATCCCATTGATATTATGAATAACTTATATTAATGTGGACATACCTTTATCTGAATATGTAGACACATAACTCCATCATTGCACTACTTCTGTTTCCAAAGTGTGTGCTTGTGTGTGTGTATGTGTGTGATCTACAAAACATCCTGAAAAACAAGTACATGTCTCTCTGTCTCTCTCACTTCTGCAATATGCATTCATGACAGTTTTGTTCATCTAGGTTGTAGAATGCTTTTATATGCCCTTTTGCAAACTGCACTAGCATAATCATATCACAAGTCCTGGTTTTGCAAACATGTCTCATGACAGTATATGTTACCTGCGACAGTAGAATGAAGTCAACCTCTGTAAAGTGCACTGTGATAGAGTTCAAATCAGATTTTGGGGTGGTGCAAGTGTTAAATACTGAGTTCTCTAGCTTGTGTAATTAGATAGTTAGGGGTTCTAATCTCACAGTAGGCAAAGTGTGTGTGTGCGTGTATGTGTGTGTGTGTGTGTGTGTGTGTGTGTGTGTGTGTGTGTGTGTGTGTGTGTGTGTGTGTGTGTGTGTGTCTATGTTGGAGTGGTTGTTTGTGTAGTCTGAAGAGCAAGAATCCAGGTCCTGCCACTCTCATTCAAGTAGAATTCAATGGATACCTTTACACTGCTACTTGACTCCACACCGGTTTTATACAGCCCTCCCAACATTCTCTACTCAACATACACTGATGATGATGTCATCTCCTATAAAGTGGATGCTGACAGTATTAAACTCAGACTTCTGCTGTGCAATGAACATTAAGTACTGTATTTGCTATCTTGTAGGGGATCTAATCTCACAGGAATTGACTTAGTTAGTGGTTCTAATCTTGCAGCAGTCAAATTGTGTGTGGTTTTACAGTCAGTAGAGTATAAGTCCAGGTCTTGCAGTTTTTAGACAATACTTTTAGACTGCTACATAACTCCACAGCAATTTCATACAACCCTCCCAGCATCCTCTTCTCGGCATACACTGTGATGCCATCCCCTGTAAAGTGCGCTCTGACAGTGCTAAACTCAGACTTTTGTGGTGGTCTGAGTGTTAATTACTGTGTTCTCTAGCTTGTATAATTAGATAAATAGAGGTTCTAATCTCTCTACAATCAAATTGTGTGTGGTTGTTTGTTTAGGTTTGAATGTATGTATAATCAGAAGAGCTTGAATCCAGGTCATGCCACTCTCAAACAAGTAGCATACAGAAGATACTTTTACAGTGCTACATGACTCCACAGCATTTTAATACAGGTCTTCCAACATCCTCTTCTCAACAAACAGTGATGATGTCATCCCCATAAAGTGAAAGCTGACAGTGTTAAACTCAGACTTCTGCAGTGGTGCATGTGTAAAGTACTGTGTTCTCTAACTTGTGTAATTAAATAGGTAGGGGCTTTGATCTCACAGCAATCAACCTGAGTGTGAGGGTGCATGAGTCCCTTCATTTAACTATCAATCTGCAGGCAGTTATACACTGCGATGTGAGTACACATCTATGTCAGACAATCCTCCCAACAGTCTTCTCTGCATACACTGATGATGTCATCCTCTATAAAGTGCACTTTGAGAGTGCTTACAAAAGACTTCTGTGGTGGTGCGAGCATTAAGTACTGTGTTCTGCAGATTGTCTAACTAGATAGGTAGGAGTTCTAGTCTTACAGCAGAGACTACTTAAGTGTGTGTTTGTTCAACTACTAATCTGAAGACAACTTTACACTGAGATTGTGAGTCCATAGCTATGTCATACACTCCTACTCAAACAACTTCTTCTCAACATACTGAGATGCGGGTCCACATCTATGTCATACACTCCTATTCAAACATCTTCTTCTCAACATACACTCATAATACCATACCTTATAAACTGCACTATGACAGTGTTAAAGTCAGACATCTGTGGTCATGCTATTCTTACATTGTATGGAATGTATTATATGCCGACACAGGTGTGGTGTTCAAGTCTGACCTCAGTCAGTTGGTGTAAATGGTATATAATGGTAAATGTAAGATTTTTGAATCTCTTTTCATTTGACTCCCACAGGGGAGAAACTTTTTCACTACCCCCCTGAATCCAACACCCCCTTTTTACCATTTGTCCACATAACATACTTTCTCCAGAAAACTGAGGATGTCATCATCTCAAAGATGTATACACACATCGTGAAGCAGAGCCCCTCCATTACCCTTTATAAGCCATCTTAAGATCACTGGATGTGTGATTGCTAATTTTGTCATGGAGCTCTGCACATGTCACATATGGACAGAGGCAGTCTGTATTCAATCAAACACATAAACACATATGTTCCTACCCCTACTATATCCCATCACATAGATGTAGCGATCTGGGTTTAAATGGGATAATAATTGTTAGGATTTAATGTGTTCTTGGCATTTAGCCTAATAATCTCCTATGACCCTCTGAGCATTGCACATGTCAATGTTGTTGTCATCGACATATGCTATGTTGAGGTGTGGATGCACTTTAGCCCTACAACTGTGTATTTCAAGATGTGATTTAAGCTACTATATTGATGGCCACTGCTGCCATTTGGTTACATACTCCTTTGATAACAACTGTAGTAATATGCCTCCTTGAAGACTGCTGCCACCGGATGATACTATTTATATTGTTTCCTTACTAAATCCGGTACTCTTGTAGTGGAGTATATTAACATTGTACACAGTTCTCATTCAACCATCACAGTAACAGCTGCAGTATGGCACATGTGTGCATGTCTATACCTAGCACATGAAAATGTTATCTGATATGCAGCAATATTACATCGTACTGATTACATGGGCACATATGCCTGGGGTCATCACATCTGTAATGCTGTTATATACATAAACATATGACATGTTGATAGTCACTTGCAGCCTTGATGAATTCATTGTATGCACAATTGTGTTGCTGTTCAGAAGGAATATACAGGTCTTCCCCAGCAGCATTATGTGATTGTCAACATCTGTGTCATTAACTGTTCTGCATTTACCACATCTACCTCAGTTGTAATGTGTTCACATATGGTGTTAGGCCCTTCACCTACACATTTCAGGAGATAAACATATAGACAATTGATGTACGACTGATGTAATGATATGAAATAGGTAGAGTTTTATGACTGTGTTAACAGTTCCACTGTGTCGCATGCGATTCAAAATCAAGGTTTATTTGGAGGTTGTGTACAGCTTGAAGTCCAACTCTAGCATAGGTGCAACTACAGTGCGACTATACAGTGTCAAAGATGTACCACTACATCACATCAGTATAACCACTTGATTGTTTGTATGAACATATATGGATGTATGTCAAAATGTTATGGCAGTATAACATTTTCATTGACAATATAAGGAGGACACTGATCGTTTGACTCATGTGTTGAGGTTTTACATCCACTTATACAGGGTGCTTCATGTATTGTTTGGTATGTGTATAATATCAAAGTGAGAGCTTCCTTGATCATTAACACTTGACTTTATACTGATGTACTTCCTGTACACATGGGCATAGTTGATGCATTGCCATCAGTCTCACATACTGCTATACCATTCATTATAATGGATCCCTTTTTAATTCACAAACCAGTTGCAGATGCTTCAGACAGTATCTATTCCTATTACATCTGGCAGATGCATGCAGTCTCCAGTTGTGTAAATCCACTCATGGTAGCATATTTGTATGTGTTGTTATCCATATGGCTAATACCTGTGTAAGCCAGGGATGCTTTAGACAAGTGTATCCCATTGGGTACAGTGAGCGCCCACACATTCTTATCAGCCATATAGAACTATTCTTTGGGATGCATGCCCATTAGGATTTGACTGTGCAGACATCCCTAAAAAGGTGTTATAGTAGATGTTTGTGTGATATATCTTTTTGTGTTTCACCTAGTGAACACACAGTTCAGTGACAACATTGATGGCATGGGTTTGATTCTTGCAGATAGGGATCGTGGCTTATGTGTCATTCAAACCTCTCAACTGACCAGGATTGCCCCTGAATTTAACTCCAGGTTTAATAGCGACCTTCTTAACCCCTCTAAAAAGTGGTCATTTTAGGGGAAGGGGATGGTGAATTCCCCTTATAGAATACTGACATTTATTACAGTTGTAATTCCTGCAGAACATGTATAATAAGTTACACTCACATATTCTGACAATGTCACAGATTAATGGTCATAATGTTTTAAAAGTGTCCATAATTGTGCCTGTTTTTGTCTACATTTGTCCATGAGTCTGCTGCTATGTGTCCCTGATTGGTTGAGAGCTATGGAGCCATGTCAACCATATTCAAGCAAGTCATTTTGTAGATCCTCACAGTCTGCACACACCCCTTATTGTATATACCGCCCTTGCTAAATATCTTTTCAGTGAGCAGGTCAGTGATGATTATATTACAACCATTCACCTTCACTGAAATGCAACCTTGTGTGGCCATTACATATATACTATCATGTGTGATGATATAATATACTCGTACAGGAGGTGTAAACAGCAGTGCGTACTGTGTTTTCTACATATGTGCTTAATGTTATGCTAATGACTTTTCTTGGAACTATAAATACATTGACATCTGCTATCTTGGGGACATTGCCATATTTACCATGCTTTCTACCTCTTTATTCATTCCTATCATTCATTTCTTTGCCCATTTCATCAGCACACTTTCCCTGCTCAGAGTGCATTTCCTTGTATTTGCCTTTGCTGTTTAACCCCCCATCTATTATTTCATTCTGCAAATAACTGCTGTTGTGTACATTGCACTTGGTACACTTTTCTTTACCATGTTATTACTGCTGTTATTGCAGTATTTTCACTCCTGGTAGTCATTGTAGCTGTCCACACAATCTTGCTGATCAGATTTGCTCATATGCACACTTGAATGCTTTTTGTTTCTGTGGTCATGCTGCTCTGCATGGTTTCATAGTGGCAGCACTGTTGCTGGCCATGAAACCTTGCTTGCACTTGTGTAAGTGTGATGAGCAGTATGACTATACAATTAGCACTGCTGCTCATCACACTAAGACATAAACCCCATATAGGCTTTGCGCAAAACCTACATGAAGTTTATTGAATTCCCAGGAGAGTGAATGGTGAGGGGTAAAAGTTGTTAAATTAGTTGATAAAAGTAGCCTTAGTACAGAGATATTGGAGACTGGGTAGGGATATTGACAACTTTTTAAACTTAGATTCGTAGAATTGTATGAGTTGAAAGCATTTCTGCCAGTTTAAAAGTTATCAGTTAGAAATAATTCATGTGAGAATAGGCTGAGAAGATTGGGTTCAACTCTAAACAGGAGACATGCCTTTCGATTCCTGCTTGCTATGACTTAAGCGCTCATCATAGTTTAAGCTATCTTGGATGTGAGGGAATGCAGTGTTAGAGTTTGTCAAGCCTAAGTTGTGGCTAAAAGTTGATGTGAGCTTTCCCCTCCTTTCTCTCCTTCATTGGTGTCCTGGTTGGATGTGTTTTGAGGATTGGAAAATGTAGACCTCACAGAGTTTAAAGAATTGTAACAGTAGAAGTAAGATAAAAATGTATATTTATTTAAGTGTTTTTATTACCAAGTACGGCTTATGTTTGGTTTTGCATGGGAGATTTAAGTGGGAAAAGCTTGGGTTACAGTCTAGAGGATGAGGTTTAGCCATGAAGCCATTGCTGGTGTGTGTGTGTGTGTGTGTGTGTGTGTGTGTGTGTGTGTGTGTGTGTGTGTGTGTCTGTGCCATACGTCTCAACCTGGAAACATCACAAAGGCCCATGAAAAATAGGTACAAATCAGTATGCTGATTAACATTAAATTTGCATACATAATTATGTAACCCCAGCTACTCTAATGGAATTGAGGAATACCAACTTTCAAATACAAACTGAATAACAGACAACCAGAATATGGTCCCACAGACCCTGTAGTAAATGGTAACCATTTTTTTTAAATGTGAAGCAATGATGTTCACTGGGAAGGAAGACAATGGTGAACCTTAGGCTTTTGTTTTTGGTGACTTACACTGTGAGGGTTTTGTGGGAAAAGTAGAGCATTTACTGGTAGGCAATATTTTAATCTTAGCAAAAGAATATTACAGTTTGCTAGGACCTCCAAAAGTCATTCATCATGGCTACTGATCAGTGGCGTAGATAGACTTTGTACTGCCTGAGGCTGTCTTTGAGTTTGCCTCCCTTTCCCCCTCACAAAATCATGGTCGAATGGGACCCCCCCATACACAACCCCCCCCTGCAGCCATTTCAAAGTCCCATTACTTGGCTATTTCACCTCATTTACCATAAAAACTGTAATCTGCATACTGCTTTACTTGTACAATGATTATTTGGATTTCATTTAAAACTTTTATTTTACAGCACACCCACTAATAGACATCTGCTAAACAAAGCAATACATTCTCACAATGAAAATAAACTTAGCATTAAAACTTCTCTGCCCTTGAAATTCACATTCATTGAAACAGCATTGAAACCCACATTCAATGAAAATGCATCTAGCCAGGGGTGGATAAAGATTACATCTGGCCTATTTTCAAATCATAGGCCCCTTGCACACGAAACATATATGTGTTCTTTGATACACCTTCCTGAGAATATAAACTTATATTCCTTGTATAATACAGCACACTTGTTAGAACAAGTTTTAAATTTATTGTTTTAAACATTTTTACAGTAAGCAATGAAACAAAATGCATGAATCAATAATGACAAAACTGCCTAATTCAGAACATTCCATCATAAAAGTCTTCTCAAACTTCTACAGTCCACCATTATCAGTAAATATGCACAATCTCTGCAGAAGTAAAAGTCATCTGGATAATTCCACATTAAAGATATTTGTAACTAATGAAGAGGTTGCTGATAGCAAAACAACTTTATATTTCATTGTTTCATTTACAAATAAAGTGCCTGTTGCCTTTCAGGAATAAATTACCTATGTTACATTAAAAAAATGATAAGTTAGTAATATTGCAATATGGCAAACTGACAATAGGTTCATAGTTACTAGGTATCTTCACCAAAGAGGACATTCTCAGGACTGCAGCATCTACACCCTTTAAAAGTACAACATAGTACAGTATCAACAATCCATTTACATACTGTGGGAGTAGACCCCACAGCCTTCTGCATCAAAATCAAGCATTCTACTTATTGTGCTACTAACAACAAATACCAACTGAATTGGCATAAGCAATACTAAACGTATCTTCCCCTGAAGCACCATGCAGCACAAGAAATCTGGGAAAAGCCAAATTGTATTGGGGGAGGCAAAGGCTCAAAACTAGGGACACATTTTAAACATTGCTTGCATAATCTTAGACAAGTTGCTAGAATAAAATGTTTTGTGTTACCATGAGCTTCTTGAAACATAGGAAGACTGAAATTTAAATGGCTATAATTATTTAGTGAATTCAGTTCTCACTGATTTGTCAGAAAACCAAAAATTTTAAGAGGAACAGACCACAAGTATGAGCCAAACATTCCACACATTCTGTAAAACTTTGGACTTAGATCCTTGAATCACAAGTGGTGGAGGTATGGATAGTGAATTTAGGTTCTTGCTTCTTGTACCTAAGGTACAGGGTTTGAGTCTCAGTAACTCTTAACTACTAGTTATACTTAACTGGGGCATGTTCACACACATTTCCTTAGAAATACATGCAGAATGCAGCAGAACTTGCACTTCTTGTGGCTTAAATTGGGTGGAATACATATGGAATGCAGCATAGCTTAAACTTACTGTAGTTTAAATAATGCCCACAGTAAGACAACAAAATATACCATTGAAGTGGTGGTTTTCCTTAAACAAACAAATAAACTCTGGAGCAGACTTTCAAAAGAATTTTGATAGAAGGGAGCAAGGTCAGATCATAATACCAGACTGCTGTGCTGCAGCCCCCCAACTCTCTCATAGAAAAAAAGAAAATGTTTAGTTAGTAATTTTTACATGGTAGTTGCAGTTTGAAGTGCAAACGACTGTGTAAAGTCGAAGATGGCATGCTATGTGGAACTCAGAGCAGCACGTATGTGTGCTCAAGTTCCAAATAAAAAAAAAAAGAGATAAAAAAACTTTTTTGTCTCCGGGCTGTTTCTATAACAGTCCTGATTCTGAAAGCCGAAGGCAACAATGAAGATGCCCCGAAGGCCTTGTGGTTTTAACTGCAGGAAATAGGAAGCCGATTGGACTGCTAAGTCAGTGGCCTATCAGGTAATCTGAGTATGTGAAATGGCTGCTGATTACTCCTGCTACTCTCATGTTCTCTTCCTGCACTTTAGCATGGTTAAGTTGCAAGGCAGAGAGTGGAAGAGTAGATACAAGTAAAAAAAGAAAAAAAAAAGTGGAATTAAATCATTGTTCAGATTTAAACACTTTCTTACAAGCCAGAGGAGGTTTAAGGTGAGCCAAGGAAGGCTATTTTTAAATGATCCACCCCCCCCAAAAAAAAAAAATAATTCATTGAGTTATTTTCTTTTTCCTGCCAAGTCCAACTAGATACTTGCAGATTTTTTCATGGCAGCATCAACCGACCACTTCCTATATTTAATAATATCCTGGCAGGGTATGGTGCAGTAGAGGATTATTTTTTTTTTCTGACATCCTGGGCCTGGAGGCTAGCAGGGCCAGCCAGATAGTAGAAGGCTGAATCTGCAGTGAGCTGGCTGTTTTGGGGGTTGTTTGTGATGTAAATTAATGCAAACATTGCTATTTTTGTTTTAATCCTGGCAGGGTCAAAGTAGATACTTTAATTTGGCAATTGATATGATGGGTCTTTGTGGATGAAATATTCAGTACTGTAGGTTTGGTGTAATAATTCTGGCTTTCCAAGACTAATGTGTTTTTCGGTGAAACAAGTCAGAATGCAAATTCTGACTATTTACATACATCAATTTGATACAGTAATGAAAACATTATTACTATTACTGGTGAGCAGCAGTGTAGCTGGGGGGGGGGGAGGCAGAGGGGTCCTCTGGGTGGCACTTTTGCCGAAGGAGTTTTTACCACTGTGTTTTTAATGTGTTCCATTCTATTGCATCACATCTATCCTTCACCTGCTCATGTTCATTGCTGTCTCTGCAAGTCACAAGGTGTGCATGTGTGTGTGTGTGTGTGTGTGTGTGTGTGTGTGTGTGTGTGTGTGTGTGTGTGTGTGTTAACGAGTTGGGTCCATAGCTGATTTTTGACTCATACTTTTGGTCTGTTACTCTTAAAATGTGTGGTTTCTGGTATATCAGTGAGGACTGAAATCACTAAATAATGACAGTCATTTAAGTTTCAGTCTTCTTATCTTTCAGGAAACGCATGATAACACTAAACATTTTATTCTAGCAATTTCCTAAGATTGTACAAGCAATGTTTAAAATGCATCCCTGGTTTTGGGCCTTTGCTGCCCCCCCCCCCATAAATGTTGGCTTTTTCCAGATTTATTGTGCTGCAAAGTTAACAGATATAGTTGAGTGTCAAGTGCATTTTACAAGGAGCTGAGAGCTTCAGGAGAAACGTTTAGTTAGTGCTGCTTATGCCAAGTCAGTTTGCAATGTGCAACAGTTGTTCAACAAATGATATCACTACTGTGCTCAAATGCTTAAAAGTGTTGTTAGTAGCACAATGGGTCGTATACTTGCTTTTGATGCCAAAGCCTGTGGGTTCAACTCCCACAGTATGTAGATGGATTACTGCTACTGTACTGTGTTGTACTTCAAAGGGAGTGGATGGTGGATGCTTCAGTCCTAAGTATGTCTTCCTTTGGAGGAGATGTCTAGTAGGTATGAATCTATTATCAGTTTGCCATCCATTCCCTATTACAATATTACTAGATTTGCATTTTTAATGTAACATAGGCAATTTATTTTTCAAGGGTAACAGGCACTTTATTTGTAGATGAAACAATGAACCATACAGTTGTTTGCTAGCAGCAACCTCTTCATTAGTTGCTTATCTCTTTAATGTGGAATTATTTAGATGACTTTTATTTCTGCATAGATTGTGCAAATTTACTGATATTGGTGGATTAAAATTACAGAAGTTTGAGTAGACGTTTATGGTGGAAATGTTCTGAATTTGGAAGTTCTGTCATTATTGGCTCACACATTTTGTTTCACTGCTTACAGGAAAAAGGTTTACAACAGTACATTTAAAACATGGTCTAATAAGTGTACTGTATTGTACAAGGAATATAATTTAATGCAATCAGGAAGGTGAATCAAAGAACACATGTATGTCTGCATGCCCCTAAATATGTGTGCAAGGGGCCTATCACTTGAAAACAGCCCAAAGATAAGCGTTGTCCACCAGTGGCCAGATGCATTTTCTTTTATTATTTATTTATTTATGTATTTAGTTATTTATTTAGTTGACATTTATTTACCGGGGTGGTCTGAGTGGGTCTACAGAACCAATTTTCAGCAGAGGCCTGGGGAGAAAAGCACCACATACAGTACAATAAAAAATACAATAAAATCCAATACAGTACAAATCACATTAGAAATGCTGTACAAAATAAGTTGAAAGAACAAACTAGGTTACACAATGTTGCAAAATATATATACTACACATCTAGATGATTTTATAGAGTTAAAAACATTATAGACAATAATAGTCGCTCTCACTATACATGATATAGTGTCTAAAAAATATAAATAGTATGTAGGCAGTGCAATGTGTGACATTGACTGCTATAGTACATGGCCAATAAACAAATAAAATGTTAGTTTCAGTTAGGAAAATAGTAACCTGAAAGTTAGTGATGCAGAAAGACAGTGAGAGAGTTAAAAAGAATTGAAGTAATACAGCCTGAGCAGTAGCTTAAGGACATGGTATAGAAATGGGGGAAGAAATTAGAAGAGGCTTAGGATCTTGTAGACTGTGAGGGATTGAACTGTGACAGAAGATGAGGATGCGGCTAGTGTGGAAGAAGGGGAAGTGCTAAGCATCAGGCAGGCTTTATGCAGGAACAGAGCCATGTATTTTTAAGATGATGTTTAAAGAGAGTTTGAAATGGGTTAGGCCAGGCATAGACCTGGCAGCTAGAGGTAGTGAATGCCAAAGTATAGAGACAGAGTATGAATACAGCGAGTGACCTGGTTTTCTTGTGGGTTTTGAAATAGCTAAGAGAGTTTTGTCTTCTAATCGTAGGGATCAATTTGGTATGTAAAGGTGTGACTAGATTGGCTAGTGCAGGGCAGGCAGTAGGCTTGAAAATAAGGTTGTGCAATGTGGATAGCTGAATAAAGGTAAGTTGGTTGGGGAGTTCAAGCTAGTTTAGTTCTAGAAGTGGTTTACAGTGGTGTGTGTGATATTTAGAGTTTGTGGCAAACTTAGCAACTTTGTTGTAGCACTGTTCCATCTTGCTTACAGTAGAAGTTTACAAGTTAGTTAGGACAGGGGCACCATAAAGAAGGGAGGGAAGCAAAATGTTTTTGCAAGGCTAATTTTGGCTGCTGCAGTAAAGAGATGTTTGTTTCTATATAAGAGTCCCAGCTTTTGATGAGTTTTCTTTATATTTTGCTGTATGTGGGGGTCAAATGAAAGTTTATTGTCAATGATAACTCCTAGAAGTTTGGTTTCCTCCACTATTTTTATGACCGTGTTGTCAGATGCAAGGATGCTAAAATGATCAGTGACGGGAGAGATGTTCTTGAGGAGTTTTGTCTTCTTTGGATTAAGAAAGAGTTGGGCAATTCTTAGCCATGATTCAACTGCAGTAAAGGACTGTTTAGTTTTTGAAAGTAGTTCTGGTAGTGATTGAGCAGTACAGATTATGGTGGAATCATCAGCATACTTAATCAGGATCCTAGGGTGAGAGACAGTGTGAAGATTGTTTGTGAAAATGTTGAAGAGTAGGGGTCATGGATGGAGCCTTGAGAGACTCCAGTAGGGTTGTGGTGAAAGGGTGAGAGTTAATTGGACCATGTCACTGCTTGTTTACGATCCTTGAGGTAGCTCTGAAATCATTTTACTGTATTATGTGAGAAACCTAGGTTAGGCAGCATGTTTAATAGTAAGGGGTGAGACACTGTCAAAGGCCTTGGAGAGATCAAGGAATACTGAGGCTGTATAACATCCTGCATCTCTGGCCTTGTTTATGGTGTCTGTAAGATAATAGGGCTGTAGCTGTGCTGTGGCTAGGTTGGAAGCCATGGTGGGTTTTGGTTAAAAGATTGTTTTGTAATAGATATTGAATTACCTGCTGATGCAAACCCCTCTCGAGAATTTTGGATATGGGTGACAAGATGGATATAGGATGGAAATTGGATAGATCAATGGAGTTGCCTCCTTTGTGGATGTGGGTGATGTGAGATTGTTTCCATAGGGTAGGTACATCTGATTCAGATAAAGACCTACTTATAAGGATACTGATTGGGTAGGCAATTTAATTAGCAACCAGTTTGAGGTAGTGTGATGGAAGATTATCTGCTGAGGTAGAGTAGGGATTTAGTTTATGTAGCAGATTCTGAATGGTGCCAGTACATATGGGCTGAAGTGAGAATGGGGTTCGTATGACATTTGGTTGAGTAGGGGGGTTATTAATGACAGGGTTAGAAGTAGTTCATGGTCTAGGGTTCATGTCTGAATAGGTTGAACTGTGTGGGGGTCCAATATTAGGAGTGTTAGTAAGTAAGTCTGATATTGATTTTATGAAGTGTTTGTTAAAGTTTTCAGCTATTTGTGATGGAGGGGTATCAGGTGATAGGGTGTGGTCTCTATTTGTTCCAGGGTAAAGTAGAGAAGATATGCAGTGCCAACATTTATTGGGGTTGATTTTATGTTGGAATTGAAGCTGGGAATAATATGACTTCTTATCTCTGTTAATTAGTTTTGTCACTTTGTTATGTAGTGTTTTGAAATTAACATGGTTTTGTTCATTTTTGTTCTGTTTCCAGGTTATCCAGGCTAGGCCCCTTTGCTTCATCAGGGAGTTGAGTTAATTTTGATTCTTTTCATACAAATGGGAACTAGGGTATTAAGTATGTGAAGGAAGGTATTATTAAAGTATAGTACAGCATCATTAAGGGGTAGTTGTTTAAGGGGTGTCCAGTCTATTTCATGTAGGAGATGGTTGAATTCATGCTGGCAAAAATTAGTTGAGTTCCTAACTAATTTTACAGTGTGTATTCTTAGTTGTTGGGAGCTTGTTCTAAGAAAATAAGCTGGTAGATGATTGCTGAGGGAGCCAGACAGTGTACCGGAAGAGGGGTAATTGGCAGGGTGGGATACTAGGATCCAGTCTAGGGTTGTTTGGCAGGTGAGATCTTTGCTGTATCTTGTTGGAGTATTGATGAGCTGGGAAAAAACATACATATTTATACTATTTATGGGGGAGTTGGAAGCTATGGTTTGCCAATCTATATTTACATAGGTTCATAGGGAGGCACTAGGCTATTGGTCCTAGGGCCTATATAAACCTAGCCAAGAAGGTACCCTGACTTTTGCCACCCAAAAAAAAAATATTTACCTGTGTCACTGTTGAGCAGAGCCACAGAAGTGATCTCGGGGTGAATTTCTTATTTCCCATCCAATTGTCAAGATTTTTCTTGAAGCGTGCTAATGGAGGAGCTTTGATATAGATATGTAGTTTGTTCTAGAGTATGGGAAGTCTCTGGGACAGGAATCTATCCCTCCAGCATGTTCTGTTTATTGTGGTGACAAGGTTTAGGTCCCTAGAGCATGTAGCTCAGAGGGATTGGGATTAAATGATAAAAGTAAAACAATGATTGAGAAGGTCACTGAAAAAAACAATCAGTAAAAACAAAATGAAAATTCCAGCAAAGCTAGAACATCCACTGAGTGACTTCCCAAACTTCTTGTATCAGAGGCACATTGGATATATGCAAATGATCCTTATGAACATCAGGTGTTTCAGCTAATTGGCGATTCTGAATGCGCATGACTTGTTTCGTCATTTTAATGGACAATTTCAGGCCAATAAAGCCAAACCCCACTAGCTGTGGATATCCATATTTTGGCCTTGTTATGACCTCATCAGCACAGCACAAACAGAGTGTTTTACTCCTAAGATTATTGTTTCAAGGTTTATTGTTTGGGATGTCCAGGATAAAATATTTTCCAACACTGGCATATTGTTACCTGGTAGGATATATATTACTATTATGCAAATTCTTTTTCATATGTTGAGGTTCAAAAAAGAGATTAGTACCTCAGCATTAGCAAAAATGGACATAATACTGGTATAGGAGTGATGTTGAGTGTAGAGGAATATAGAAGGGCTATTCCACCCCTTTTTTTAGATCGATCTCTTCTGCTTATTGCAAAGTTTGGACATATTATTTCTGAATCTTACATTGGGGTGTAGCCATGTTTCGGTAAGGGCTAGTATGTCACGTTTATTTTGATGAATCCAGGCATACAGTGGGGTTATTTTATTACATATACTTCTAATGTTCAGTGTAAGTATGTTTACATTTTTGGGGTTACTTTTTTGGTTAGGATTATAGGGTGGACCAGCATTACAATGTATGTCTTCACTTTTGAGTAGGTAGGTAATGAGGAAGGAGTACCATGGGAAGTGTTTTTTATTCCTAGGTGATGATACTGGTGTCAAGTGTGGTTTCCTAGGAGGTGAGGAGGCCAGTTTGTGGCTTGAATAATATAGGAGGGTATTGGAGAAAAGCTAAGAGGAGATATGTGAGAAGCTGTGTTGTTTATTGAGGTGATGGTTGGAAGAGGCTGTTGATGTGTATTGATGTGTGGGGGTAATCGAGGATATACCTGTAGTGAGTTTGAGAATTAAGAGTAAAGTAGCTAGGCTGGTTAGGAGGAGCATGTCGACTGTGATAGTGGATTTAAAAATAGTAAAAGTGGTATTTATGTGTTAGAATGTAATATCAGGTATACACAGAGATTAGAAGTCTAAATCTCAAGATGCACTTGCTCGAAGCACTCCTTAAAATGGAGAACATCGACATTTGTGCTGTAATGGAGACTTAGTTTAAAGCAGCAGAAAGCATCCCTGTGCTAGCAGGTTATAACTCATTCCACACCTTTCAGCCTCAGAACATGGACTGAAGCTCCAAAGGTGGTGATGTCTCCATATTCATAAAGGATATGCACACCTCCAGACTAGTATCCCAGCTTAACGCATCAGAGATACTTCAAATACAACTAATAGTGGGTAAGACGGCGATTCAGGTTGTAGCCTGCTATAGGTTCCCAACCATGTCCCAAGATTCTCACTCCACATTCCCAAGCACTCTGGAAACTATTAGGGTCCAACCCAACACTTTCATACTGGGTGACTTCAACTACAACTCCAACAACTGGGAAAACTACTCATGCACCAATAAACTTGCCCAATGCTTCCTGGAATTCATTAATTCTAATGCGCTGGACCAGCTCATTCTTACCCCTACTAGAGGAAGCAACATCCTTGACCTAATTATTACTAACATGGGCAACTGTTGCTCAACACCAATAGCCAATTCCTCCCTGGTTAGATCTGATCACAGACGAATTACCATGGAAATCCACATCTCACCCACACCACTAGCAAAGGTAACCACCATGAAACTTTTCCATAGCTCACTCTGGGCTCCTAAAAACAGAGGTGGCTAACTTCACAGCACCCATGCAAATGGAAAATAGGTGCATGACTGTCGAATCATACACCAATGCACTGTATGAACACGTACATAAATGCATGGAACTAGCCATACCCAAGATGCTCTCCTCAAAAAAAAAGGAAGCCAATCTGGTGGTCCCCTGCCATTAACAAACTCTACAACAGAAGGAAAAAACTGTCGCAGAAAAAGGTGAAGTCCCATGACTGGAAAAACTCCCTTATTACCCTCAACAAAAAGTTGAGATCCCTTCTCAAAACCTCTAAAGCTAGCTATGAAGGCAGAATTGCAGTAGACACTAAAAACAACCACAAAGCCTTCAACAGTTATATCAAGAATCTCCATGGCAATACCCACATTTTCTCTCAGTAACTGCACAAGGGTACCTCCTATACTGAGGCAACAGATATTGCCAACATACTGGCTGACAGATTCAGTACCAACTTTACCCCTCTCTCCCCCCAAAGGATCAATTACAATACCAGAAGAATGCCAGGCACCCACCATTACTGCAGCACATGTTAAAGCTGCATTGTCCAAGGCCAAGAATACAGCTTTCATGGGACCCAACAATATCCCTGGCTGTGTTCTACATGAACTACAAAGTGAACTGGCACCACACCTGTGTACCCTGTTCAATCACAGCCCCACCTCAGGCTTTGTCCCTACAGAATAGAGCACTAATACAGTCATGCCTCTCCATAAAGGGGGAGCAACTACAGACCCTGGGAATTATCGACCCATTATCTGGTCGAGTCTGATATATATATATAAGGTTATGGAGTACATCATCATGGACCTAATTAACAAGGATGCAGGGAATCTCCAAACTCTGGATCCCACTCAATTTGGTTTTGTGAAGGTTAGATCATGCCTGCTCAATCTGGTTGACTTCTTTGAGTCAGTCACCAGAGCTGTGGATGAGGGCAAGGCAGTTCATACAGCCTACCTCGATCTGGTCAAGGCATTTGATACCATTCCCCATTCAGGAATTTTTGATAGACTCACCAAACTAGGCATCGACCCCTATATCACTAGGTGGGTTGCAAATTGGCTCACAGATAAAACCCACAGTGTGAAAGTAGGAGACTCTAAGTCAGACTGCCAACCAGTCATGAGTGGAGTCCCACAGGGATCAGTCCTGGGTCCTTTTTTTGCATCCACTTCTCAGAAGTCCAGGTCAACATGTAGAGACTCTGGCTGACCAAGTTCATCGACGATTGCAAGCTGGGAGCCATTATTAACTCCCCAAGTGATGTAGAGATCCTACAGAAAGGCCTCACTGAGCCCAATGACTGGTGTCACAGCCATGGCCTTAAGCTTAATGCCAAAAAATGTGTTGTCATTCCCTTTGGGAAAAAACTCAGTTCCCACTAATTAGCACATTGATGGTAGCCCACTGAACACTGAAGGTGTTATAAGAGAGCTGGGGACACAGGTTGACAACAACCTCTCCTTTGACCACCACATTGCCACTGTGGTCAAAAAGTCCTTCTATGTGGCACATCCCATTACCAAGGGTTTTGCATCCAGGAAGAAAGAGGTCATCATCTGTCTCTACTCTTCCCTCATTAAGAATCAATCTCTGCTTGACTTACAAAGCCATGTCTGACCCAGCCCTGTTAGAAATGTTACACCTAAAGAAATTTCAATCCCTCAGCACCACACGCTCCAGGGACCTCACCCTCATTACCACAATCAACAGAACATGCTGGAGGAACAGGTTTATAACCTAGAGACTGCCCATGCTCTGGAGTAGACTTCCCATACATGTGAAGAAAAGCACTTCACTGGCCCTCTTCAAGAGAAATTGTGATGAGTGGATGGGAAATAGAAAGTTCACCCCTGGGATCACTCCAGTGGCTCTACTTGATAGAGGCACTGAGAACTAGCCATGGCATGATGCCAGGGCACTTCTATGGGCTAGGCTTGTAAAGGCTCCAGGGCCGCTGGCCTAGTACACACCTATGAACCTATGTTATCTAATGAAATGTGTGCAGCTGAAGGTAAGGTTGGAAATGTTTTGACTTCAGGGTGGGCTTTGACAATGTGGTTAGGTGTTTTTCCATGTGGTTTGTGATAAGGAGGGGTGGGGGAAATGTGACTGGGCAGTAGGACAATTATGGCACAATGTTAGTTTATGTGTATACTAGAAGAGAAGGTGGTAAGCCTGGAGTTAATGTAAGACAGCTTGAGGTGGTAATAGTATTGTGATGGTAAAATAGAGTAAGATGCAAAGAATTATAGTAGGCGGGGATGAGAATTCAAGCTGAGGGATGTAAGGGAAAGCAGATAAGTTTGGTTAAATAAAAGTAGGTAAGGTGTGAATGAAATGTGGTGCTGGATGAGGGTGGGATATGGGGGAAAGGCATGAGGGCAGAGTGAGAAGAAACCCCACAGATATAAACAATCAGTGAGGTAGAATGTTCCTGGATACAAAGACAAGTTGACTGAACTCTAAAACTTTCACCTGAGTCACAGCATCTAATGTTATAGTTATTGGCTTTTCAATGTCTTTTCCAGGGTTATATTACACTGATAAGAGTAAAATATGCTGAAGCGTTAATGTAGCTTCACCTCCAGCAGTAAAAGGCTTGTGAGTGTAGGTAAGTAGGGGTGGGGATATCCTTCCAGCAGATTCAGCACTACAAACAGAACACACTAGTGCATGACTTAAATTAAATTATTAGTCTGAGTCTATGAATTTGTCTTACATAGATTTAACTCAGTGTATTTTTCCTGGTGTACTTTTGTAACTGCAAGTGAACTTCAGCTGTGCAAGTTTTTTAGGTAGTGGGTTGTTTCAATAGATTTAACTCAGTGTATTTTTTCCTTGTGAACCTTTGCAACTGCAAGTAAACTTCAGCTGTGGAAGTTCTTTAGGTAGTGGGTTGTTTCAAACAGATTTAACTCAGTGTATTTTTTCCTTGTGAACTTTCTTCTTTGTGGGTTTCAATGCTGTTTCAATGAATGTGAGTTTTAAGGGCAGAGAAGTTTTAATGCTACGTCTGTTTTTACTTTGATCCTGTATTGCTTTGTTTAGCAGATGTCTATCAGTGTTTGTGATACAACATTTAAAATAAGTTTTAAATTAAATCCAAGCAATCATTGTAGAAGTAAAGCATAAAACAGTATGCACATTACAGTGTTTATGGTAAATTGGGAGAAATAGCCAAGTAATGGGACATTGGAATGGCTGTGGGTGGATAGCTGTGTATGAGGGGGGGCCCATTTGACAATGATTCGGTGAGGATGGAGGGGTGGCAACTCAAAGGCAGACCTGGGTGGCACAAACTCTAGTTATGCCACTGCTGATGAGGCCAAACTATTTACTTTATGTAGGTACCGGCTATGGGAGGCTGTTTGTAAATTAATTGAGTGGTCTTACTATTTATTGTTATAATTCTGCCTTTACAAAACTACTGTGCATTTGGGTGTAGTGAGATGGGGTGAGTGCAAGCATTGACCTTTGGCTTATGTTTATGTGAATGCAATACAGTAATATAACTACTGTCTTTTTAATTCATTTTGTAACTTTCTATGTTCAAACCAGGTACTTTGGGTAGGCAATTGGAATGGAGAGTCTATGTCAGTGTGAGAATGATATGACTGGCCTTGCTCTTTACTGTTGCAATTCTGGCTTTGCATGCTACTGTGTATTGGGGGTAGTAACCATAAAGGCTGTGGCTACTGTATCATTGCAGGGAAAATTATACTAACACTTCATTAAATCTGAAATACGCCTTAGTCTAGTATTGGTTGGTAGATTATTCAGCAGGTGCAGTAGTGACTGAGCAATTATTTTATATAAATTGGTGAAATGGTCAAGGTTGATCCCACTGTAACATAGCCCCACTCCCTTTCTAGTTGGGCCCCACCCCTTTATAGTTAGCCCCACCCATTCAGCTGTCTCCTGCAGCTTCCCTTTGATTTGAAGTCACTAGCCATCACTGGCAGGTACTTTACTGCCATTGGCAGCATGAAAGCATATTAAAAAATAAAGTAAAACAAAATAATTAAATAAGTGCAAAAACAAGAAATAATACAAGTATATATAATAATAAAAAAGATATCAATTAAAATGGGAATGTTATACATGTTAGGTTTTTGTTACTGAATTAGGCACTTAGACCTTATTATTTTTTTTTTGTTTGTTTGTTTGTTTGTTTGTTTGTTTTCCTTATCTTGCCTTCTAGAATGTTATAAGCAGGAGTTTGTTCCATTGTTTCTGCAGGAGTGGATGCATAATATTTTCTTTAAGACTTTTTTTTAGTACATTATCTTATTTGTGCTTTAATTTTTCAGGAGATATGGTTGTATTGGTTAAGTTAAAGACCAAATGGAGGAAGATCATCTCACTGAAAGAGGCTTTCATCAAAGACTTTCCATATGAGAGGTCTGAACAGAAGGATGTGTCTCTTCAAGGTCATTCAAAGGGGGTTCAGAGTGATTTACCAGATCTGCTGCCCCATGTGAGACAGCCAGTGCCAAAGAAAGAAAAGCAGAAGTCACAGAGACACAGCTGAACCTCAAGAAGACATTCACACCTCAGTAGTTCAGTCAGGCAATGGATTCCACCTTGGCTGTTTGGATGAGTCTAATATACATGCCATACAGCAGACAAGTACTTAGAGAGTTTGTTGAAACTTTGAATCAAAAAGGTAGGTCTTTGGCTTTTTGAAATGTTTGTAGGGAAGAGGCAGCCCAATATTTAATGGACACTTTATTCAGACGTAGATTCTGAGAATGGAGAAACTGCTGTATCATTTTCACAATTTCCTTCTGGCAGTAAGCTAGGTGGAGTGGGTGCTACAGTTTTAAGTTCAGTTGGCAGCTAATTTGAGATGCTAGGTTCCCAGAATAATAGTTCTAAGGTGAATGGTGTAATGATTACAGCCCTTATTGCCATAGCAGTTAAAGAAAAAAATTGGCATGGTAAATGTATCAATAGGCTTGACCTAGTTGATAATGATGGAGTCCAGAATATTGTGTATACTGAATGGCCAGAGGCTAAATGATTCAGTGTCAGAGTTAACAGTTCTAGGTAAGAAGCAAATGGTTAAGGGAAAGCCATGAACCGGGATAGCTGGGTGGTGGGTTTTGTCTATTATATGGCAGTAGTCATTGAAAAAGAACCACATTGAGCCTTACTGTTATTAGCTCAATTTAACAATATGAGAGGCTTAGTGACTGGGGTGTGGCTTTGGAATGATCAAGAATTCCAGAAATTGAAGGCAATCAACAAGTCTTTGAAATACAAGAATATTGTTGCTATTACATGGCTTAGAATGATGATTGATAGACTTCAGTCTATCTCTTTAGAGGCATTGATGAGTTGGGCCTCAAGCTAAGGACTGTTGGGCCTTCAGTATAAATAATTGTGTTTGGCCATTATGTAGATTTGCTCACATATGTTTCTAATGTATAGGTGAGCACCTAGATGCCAAATGTTGGTCCAGCAGCCAGCCAGGTAAAGAGGTAAGTGCACCTTTTGGGTTTTCATACAGCAAATTCCTTTTGAATTCTACATCAGAAATTGATTTATTTATTCATCCATTAGGGCAGAGGCCTCAATTATTTTGTTAAAAGATTATCATGACCAGCAAGTTTCACATACTTTGTTATAAAGCTTTATAAAGAACATTTCCCTTAAATTAGGTGCGACTATAGAAGGTGAATCTTGAATGACTCAAACTTATGGGTAGGGTAAATAAGGTATTGTGAAGGATTTGTTGGATAAAGAAATGTGATTGGGGAAGCTAGAGGGCCATTTTCAGGTTCCCCCCTTTTAAGGTATATAGAATTTCTCCAACAAGTTTGTTTCCCAAAAGAGAGAGAGGGGAAAATATTGATTGTTTCATTACCTGTCCTTTCTCCAGGAGTAGTCTGTAAATGACAGTATTGAGAAGTGGGACATTTGGATTCAATATGTCTCTCTTGATAATGTGATCCAGATTATCAAATAGTTTAAGGAACCATAGCTTGTAAGTTGGATGCAAAAATGGCTTCCTGATTTCTTCTTGTTTGTGAACAAGACTGCCCTGTGTTGGGTGTGGAGTTTTAGTGCTGATTTTATTTTGATGTAGCTATGTTCATGGGCTGCACCATGGCATGAGACACTTTTGAGAAGAACAGAATGTCTCTGTAATGTTGTTGGCCACAGATGGACCCCAATAAAGAGTCAGTCCATTACCTTGTTGATTTGGGATTGTGAGTAATGGTGATTAGAGTGCACAAGAAGGCATAATTAGATTCCTTACTTATGTCAGGAGTTTGAGGGGTGTCCCTCATACGTGACAGGATGCAAGTTCTGTTTAAGTCATTGGTATTCCTAGGCTTCTACTTGGTTGCTGTATCTTCATTATTCAAGTTACTGCAGCCTACATTGGATTGCTTGAAGGTGACAATTGATGAATTACTGAAGGCCAAGAAAGTGAATGTTAGAGAGGTCATAGACCTTGTCCTTAACAGTTGAGTATGCAGAGTAGTTGCCCCTGGGAGGGTGTTCACAAGATCTCTGACAAAATTGTTGAAATGAGTGCATTAGAAGCACCACAGAGTGAGTGTCAGATCTTCATCTAGGAGTAACTTTTCAACAGACTTTAAGGAGGTTTCCTTATGGTAGGAAGAATGGGTTGTAGTAGTTGCATTGCAGTTGCTTACATATTCAGATGGGGGCCGCAGTATGGAGACTTATTTTAAAGGGCAGTGGTTTTCTTAACCTTTTATCTACTCATGGGAAAACAGAAATTTACACTCCTAGAGCTCATGCCCATTTTGGTAGTTGTGGTGATGTGGCAGGATTAATTGTATTACAAAAGTCCATTTCTGATTCAGATAACCAGGCAGTGGTGAAAATTCTAAGAAACAGTCCAGATCAAGATGTGTCCATTCTTTATTATAGTTATTGGGTTATGTAGCCTTCACATGCATTTGACAATTCCTGATAACTATACCCTGGGTATTATTGCCAATTTAGCCAGTATTCTTGCTTGTTTACAGATCTCCAAGTTCTCTCATTCAGCCCCAGAAGATGACTTGTGACTTATTTGGATTGTGTCTGGGTTATAGATTATTTGAGAGGAAATGTAGGTCTACAATGGTGTAATTCCTTGACTGCCATGAAAAACATAGCATAACATATAAAAAAAGCCTATGGGTCAGAACTCTGGGCATTTTGTTTACTTTGTATGAGCTTGCCAAGGAAGATAGGCTTTGGTCAACTTGACTTATTGTTCATTATTTAGTGTCTTCTTGATCAATATGAATACAGGGTACATTTGGTGACCCTGAGCTTGATAGCTAGCTTTTCTGGCTTATAGGACTTTGCTAAACATTTGTTGTTCATTAAATTGATAAAGGGGTAGGGGGAAGGTTAAGAGGCAGATTAAAGTAGGTTTGATAGAAATTCATTGCAGCTCATCTATAAAACGCAGAGGGCCTTAGTCAACCAAGGTCTGTCAGGTCATGGTTTCTCATTTCATTTCATTCATTCCGCATCGGGAGAGCCTAAAATCTACCTAGGGATGGCCAGTCAGTTGATTTCATTAAAAGTACAGATAGATGTTCCTCTAAATCTTTTTTAACTTACTTTAAGTGATGTAGCAGAGTTTGTATAATGGAGGAGCTGTGAATGGTTTCATTTTTTGATTATTTGTTGTCTGTTTTTAGTCACAAGATATTTTTGAATTTGGGCCACACATTCATTTTGTGAGTAGCAAATACAGTGGTGTAGCATCTATTTAGGCCATTATCCCAACACCTGGGACTTTAGAAGAGTGCCAGAAGAATAATGTGGGATGAAATGATACCAGCATTATATTGGCCAAAGAAATAGGTAGCCCAGCTAAGAGTTTTGATAGTTCATCTAGGAGGTACCATTACTGGTTAAGTGCCAAAGCATGGTCTTTTTGTCTAAGATGCTGAGAGGCATGGTGGCAATACAACAGTTATACAGTAACACAGTTGTGATCTGATCGGCCATTGTGGCTATATTAGCCTGGGATAAGATGTGCAAGTGCAGTCATGGAAACAGCCCTCAAATCCATAAATCAGTGGATGGCAAGAACAACTACCAATTCAAGGTTTCTTATTCCTACAATACTAGGATTTTACAGACAAAGACCTTCTTTGTTATAGAGAGGATGGGCACATCTCCATGATGTTAGCTTGGATTTGTTTAATTTACATAAATCTTCCTTATAACAAGACAGGGTAGGACTAGGGAAAAAAAGGAATTAAATTAATTTTAGAAAAAGATTGGAGCTGAGTCAAATCCTGATTTAAAATGTTATGGTGTTCAGTCAAAAATGTCAAAGGGGTGCCATGGGACATGCTTAATGATATATCATGTGGAGGAAAATGCTTTGGTATATTTCAGTGTTAGTGGGGTAGGCTACGCCTGACAGCAACCTGGTAGGTGGAACTGTGCTGACTTCCCTCTTTTCATTCCACCTTTCCTTTCCTAGGCCAGTCTAGAAGGTTCTAACTGATGGAGCAAACTATCAAAAACACTGCACTTGATTAGTTGGTCACACTTATGTCAATGGGACATTCAGGGTACATCAGGGGACAAATTTAGATTAACGATATGTAAAAACTTGTCTTAGCCTGTTTGAAGGTCCTTCTTTACTGCATGTGCACCTAGTTGAAAGGATGTTTGCACCTTCATCTACCATTTCAGTTAAACAGCCATATCCAATGACCATGCACTTTATATCTTTGTGAAAGGGAGAAATTATGTAATTAATACAGCAGCTGAAGAAGCTGGCATGAGAAGAAAGCAAAGCTAGTTCATGCCAGTGTGTGTGTGTGTGTGTGAGATGGTACTGTACAATGAAGAAGAGTGGAGTGGATGGAAGGGCTCTACCCTACCTATTGGGACTAGGCTGGGCTCTAGTGTTGTAGTACTAGATACTGGCAGTTGTAAAATTACAAACAGAATACTAGCACTGTTTTTTGTTGATCCCCTTAAACTCATTCTATCAGTCTGGCTCCCCAGTGCCCTGTGTCCACACCAGATAATCTCCTACCAGCCAACTCCCCTGACTTACTCAGTTTTTGCTTAGACTGATCATGGATCCTAAAAGCATCTTGGGGACTTGGCTCTCTTTACAACCCTTCCATTGTTTTTTTCTTTATATGCCCTACTCTCTCACTTTTCTGACTCCTGCAATCAGCAATTATGTCCAAGGCAGCTCCCCTGTTTTGACCATGCCTCCGCTTGGGTAGCATCATTGACAAACACTCTCCAACCCAGTATGGGCATGCCTACACCTCCCTGCCATTTGGGTTAATCCAACCAGGGTCACCTGAGCCATAGTCAGGGCTTTATCCTTGTACACCACCAGAGCACCATCACTGTATTGTTGTTCAAAGTCAAGAAGAAGGATGTAGTCATGCTCAAAGTGAGAACAGATGTGAGATATTAATGCGAGTTTCATGTTAACAGCATAACTCCTAATGGTGAGACTGAAGTCTGTAACACTATTGAGATACTGGAGACTCTGATCAGGATACACCGTGCTCTAAACATGAACCTACCTAGACAGTGACTCACATAGTCAAGTTAATTTCCATATTAAGCTGTGGGCTTGGGAAACTTTGGTCTTCAGCACTAGAATTGTGTTCCTGGATTATGAAGGGATAATGACAAAACAAGGGAAGAATCAAGATAGATAAAAATACAGTAAGACACAGTACTGCTTAAATATGTATGTACTGCTTATCATAACAGAGTAAGTACTCAAGACTACCCTCTAGCTCATTTTTTACTGTATGATTTTGTCTTAAAGTAGTTACGCTTAAAGGACAGCTACAGGCTAATTTGTGGGAGGGGATGAAAGGTGCTGGAAATGGACACAGCTGCTCCCGGGACTAGGCCGGATCCTTGAATCCCACAGATCTTGAATTTAGCTCAGTCTGCCATATTATTTGCAGTCTTGGTCTTTTTTCCTTAGTCTCTCTGGTCTTCTCATGTTTAGGTGACAAGGGCCAAGATTTGGAAAGGTAGAATTCTTTGACAGATTTCATTTGTTTCCCTTTCTTCTCCAGTTTATCAAATACTTTCTCAGGTGGGGGTCCCAAATAGAACTGTCCAAAGGGACATCAAGGAGCTCAGCATTTACCTGATCAGACAAAAGTTCTTAGCCATACATGCTTCCAAGTAACTGACCCCTTAGCAGCTGCCCTGCGTGATGCATTAAGAGCATTATAGCCATATTTAAGGAAATGTCTGGACACCTGGAGGAAGGCATTACACTGGTCCTGGGTGTCCCTATGAATACTCTTGTTTTTTTATCAGATTTGATCTGTTCTTACAATAACTCAAGGAACTTGAGTAAGTGGAACTGGCAGTTGAGACCCCTCATGGCCAGGATGGCTGAAGTAGTAGTAGTTTTGCCAAACTGGTCCAGCGAACTTCTTTCCCTGCCATTTGATAGGGCGTTTTTAATGCATATCCAAGAGCTCCCTTGGTGGATTCTATAGAAACCAATAAACAATTCACCTCTGGATTTTCATAATAGTGCTTAGAGGATTTTAGCATCCTATAGAAGTGATCTGGTTTGCTGGGAGCAGGTGAAAGGGAGTTTGAGTGCAGAGAGATGTCCTGAAACACATGATCCAAAATCACATGAACAGGAAGAAATACCAAATGTCTAGGGACTGGAAGGTTCAAAAGCTCTTTATTATAAGTTAAAGCCTTAGAGAATTCACTTGACTCTCATATGAATGCTTCATTCATATTGTGAAGGGTATCACCAAAAGATAAATCCTCAGGGGTAAAGTTGAGGATAAACTGTCATTATAATCACAGTCTTCAAATTCTGCAGGGAAGATGTTTTACATATGCTAATTCCTCCTCATCTTTTGATTCTGAGGGGAATCTGAATCTTCCTGGAGGGAAATGCCTTTTTTCCTCTTCCCAGGGGAAGCTCCTAGCACAGGATCCTTTTGCAGGCTACGTTGCCTGGTCATCATGAAATCTATGAAGTCCTGGGCCAGCCTAACCAAGTCCTGTGAAGAGATCTGAGAGGAAGAGGCAGCTGGATGAGATAGCAATGGCTTTGAAAACCTTAAGGCTTCTTAGGCTTGGATGACAAGAACTTAGGAGAAGTGAAGGCCTCAGGTCACAGGCAAGCAGCTGTGATCTCATTCCAGTTTCCAGAGATCTTTTCTCTAACAATCACCAAAGGTAATACTGCTTTCACCTTGGACACCAGCATATGAACATAGGAAGCCATAGCCACTGGCTTTGGACCCAAAAGATGTCGACCTGGTGTCTGACTGCAAACTAGGTGACTATGGCAGTCTCTGGAAGGGTTATGCCAGAGGACTCTGACACAGAAGACAATGGACCAGGGAGCTGCATGGGAGCCTCACCTGCTTCAGTGACATATTTTTGGTCAGGGACCTGGACAAAGAAATGTCCTTGAAATCTCCAGCATCCTATTCATTCTGATGTTTATCCTTACACTTTTTTGAAAGGTGAGTCTGGAAGCCTGCAGACACCAAGGTGTGTGATGGGCCTGCCCTACTATAATCCTTGCTTGACTGCATGTGTAATTGAAGGGACTTTGGCCTATGTTTAATGGCTCCAAAATGTAACCTTCCACAATAATGACAATTAGCAATGTCAAGCTGAGGGTCCAGACAAAACAAGTAATGCAAATGAAAATCTTTTTTTGTGGAATCTGCTACCACAAGAATGACAATTATTTACTTTCTTGAACATTAACAAGAAAAATGTACTTATCTGAAGGGAACTCCTGTGATTCAAGCCAACCAAGGGACTGCCCACACAAGCAAAAGGTGGTGTTGATCATCAGCCCACATGTCAAGAAAGAACAAAAGATGGTGCCAGCTGATGTCTATTTTATACCTGCATGGATGTCTGTTGGGCAGGGATGATGAAAAAACCCTAGTATTCAGGCCAGCCATGGGCTTCCGCATGGTATGAAGAGCCAAGAATCAGTTCTGCAATGTTGACTGTGAGAACAGCTCATGATTTCTATCCACTGACAAATTCCTACCTGCTAACTCTCGATACAGTAGCCATCTTTTAACTCCTTTAACTCTCATAGTGCTACAGTTCTCAGTTATCCATGCACACTGATCTCTCATTTCACCCACTATTTTTTTTTTGCATTCCCACCCAAGGAATGGCCTCTTCTAAGTACATATGCAGGCCCAAAAAGCTTGCTATATCCTTTATTCATGTATAAAAATGTCTCCCAATTTGATGGATGCATTTTTTTTAAAAAGACAGAGCAGAGCAGAGTGCGGGGTGACAGAAAAAGTATCATCTGCTCTTTTGACTGAGCTCAGTGCATCAGTGTTAACAGTTTGACTTTTTTCTATAGTGATTGGCAGTGATAAATGTTTTTTTTCTGAGATTCCTCAGAAATCACTTGCTCAGTCATGCTGGAGTGAAAACAGCAATTGCTTGATACTGACATGTGCTGTCTTGGGGAGTTTTCCCCTTTCCTCAATATTGTATAGATACGGAATTTGCATATATAGGTTTGGGGGTTTGAAGGGTTTGCTCTCCATATGGATGGAGTTACAGGGCTACTTCCCCACCAGCAAAATAACTTTTTAATCTGTGCAATTAGAATGAGTGACAATGAGGTATTCAAGGTATCACTCAAGTACTTTCTGAGCAATCAAGTTCCAACCTCATATAGTGAAAGCTGATAAATGACAGCATAGTGGCACAGTGGGACATTTTAGAGGGTCTTATAACAGCTGTATAAACATCAGAAATGTTTTTTTCACATATGAAAACTCTCCCTCTAAACTCTTCTCAGCTACTCAGGCATCTTTTAACTTAGTTGAAACATGGCTCTCCAACTACCAGCTCATCCTTAACCCTAAAAAAACAAAGCTGTTACTCTTCCTACCTAAAAAGTTCAACAATATTAAACCCTCCTTCTCCATACAGTCCCTTAATAATACTCCCATTCAGGTTTAATCCAGTACTAAACTCTTTGTTATAACCATCGATGATCAGCTTAAAATTGACTTGCATGTTAATAACTGTATCAAAAAGACTCATTCAAAACTAGGGCTCCTTTACCATAACAAGAAATTCCTTACCTCTGAAGCCAAGATTACTCTCTCTTACCTACCTTCTACCCAGTCTAATGTACAATTCTCAAATTCTCACAAATCTTAACTCAGCACTCCTGACCAAACATGACTCTTCCTACAACAAAGTAGCTAAATTTGCTGCCCAACAAACCTGCAAATCCCATCACTGTCTCGGTCTAAAACACCTAAACTGGCTTGAATTACCCCACCAGCTTCTTCTCTCCCAGCTCCAGATCATCCATTCTATCCTATACCAGCCTTCCTACTGCCTAGCACTATCCCCTCTCATCTCCCATTATTCTCCCTCCAGATCTCTCCAAAGCTCTAACCAAGACCTACTACAAATCTACAAACCCAAGTCTAAATTTGGACACAACATGTACAGTTATCACCCCACTATTGCCTGAAATAGGCTCCCACTAGAAATCGGGACCCTTACACATCCTAAACAATTTAAGACAGCCACCAAAGAGCACTTTAAAAGTCACTGGTCCTGCCACTGCACTCTCCCTCCTTAAACATCCCCTGTATCTCATACCTTAATCTACTTTCTGCCCTTAACTCAATCTTCTCACTAGCTCTCACTAATATTCCTTGACTACTCTTTCTACTGTTTTCTAAAATATATTAAGCAAATTGCCTCAGAGAAACATTTTATTGTAATTGTCTTGCCTTCATGCAACTACATCATGATAAAAGTGGGTTTTTGTAACCACTTACCCCAAAAACTATACTCATCTTAATGACATATTTCTTTTTATACATCTTGAAATAGTTATGCTATACTCCTGATTATTTACACTGTATAGCATTGTGTTGCTACTTAATGTTGTTGTTGTTGTGTCTTTTGGCTTATCCCGGTAAGGGGTCACCACAGCGGAACTCTGGTCTGCTAATGTTTGGTAGTGGATTTTTATGTGCCGAGTTACCAGCCCTGATGCACAACCTTCAACGAAGGCACGCCCATTAATGCATGCCTCCACACAGAAGACTCTCTAGCTGAGAATCGAATGGAACGTCTTGCTGTGAGGTGACAATGCTACCACAGCACCACTACCGTGGGTTGTATTGCTACTTAATGCCTTGTAATAATCCTGCAGCATTGCTGTTTAATTCTAATTTATAATGAAAATCGTATAATATATTGGAGCTTTTCTCCCCGGGCCTCTGCTGAAAAAGGGCTCTTCAGCTCAGTTGGACTATCCCGGTCAACAAATGTAAAATAAAATAAATAAATATTAAATAAATATGTTGTCTAAATGATCTGGTCCACTAAAAATTTTAAGGGATGCCTTAGAAGGATACAGATTCTAGAGCATGGCAGGACTTAACAGATATGCACCTACAGAAGGTTGTAGGAAAACAGCAGGAGAAAATGTAGCCAAACCAATTGTGTGCTGGGTAACAAAAAACATGAGAAAATCATGTCCATGGTTGCAAATGCTATCAGAACTTGTCTGCAGATATGTTTTGGAGAGTTATAAAAGAGGGTGTTATTTACTGTGCCAAAGAAAGGTAAAGCATAATAGCATAAATAAAAGAAAATGCCTTTTTAATTCTAAGTATATATGTATGACCTGCTTTCTTAAACATGGGCCTTTAAATTTCTTGATGTTTGCGTGTGTCTGTGCATCTGTCTATGTCTGTATGTGTGAATTTGCATATGTGTATGTGTCTGTGTTTCTCTCTGTCTCTCTGTCTCTCTGTCTCCCTCTCTCTCTCTCTCTCTCTCTCTCTCTGTCTCTCTCTCTCTCTCTGTGAAGTAACACCACACATAAGCCTACACTCAATGATCCCCCAAGAACAAAACCCATAAGACAAGGAAACACTACATATAGTACTCTTGCCAAAGGAGGTTCTGCTGTATAATACACAGATACCCCTCTCACCAGGATGGACAAGGAGAAGATAATGGTTAATTGCCTATCTGGAGCTAGGATCCAAAATATCACACACGCACTCAGGATACTGCACCACAGGTACCAATATACTTGTATCATAGTCCATGTGGGTGTTAATGACTTGAGACTTACCTAACTGGATTATATGATAAAAGACATTATGGATCTCTCTGAATATGTATCACAGATAGGTAAATGCCTTACACTGAGCAACATTATATCTTCACCAAAGACATTGCCACAGTATGAACAGAAAATGATTATTTCGGTAATCGGTTAAGTTTCCAGTGTCCCTATAAGAGGATTCAATATCTATCAGCATGGGAAGACATGGTTAACAGACCACGCTGCTCTGCTAAGGATTATTTGCACCTGTTCCCTCTGGGTTTTTGAATACTGGCTAAAACTTTATACAGCCCCTTAGAGCCTTGTTTTAGGTAATGTCAAAATGGCAATACTATAAATATAACAAAATAAAAAAGACCCAAAGCAACCTTTAGGTGTTATTGCTTAGTGCTAGGACCCTAAACAAGAAATTCAACATCCTACAAGTTTTCGTCACTTTGCAGAATGTGGACAACTGTGCTTTTAGCAAGACTTGGTTTAAAACCACAGAAAGTACTCTGGCACTGCAAAGCTACAGTGCCTTCCACACATTTAGACCAATAGCAGCACAGACAGGGTTAAACGTGGAGGTGTGTCAATCTACATTAGCTACAAATACAACCAAAGCTTGGCTAAACTGGATGATGCCCTGGAGTTCATCTACATCCAGGTCTGTAATGATAAGGTGCCTTACCATATCCTCGTCAACTACAGGTCATCCTCTGTGACCCACAAAGCTCAAAACTCTTACCTAGACCTATTCCAGGCATTCACCATCCAAACAATTACCCTATTCATGGAAAACTTTAGCTACCCTTCTATAGGTTGGAAAATGAACACTGACTCTAATTCACAGGCAAAACTCTTCCAAAAATTTATCAACACAAATACCCTGGACCAAATAGTGCACACTCCAAACGGATGATGGAACTTGCTGGTTTTAGTACTCACCAACATGAGAGAGCATTGCACCCTCCCCCATATCACATCCCCATTGGTGAGGTTGGACCGGAAAGCTGTTTCCTTTAAAATAAAAATCATCCCAGAAAACTCAGCTAAACCCATAATGCATAACGGATAGGAACTATTCTAAAGCAAACTACATCCTATTAAGTGACAGTTTGTCAAAATGAATGGCTCCCCCAAAACAAGAGAACACAGCTACCTATGCAGAATTATTTACAGAAGCCCCATACAAACATGTAAATGGCTGCATTAAGGCTGCTGTACCTACAGCAGTAAGCTCAAATCTAACACCAAAAGCAACCTCACTGGTAGAATCCTTACCCTAACAGGGTATATAATGAAAGAAGAAAACTCATGGCCAAGTCAGAAAGAGATCTCTCATGGAGTTGCTCTCTGATTCAACTAAGCGATAAACTGAGAGGTCTGATAAAGTCCAACAAGGCTAATTAGGAGGTCAGGACAGCCTCGAAGGCTAAAGACAATCTCAAGACCCTCTTCAGCTTTGGCAGGGTCCTTAAATGTAATGATCAATAGTGTGCAGACCTGGTAATAAATGACACAGCCTTCACTGACCAGGATGACATATCAAATCTACTAGTTGATAAATTTAGCTCTAATTTTACCCCCCCAACTCCCCCACTTCCCCCCTTTGAAATCCCTTATAGCATATCCTCTCCAACTATCAACAGGTAGCAGGTCCTGGTGATGCTTGCTAAGGCCAAAAACACTGCTTCAATGGGGCTCAATAATATTCCCAGTTGCCTCCTAAAGAGCCTAAAACATAACCTAACCGGACCACTTGAGACAGTCTTTAACAGCCTCACAATAGGTTGCATGCCAGGTGAATGGAGGCCCACAGTGGTCATCTCTCTTCATAAAGGTGGGCCATCAACTGACTCCAGGATCTACAGACCCATTAATCTGACAAGTATAATATACAAAGCCATGGAAAGAATTATCTTGGATATTTAAAAAAAATAAATAATAAAAAATAACTAAATAAATAAAAATTTGAAGAAAAAAAGAAATAATTATCATGGGAATGATTAATAAGGACATTGACAACCTACAGAAGTTGGACCTGTCCCACTTTGGATTTGTTAAGGCAAGTGCTTGCCTATTCAACCTGGTAGACTTCTTCAAAAGGGTCAACAAGGCTATGGATGAAAGGAAAATGGTGCATAATACCTATCTTAACCTGACCAAGACATTTGATACAATACCCAGCTCAGATATTATTAATAACCTCTCAGAACTAGGAATAATCTATTCATAGCTCACTGGATTGCTGGACAGATCACAGATAGTATCCAAGAAGTCAGGATCGGTGATACCATCTCCACCAGGACACTGGTCATCACCAGTAGAGTAACCAAGGCTCTCTTTTGGACCTGCTCCTGTTTGGCATCTACTTCACATAAGTCAAAGCTATTATCAAAGACCTTTGACTCACCAAGGTCGCAGATGACTGTAATTTGGGAGCTATCATAGATTCCCCCTACAACATTGGCATCCTACAAGAGGGTCTAACACAAACAAAAGATTGATGCCAAAGCCACAGATTAAAATTCAACATAAAGAAATGCAGTGTAGTGCCCTTTTCAGTATAGTCCATCCAAGCTAATTATGCCATCAATATAACACCCTTAAGAGCTAACTTGATAGTTATGAATTTGGGAATGCATGCCGATAGAAATCTGACCTTTGTCAAACATATAGCCAAGACACTACTAAAAGCATTCTGTGTAGCCATCTCATTAACAAGGATATGGCACTAAAGTCCAAGGAAGTTGAAGTACCACTCTACTTAGTCCTTATCAGATCTACCGCTGAGTACAATGCCCGATTTGGCATGTGCATAACCAGGCACTTGCAACAACTGAAATATACTTAACATTTCCTTAGCAGGAGAATCCACAATATGAATACCTTGTCCTTCACAAATCCCCTTAAGGCCCTATCTCTGTACTCAGTCTCCTACATGTTACTCAGAGGTGGTCTATGCCTGGCAAATAAGGCATCTTCAGATCCAGCTCTGATGAATATCTTGCACATCTGCAAAACAAACAACACCAAAAACTCCAGATCCAAATACCTAAACTTTGACTGTGCTATAAATAAAACATGTTGGAGAGAATTATATGTGTCTCAAAGGATCCTCACACTATGGAATAAGCTTCCCATCCATGTGAATCAGAGTTTATTCATAACTGTATTAAAAAAAGAAAACGTGATTATTAGATGGGAAATCGCAAATTCACCCCTGGCCTAGTCCCCATGTATCTGATGAGCAGAGGCTGACATAAGTAAATTAATCCCCACTAACATACCATACCCACAAAACTCTTAGCTATTTCCTTATTAACATACCCCACCATATAGGTGTTCAAGGTTCTCTGGAACAAAACTGGCTGCTTGCATGGCTAGGCTTGTAAAGACCCTGGTGGTCATTAGCCTAGTATAAATGTATGAACCTATGAACCTATATACATCTGGAAAACTGATGAGATGCCTGTCACTTTTTTTTTTGTATGACCTGTTTTCCTGCTGATAATGTTTATAGAACTGCTTTTGAATTAACTGCTGATTTTCCCCTCTGCTTCAGGTGTAGGAGTACTGTTAATTATTTTCAGTCCATTTGCTTAATTGGGAATTGTTATTTCAGGATTATGTTTCAGCATTCTTTAAAACACAGCATGGTGGTGCAGTGGTAGCATTGTCACCTCGCAGCAAGAGGTTCTCCTGTTCGACTCTCGACTGGAACGCCTTCTGTGTGGAGTCTGCATGCCCCCCCCCCATGTCAAGTGGTATTCAAAAGACATGTGTGAATGGGTGTGCCTTCGTTGAAGGCTGGGCGTCGGGCTGGCACCTTGGCACCATAAAAAAATCTACTGCCAATCATTAGCGGACTGGAGTTCCGCTGTGGTGACCCCTAACTGGGAAAAGCCAAAAGAAGAACAACAACTTTCATGTTGCTTCTACTTTTGATCTATAAGAATGCTTGCACATTTGATTGACTTTGGCTATTAACAGATTGCTTGATGTTAAATTGTTGTACTGCCCCCACACTTTCTCCATCATGTTTTGGTCTTTCATTGCAATTATTATAAAATGTACCTATATTTGTACTTTGTGTGTCACACTGTTTGCAGTCTGCAATGTTAGAAACAGTTAGCTGCCAAAGGCTTCTTAACGCTTCATTTATTTTTGTCCTGAACCTGTGTAATTGTAGTTAACAATTCTGTCTAATAATGGGATGCGTCTAATGTGTTACATTTTGTACTGTGACAAATTGCAGGCAGTCTTCACTATATGACATGTAAGTGGATGAATGATACAGTGTTTCAGGATATGAGCCAGCATTCTCATACCTTATTACCTGTCTTTCACTTTTTATGCTTCTTATTTTCCAGCCAAGCATGTCATTATACATGTGGGATTCAGCATTTTCTTACCAGTCTTGTACTTGCTTTTGCTTCTGTATCTTTGCAACTAACGCTTGTAAAATGTAGGGATATTTTGACTTAATTCTTTGTCTTGATGCTGCTTGAGTTTTTTTTTTTTTTTTTGAAATACCATTACCTATATGCATTCTTACAGCTGAATTCATTCAAACATTTTTTTTTGTTTGTTTCTGCTGTATTGTTTTTGGCATCACTTGATGTCCTGTTGCCATCACTAAGTCCTGTGACCCAACACTCTGTCATTGCTCCTTACTTTCTTTAGTGTTCTGCTATTCATAACTGGCATCTGCTAATTATTTCTATGGCACATTGCCCAGAAATGGGTAGCGTTCCTCTGGCCTGACCTTCTCAGCAATTGTCTGTCCCTTTGGTCATGCAAGCATTTTAATTCTAAGGTACAGTTATTATGGATATCAGAGCCCATATGACAGAGTGCAAAGTATGCCCTTATGTGCTTTACTTGTTTATCATACATTAAGTCATGGTTTTGGGAGTGGCAAGTTTTTTTTTTTTTATTATTATTATTTATATATTATATTACATATTAGGGAGGCCGTTGTGCAGCAGTTAGCATTGCCACCTCACAGCAAGCGGGTCACCGGTTTGATCCTAGGTTGGGGTGCCTTCTGTGCAGAGTCTGCATGTCCTCCCTGTGGTTGGGTGGGTTTCCTCTGGATGCTCTGGTTTTCTCCCAAAGACATGCTGTAGGTGTATTGGACACTCTAAATTGGCCCTAGGCATGAGTGTGTGCCTTCTGTAGAAGGTTGTGTGCTGGGCTGGCAACTTGACACCATAAAACTCCACTGCCAATCATGAGCAGTCAGGTGATCTGCTGTGGCAACCCCTAACTAAGAAAAGCCAAAAGAAGATTTATATATTTAATATTGACATTTCAGGGTTTAAAATCAGAGATATTTTTTAAGTATAACTAATTCCACATAAAAAAGTTAATGGAACAAGAGGTTTACTGAACATTAAGAAGTATGAAACTATAATGTCTGGCTTTACTGATAGACACAAACATGTACTGGGCAGTAGCTACACCTGTGTATGCAACAGACTGTAGTCACAGAATCGTGCATCATTGCCCTTGACAGTGCTTTTCATCCATCTATGTTTAACATGTCAAGCTCTCCATGACAATAGAATTGTGAGCTGCTGCCATGTGGACAGAGCCACCATGCCACCATGCCACCATGCAGGAGCTGGTCAAGATGTGTCACTCTCACATGCAGGCCAAAGGGATGCATATAACAATCAATGTGAATACCGAGTTTTGTGCGGCTTTGAGAATACTAGTAAGCTCAAAATGTACAAAAAAGAAAGAAAGGAAATACATGCATTTAAAAATGTTATGAAAGTTTTTTTCTTTAAATTTGGTTTTGTGTGCTGCAACACATTCAATGGCATGAAAAATGATAATGATGCTGAAAAAGATAGATTACACTGCCTTACTTCTACAATCCAATCAAGTCTCTGTAAAACTAATCCACAAAACCAACTAATTATAGCATATCAAGTCAAAACAGCCACAAACTGCTGACATCTCTGAGAAAAATTCACAAAACGATAAGTTACAGATCTGTTTTTATAGCATTTACATTGTCACACACAGTTTCACTACCTCATTTTATGCAACTATCTGCCATTATAGTGTTACATGGTCCCTTATGTTTTTTTTTTTTTCAAAACATATTTCAGAACCTGAAATAAGTGTTCTGGTATGGCACTACACAGTTGTCAGGATAATACCTGATGTCATAATGACTATAATAAAAACTAAGGTAGAACATGGGAGACGCGCATTACTTTGCCAAGCAAATCACTTCAGCAATTATCATATACAAAAAACAGCTCAGACTGTATGCATCAACTGTATCCAAATAGGCTTTTTTAATGAAACTGATAAAAAAAAGCTTTTAAACTCTGCAGAAAAGATGCAAATAATGCTTAGGACAGCAAGAAGGAAAAACAAAAGGAACATGAAGCCAGATTTGATACACTAGAAAACAAATTAAAATGATTTGTTCAGATTCACATTATATGAATCAGACAGCTTTTGATCATATTTCTAGGTTTACCTCAGTATTCTATATCAGCATGGTACAATAGCCCAGAACATAATAAGTACAAGAGACATTTTGCAAATTAATGTCACAGATACATCTACCTAGTACACAGCAGGACAAGCATACAGTAAAGAGTCGATTATCAGAAACGTCAATTATCCAAATGCAGCCTTCCAAAGTTTTTGAGTAGGAAAAAATCATAAAGTCTAAATATGTAAATGTTATATACATATTTTCTTGTGCGTGTTTTTTGAGCTTGTACCCGCTCATGTTTGAAAAATATTCTTTATTGTCCACTGGAATCACTGAATGACTGAAAAGCGTGCAGAAAAAAATAAGATTTCTGCAGTTTTTTATCTGGTTCAATGTATGTTTGGTTATCCAGACAGTTTCACTATCCGAACTACCCTAGGTCCCAATTAGTTTGGATAATTGACTCTACTGTACATCTAAAAAATACCCCTGCAGACTAATGCAAGGCATACAGTGCCTCTAGAGTTCACATAGGTGACTTTAATTGGCCATTTTAAAGTACACATAACTCATATTCATTACTATAGGAATGGATACATTGCTGATAGCAAGTCAACTAACACTTCATTATCCAGTTTGTTACCATGCTCCCAGTAATGGTGTTATCCTGCTCTATGTGACCCTCAAAAGATCAATCACACACTCTACCCCAACCAAATATCTTATCTAATCCTTCCACAAAGCTATTCATGTCCTGTCAGAAATTACATTTATCCTACCAACTGTAGTAGCCGTTAGATGGCCAAGTAACTTAAATGTCTGTCCTTCAACATCTGCAATCAAGCAGACAGGATCAAAGTTCATGGTGTTTTCAGATATTACTCAGTGAAGGAATGAAACCAAACAAGCAGTAATACCTGACAGGGTGGCCATTACGGGAAAATAAGGGACTGCCCAGGGTTGTTAGGAGGCCCCGCACCACAGGCAGAGGGCCTCCTTAATTCAGAAATATTTGCTTTCTGAAATATCCACCCTGAAAGTCATTACCATGCCTAGAAAATGGGCTATATGCTAAATTGTTGTGCATTTGTTTTATTAGTAGTATATACATAGAGTTACGTTTTTAATGTGAAATAGTTCATCTGCCTCATTTTTCAAAGTTTTTGTAGGACATGCAGTTGCTGTTGGTTGATATACTTCACAACTAAAATATACATTATGCAAGTCTATCGTAAATTATACACACACACACACACACACACACACACACACACACACACACACACACACACACACACACACACGCACACACACGCACACACACACACATATATAGTTATATATACAGATGCTCATACAAGCAAATGAAGAAGCAGAGATGCAGTCTCTCACACATATTGAGAAAGTCAGATGCACATGCACACACCACACACACACATGCAGAGGCACAGACAGACAGATTCACGAACATATTTATAGAAACACACACATACACACAGACATGCACATGCATACACACACACACATGCACATACGCACACAAAGACACACACACACACACACACACACACACACACACACACACACACACGCACACACACACACACACACACACACACACACACACACACACACACACACACACACACACACAAGATCAGAAATCAGAAGATCCTAAAGTAGTATGGGTAACAGCAGCCAAAAAATAGAGTCTACCACCATACTGAATGGTCTTGCTAGAAGAAGTGGTAGACAGAGCTTCTGCTCAGTTGATGGGGCGGGCTTAGCCTCCAGGTAAGTTGTATAAGCAGCAGAAATCATGAGGACAGAGGAATGAGCATCCTTTTTAGAGGTAGGTTCAGTGTTTATAAAGATCCAATACGTGTGACAGGAAAAAAAGTGTTAAAGAATACAAAGAAGATAGATGACTGAAAAGTTGCTGAGATGGCAGTAGAAGCTAAAAAAATTAGTGGTTGGAAGAGAAGAAAAGTATTGAGTTGGTCACTGAGAATGTTGATGCAGCTACCAGAATAGGAGGAGCAAAGAGAGAATAATGGAAGTAGGTATATTAGAGTATAGTTTAGGAAAACCAAGAGTAAGAAACAAAAGGTTTTAGACGGGTAAAACTTACCTACTTTCACATCTAACTTATCTAGTGCACACTGCAGTGTTTAGGATAAACCATTTTTTTTTATCTTACCTTTAAGCATCCCTGTGACAAGCACTTGCTCTAATACCTGCTGGAAAGTACTAGGAAGCCTTAAACTGACAGAAGAACTCAAGCCTTAAACTGATACAAGCACTCAACTCTCCTTTAGGCACTAAACAGCCTATAATTGCAAAGTACGTTGCTAAGGCAAGGGAAAACAGCTTCTGTACTTTACAAAACAAAGCAGCAAACCAGGCATGTCCAAGGGTCATCTTCTGGTGATTTTTCCTGTCCACCTGGTGGATCTGGGCATACTGGGACAATGCAGCAATTGCCTCATGTACACAGACAACCCTCTCCTGCTACCACCCATCACTAAAACCTGTGAGAGATGCACTTACATAGCCAAAGACTGTGCTAGACAGTCAAGTTGAGAAGGTTAACACCCACACTACACCTCAAGCAACACATAGCCCTTCTAAACCCACACCACCGACACCCACACATAGCAACATTAAATCCACATATGTGGAGGCCCTTAACTGTGCCCAAGCAACAAGGACCTCCGAAGCTGAAACACAAACACCACTCACAACAAAAGTGTCACATAGCTCACAACACCAGTGTGCCACCCATTAACAGCCCCTAAGGCAAGACAACGTACCTAACACTTTAGTCATAGGTGACTCTATAGTCAGGCACACTGATGTCCCACTTACCAGGCTGAACAAGGAGAAAATTACAGTTAGCTGCCTGTCGGGTGCCAGGATCTGCCACATAACGCATGCACTCAAGTCACTCCACATTAAGTACAAATATGACTCTGTCATTGTCCATGTTGGAGTGAATGACTTGAGATATACCTCCCTGGACTACATGAAAAGAGACATGGAAGAGCTCTCGGATTATGTGGACAAGGCAGGTATGACTCTAGCCCTGAGTAGCATCATGCCTTCTCACAGAATGATACCACAATATAAGGACAAAATTATTGACTTTAACAATTGGCTAAGCTTCTGGTGTCATTCAAAGGGGATCCAGTATCTGTCTGCCTGGGATGACATGATCGACAGACCACAATGTATTGCCAGAGATGGTCTGCACCTGTCGCCCCTGGGATTCAGGTTACTGGCTAAGGCTCTTGCCACCCCTATAGTGCCTATTTTAGGCAAAGTTCAAAGGACAAAACCACCATCATAACAGGTACAAGCATGCAAATTCTGAAGGTAATGCTACTCAGTGCTAGAAGTCTAAACCTCAAAATGCACTCTCTCGAGGTACTCCTAAAAATAGAGAACATCGATATCTGTGCAGTAACTGAGACCTGGTTCAATGCTCCAGAGAGCACCCCTGCAGTACCAGGCTACAACTCTTACCACACTTTTTGGCCACCAAACCAGGACTGTAACACTAAAGGTGGAGGAGTGTCCATATTCACCAAGGATATTCACATTACCAGGCTAGTTGTCCAACAAAATGTGTCTGAAAATCTCCAGGTGCAATGCAACTAACACTAGGTAAGACTGCAATCCAAATTGTAGCTTGCTACAGATCCCACACCATGCCCCAAGATTCTCACTACACCTTTCTAAACATACTTGAAAATACTAAGATACAACCAAACACCCTAATACTCAGTGATTTTAACTACCCTGCCATTAACTGGGAAAACTACTTGTGTAGCAGTACCTTTGCCCAACCATTCTTGGAATTCATAAAATCCAATGCCCTGGATCAACTAATCCATAGTCCCACCATGGGCTCCAATATCCTAGACCTGGTCATTGCCAACATGGGAAATCGATGCTCCACACCTATGGTCATCCCTTCATTGGTCAGGTCAGACCATAAGCTAATCACCCTTAACATCCACACCCTACCCCCCCCCCCCAGTAAGGAAACCCCCATAAAAAACTTCTCCAAAGCCGACTTCATGCTACTCAAGTAAGAAGTGACAAACTTCATGACACCCATGCAGATGGGAAATGGAAGTTCGACTGCTGAATCCTACACTAAGGCACTGTATGAGCACATCCACTCATGCATGAATCGTGCCATATCCAAATATAACCAAGATGCCCTCCTCCAAAAAAAGGAAGCCAATCTGGTGGTCCCCTGCCATAAACAAACCTTACAACAAAAAGAAGAAACTGTTGCAGAAAAGAGGAAACTCTCAGGATGCAAAAAACTCCCTTACCAGCCTCAGTAAAAAGCTGAGATCCGTCATAAAATCCTCCAAAGCTAGTTACGAAAATAAATTTGCCAAAGATTCCAAAGACAACCACAAGGCATTCTATAACTATGTCTTGAATCTAAATAGCAAAGCTCAGATCTGCTGTGAACTACAACAAAATGACATTAAATATACTGATCCCAAAGATATTGCCAATATCCTGGCAGATCAATTCAGTGTCAACTTCACCCACCCTCTCACTCCCTAAACAGCCCATCTCAATACCAGAATATTGCCAAATTCCAGTAATAATGGCCACGCAGGTAAAAAATGCACTCTCCGACGCTAAGAATACAGCATCCATGGGACCAGATGACATCCTGGGCTGTGTACTACATGAACTACAAAATGAACTGGCACCTCACCCAAGTGTCATGTTTAATCATAGCCTCACCTCAGGCTTCGTGCCCAATGAGTGGCACACAACTACAGTTATCCCACTCCACAAGGGGGGATCCACCTTGGATCCCGGGAACTACCACCCCATCAGTCTGACGAGCCTGATCTGCAAGGCCATGGAAAGTATTATCATGGAACTTATAAACAAAGACATTGGCAACACTAGACCCCACTCAGTTTGGATTTGTGAAGGGCCGATCTTGTCTCCTGAACCTGATTGACTTCTTCATATCAGTCCTCAGAGCCATGGATGAGGGTAAGGTGGTCCACACAGCCTATCTTGACCCCACCAAGGCCTTTGCCACCATTCCACACTCTGGAATCATAGACTTACCAAGCTGGGCATTAATCACTGCATCACTCAATGGGTTGCCAACTGGCTAACTGACAGAACCCACACTGTAAAAGTAGCCAACTCCAAATCCAGCTCCAGATAAGTGACAAGTGGAGTACCTCAGGGTTCAGTCCTGGGACCGCTCTTGTTTGGCATCTGCTTCTCTGAAGTACAGGCCAACACTAAGGGACTCTGGCTAACAAAGTTCGCAGATGACTGCAAACTGGAAGCCATTACTGAATCCCCAAATGATGTGGATACTCTACAAAAGGGCCTTAAAGAAACAGATGCTTGGTGCCAGAGCCATGGCCTCAAGCTCAATGCCAAGAAATGTATAGTTATCCCCTTTGGGAAAAACCATGTACCCATGAATTACCACATAGCTTGCAGTACGCTAAACACCAAAAGCGTGATGAGAGACTTAAGGACACAGGTGGACAGTGGTCTCACCTTCGATAACCACATCGCCACAACAGTCAGGAAATCCTTCTATGTGGCACACCTCATCACTAAGGGCTTTTCATCCAGAAAAAAGGAGGTCATTGTCCCACTGTGCTCATCCCTCATTAGAGCCATTATAGAATACAATGCCCTGTTTGGTATGTACCTCTGAAGACATCTGCAACAACTGGAAAGGCCACAGAAATACCTCACTAAAAGAATCACAGGCCTAAAGCAGATGCCCTATGCTGACCAACTTAAAAAACTCCAACTATACTCGGTCGCATATCGTCTACTCAGAGGTGATCTCTGCTTAACATACAAGGCTATGTCAAACCCAGAGCTGTTGGACATGCTACACTTAAAGAAATCCCAATCCCTCAGAACCACACACTCCAGGGATCTAAACCTTGTCATCACAATAAACAAAACATGCTGGAGGGATAGGTTCCTGACCCAGAGACTCCCCAGACTCTGGAATAGACTGCCCATACATGTCAAGCATAGCACCTCTTTGGCCCTCTTCCAAAGGAACCTTGACAATTGGATAGCAGAAAGGAAATTCATCCCGGGGATCATGTCAGTCACCCTGCTAGACAGGGGTCCAGGGAAGTAAATAGTGTGGGAAGAAATAGCCAGGGAATTGTTATGGGTAGGCTTGTATAGGCCCTAGAGCCGATAGCCTAGTACCAACCTATGAACCTATGAACCTATAAGATAAAGTTTACTAAACATAGCTGAAATGGGAGGGGCAGTGTAAAAGTATGAGGGGAAGGCAAAAATATTTTGAAAGGCACATATTAATTAGGAGAAGTCACGAATGGATCACATCAAGACAGAATAGCAAAAGTAAAGGCAGCAAAAGACTGGATAAAGCATGACTAGACTGAACAGAATGAGGCAGGCAGGGAAGCACTATGCAAGTACAGGAAACAATCACACATCACCACACAGTCAATGCAGTTAAGTCCTAAAAACTTAGGGGGGTGGGGCAAAGCAAGAGATACATTTGCAAGTTAACTACTAGCTCTCTGATGTATCATCATTAACGCAGTATCTGAAAACCATGTGCATTAAAGCACAATTGCCCAACAGCAACATATGACAGTAAGCAGTGTTAGAACAAACCAAAGCATGTATAATAAGCATAGGAAATGACTACCACAGTGCAACATACTATAATTGCTGGAGAGCTCCTCTAAATATCTACCCACAGCAGACTGTGATTATAGAAATAGTTTGTACCAAATAAAGACTTTACAATTATTTTGCAGGAAATAACCTGTTAAGTACAGCAAATTAAAATCACAGAAACAGTGTAGACAAACAAGTGAATTACTTAATATTTTATTAGCCTGAATGTACCGAAAAGACTTAGGGGGAATTTAATAAAGCCTACACATTTTTTCCATGTAGGCATTGCGCTGCGGTGCTTACACAGCTGTGAATTAACACATTTTTAGATTCAGTAAGGGCTGCTGAGCGGCGTGCACACATGTGCCAGCACAGAAACTTCTGTGGCATGCAAATCACCTCATAAGCAGGTGAATCTCATGGAAATGAGGCAGGTAGAGCAATCCAGCAAGCAGATAAGCAGACCCGATGTCAGTGCCGATAGTGTACATAGAAAAATTCCATGTACAGGAGTGTAGAGAAAAGAGGTTGTAAAAATGTAGATATTTGCAAAGAAATGTCATACCACATACACATATGTCCAAAATTGTCATCCTGTATGTCAGAAAAATGACAGGAAATAAGTTAAATTACTTTTTTTCTTAATAATCTGTGTAGGTTTGTGCAGTTCACTGCAGTGTGCAAACATGGTTTATAGAAAAAAAAAAAAAAAAGATGGAAAAAAGCAAATTAATTAGTATGTGACAGAAATGTATTACGTTACTGTATTTGGAGTCCCTACGATGGTGCAATTGGCATTATTGCTAACGTGGTTGGGCTCTGAAGCATGTAGTTTCCAGGCTGTGAGCACAGATACCTATGCAAATGAGGTGGAGGTACGGAATAGCAGAAAGGAGTAACTGTGTCCGCATATCCCTTTCGTGTAGGCTTAGACCCATGTTGCTGTTTACACAGAGGTAGCTGACACCAGGGGAGATGTGTCAACTGACTTTTAAGCTCATTTCAGATTAGGAGCGCATGTTTTCATGGAGCGCCACCTTGCTGAGCGTGTCCCCTACAGGAGGTGTGTCGACTAACTTCTAAGCTTTGTTTACCTTCCTTGTGTGTGTTTTCATGGTGCACCACCACGCTGGCCATGTTTTAAAAAAATGTATTAAATTTGCTTTAACTCTTGTTTAACCTAAAATAGGGCCATGAAACGATGTTAATTATACTGTAGGCAGGGGCACTGCATCACAGTTACCCAATCACAGACTCTGCACCTACAGCCGAGTTCTATAAAGTATGCATGCACACTACATTATGATTTTTCCCCAATACTCTGCACCACTGGAGTACTGACTTGGGAATTTAACTGAGAGAATGCTACAGGTGGCTGCAGGTCTGCTGCACCTGTATGTGCTAGATGCTGAAGTCAATGCTGCTGACAATAGGCCTAGACAGAGAAGGAGAAGAGTGTTCAGGCCCAGGATAAGCTTCCATGAGCTACATGAGCTGGAGATCATAGAACTGTTCAAGGTGTACAGGGACATACTACAAGAACTCACTGAGCTCTTCCATCCTCAACTCAGACCCAGAGCCAACAGAGGGGAACCCATCCCACTGGAAACAAAGGTATGTGTAGCCCATAGGATACTATCTATAGGTACTTTACAAAGACCAACTGGGGATATAATGGGTGTCTCACAGGCATCTCCACCCAGGTTACTCCACCAGTTCCTGGATGCCATGCTACCACATGCCAGTGAGCACATTTATTTTTCCCTCATCACTAATCCAAGGGCCAGCAATATGCAACACTTCTACCATGTAGCAAACTATGTTAAAGTACTGGGTGCCATAGATTGTACTCATGTACGCATCAAGTTACACCTGGTGAGGAGGGTAGAATTTATATCAACCGCAAGGGGTACCACTCCATCAACTGCCAGGCCATGTGCAATGCCCAGGGGACTATCATGAAGTGTGTGCTGGTAGCCCTGGCAGTAATCACAACTACCATATCTGGCATGCATCACAGGTGTACCAGATGTTTGCTAGGGCTGGCTATGCCCTGGAACTGTGGATTATGACACCCATCAGAAATGCACAACACACCCACCAAAGAAAGTGATAATGAGGCACATGCACAAACTAGGAACATCATACAGTATATGTTTGGGCTTCTTAAGTCACGTTTCCAGTGCCTATATATATCTCGTGGAGCCCTGCAATACTCTCCAGCCACATGGGCACATATGTTCACTGTATGTGCTATACTACATAATATGATCCTGCAGAAACAGCTGCAGCAGGATCAGTACAGGGAAGGGATACACAGCCCCCCACCACTTTTTAGGTCACTACAGCCACTGTCACAGGAGGACTCTGAGGAGGAACACCCCTGATGATGTCCCCGTAGGCAGACATAGGCATGACCAATATGCCCCGGCTTTGGCTAAGAGACAATGCATAGCACATTCACTGACAACCTAGGGCCTTAGGGACTGACACCTTACTCCTACTCAAATACACATAGTTAAATTGATACCAAGCAACCCACACAACCTATACCTGTCCATGTATTGGCTGTGTATTGCTTGCATCAGACAGAGTCAGCCCTGAACTACACTTCTGTCAACTGCTGCATTTGCAAGGTAAGTCCATAACCTACATACAACTTGTAAGGATTATTATAATATGCTAGTGTTTGTATGGATCCGCTGCAGTTATGCAAGGAAATGTAGCAGGCTATTTGGACACAAGTAACATCCACAGTGGACTACAGTTACTCAGTCCACTAATATGTGTTCCTTAATATTCACTAGGCCTCATGGCTAGAATTTGCACTACATCAGTCAATGGAAATGTTAAACAGTGGGTTGACCTGATAGGTGGACTACTGTGTGTCCCAGCAGAACATATGGTGTTTTCCCAGCACCCAACACAGCAGTTATCCCATTTAACCGGTTTAACAGTAGGTCAGTAATGGTATATCAGCAGTCTAGGCAAACACAGGGCAGTAATATAGAAGTTGATCACACATTGTATGTCTCACTAATGCAGGAATAACAATGTACATATCTATGTTGTTGATTGTGTGATGAATGACTACTCTCCAGCTGGCAGCTTGTGTGGTTCAGTGGACTAGGGAAGTTAGCATGGGTGATGCTGTTGATGGTTCAGATCTGAAAATATTCACATCTTTTGCATGTGAAGGATTATTATGTTGGTGTTTTCACAGACTGCCAATATGTGTGTGGTGTAACATTATGAAGCTCTGTCACATATTAATTACGTCAGACAGCTGGAGAATGCCATGGACATTTTGTGTGAAGTCAGTGCAGCAGAAACAGGGACAGATGTCAGTGTCTGTAACACACAAAATCCCAGACTGGAGTGCAGTTAGGTTTGGCCTGGAGTCACTTTATAAGTACTAACAGTCCCACTGAGCATGCCCATACACTTAGTTAAACTGAGCGGAATCCTGTTGCCCCTTGATCAAAATGACCTGTTATGTATACATATGTCTATACATACATACATACATATATGTATACATATCCATCTGTCACTATCTCTCTCTCACATACATAGTGTAGCTATATCTATGTATATTCAAATATATATATATATATATATATATATATATATATATATATATATATGTAGAGCAACACATGCACACACACACACGCACACACACACACCACACACACATATATATATATATATATATATATATTTATATATATATATATATATATATATATATACATATACACACTTCACAGTCTCTCCCAATATAGCTGCATAACACATATAACTATCATACACACACACACACACACACACACACACACACACACACACAGCTACATGTATATATATATATATATATATATATATATATATATATATACATCCCTGTTAAATACAGAAATATGTGTGGCTGTCTGTATTGTCCTACATACTCTAATACTGGTGAGTAATGCTGCTGTATCATATATCTAAAATGTTGCTTAGAGAATCCAAAGTAAGGGTTCAACAGTACATAATGGATTTACCTACAGACTCCTGTGCCTGCTGGATGTCACCACATAGACAGCAACAGGTGAGCAGGTGGTGTGATGTATAATGTTGTCTACACATGCATAGATAGGCACATTGTTCCTGTCCACAGACTTGCCCATCCAAGTGGAAACAGCCACATAGAGACATACTGGTAAGTGTTCACATATAGCTAGGATAATAATAGTTACCTCACTGCCAGGATACTACATGCAGATAACAGTACAAAGAGATATCACTCTGCAGGCCACAGATGCTCTTTAACATAAGCATAGTTTGTCTAATACACAAGTAGTTTGCCTGCAATCACATATAAAACAGACAGCAGCTGTGGTGTGTCTGATATGTACTGTGATCTATACTATGTAAGACTAGATATGTAGGGGTTCTAATTTCACTGCAGGCCACTTGGTGCATGTGTGTGTGTGTGTGTGTGTGTGTGTGTGTGTGTGTGTGTGTGTGTGTGTGTGTGTGTGTGTGTGTGTGTGTGTGTGTGTGTGTGTGTGTGTGTGTGTGTGTGTGTGTGTGTGTGTGTGTGTGTGTGTGTGTGTGTGTGTGTGTGTGTGTATCCCCCTGCCAAACAACTGAGAAACCCTCATTGGCTATCAAATTGCAATGGATATGCATTTTTGGCTATGTAAGTTACTGCTTGCTTCCAAACTGCTCTCTTCTACAAGACCTGATGATGTCATCTACTGTAAGACCACCACTTGCCATAGTAGCATCGGACTTAAGCAATGGCACATGCGATAAGTACTATGCTCTAAAATGTGTAAGACTAGATTGGTAGGAGTTCTAATTTCACTGCAGGCTACTCGGTGAGTGTGTGTACCCCCCTACCAAACAAATGAGAAATCCTCATTGGCTATCAAACTGTGATTTTTGGCCATGTAAGTTGCTGCTGGCTTCCAAACTGCCCTCTACTACAAGGTTTGATGATGTCATCTACTGTAAGACTACCACTTGCCATAGTTGCACCTGACTTAAGCTGTGGTGCATGTGATAAGTACTGTGATCTGTAGTGTGCAAGACTAAATAGGTAGGGGTTTTGATCTCACTGCAGGCCAATTGGTGCCCATGTGTATGTTCATATGGCATACGTATTATCACCTCATTAACTTATAAAGAAGTAGGACTTAGCAGAATTTTAGTTGTAGCAGGTGATGTGGCCCTCAAAATGCCTGATCACAACTTGGCCTGCTGATATCACCAAGCATAATAAGTCCTAAACCGAGAATACTATCAGATATGAGGTATGTTGCATGCATCACGTACTGTGATCTGTACTGTGTACCATTACATAGGTAAGTGTTCTAATCTACATACAGACGACTTGCACTATGTGGGTGTTGTACCGTGTCCTGTAAGCAGCAATTGGAAGTGGTGCTATCCTCAGTGTGGCCATGTTTGTGTCTGTAGCAAAGAAATGAAGAGATATTCCCTTTTGCTGCGGTGAACTGTCCAATAAGGACAATCTGAAGAAGAACTATTCGAAAGTGCTTATCGTTGGACAAGGGACTTAATTTTTATTATTTTTGTTCTTATTTTGTTTTATTTCATTCTTTTCATTAAATTCTGGATTTTAACAGAACTTTTATTACTGGATTGCACAGACAGTTTTTTTGCTTTTCAGCACAGTGTTAGTCTGGGTGAACCAGCTGTATGTTTGTGTCTGTGGCTGTTAGAGAAATTTGCATCAGCTTATAGAACCATAGGACATTAAAAGTTCACTAGCATAATGGCCATACAACCATCACAATTGTAAGCAACTATATCCCCTTATTTACATGATCAGCACATATTGCCCCAGTCCAAGAGGGGCACAGGCAAAAGCCCTGTGTGGTGAAATGACAGACGCCTAGCCAGTCATACAAATGGCATGTGCTGAGGTGCACTAAGGTGCTCTGCTTTCCATTAGCCAGGGCTCTGTTGCAAAGGTGGGTTAAAGTCTGCTAGACAGATCTCTCCCCCCAGCATATATTATTAATGTCACATACTAGGTTAATGTCCTTACAGTGATTAATCCAGGTACTGTGCCACCTACAGATATGCAGCATTTACAGTCAAGCACAGGCACGCCTTGTCCAGTGTGCAAGGCAGAGATCACCTCTGAGTAGTCTATATGCCATAGGCTACAATGACACTCATTTCAGATGATCCCCATTGAACACATGCTGAAGACTTGAAGTTCCCTTGTGAGGGACCATACTCTTGTATGCAAATGCCAGTACTGCTTGGAAAGGTCCATTACCACATGGCCATTGCACTCAGATATTGGCATGCTGAGGGAAGAGTACATGAAGGTTATGACTTATGACTATGTCTAGTATGGGTAATTGTGCCCTCAGCTATGACACATGATTCCTGTCATACCACTGGGGAGACATGGTGATCTCAGGCACATTAGGTGTAAACCTGTGTGGCCAGATCTGTGTGCCCAATTCTTTCATCTCTGAGTATGTACATCACATGTTGTGACTGACATCCTACTTACCAGGTACATAGGTGTTACTGATGCAAATGATGCTACATATATATTTGCATTGAGTTTATGGCCATTACTACGGCAGCAGGCATTTGCTCATCACTATCTTCTTGTAGGATATTGACATAACTCACAGACTCCAAGAGTGTGCACACTTTGCAGGCATCAGCCAACTTTGTTAGCCACAGACAATCGGTATTTGCTTATATTGTGGTTAAATGGACTCCAAGCAGTAGAGGCCCAGGATTGAGCCTGTTGAACACTGTTGGTTACAGATCAACTATTGGAGGTGGATTTTCCTATGTTAAATATGTGTGCCATCAATGGGCCATAAAGTGACCCCTACAATGATAATACCATGGATGCCTACGTGGGTGCTTTGTACATGATGCCTGAGAGGGGGATATAGTCAGATGGCTTGGCTCAATCCAGGCAATTATATGCCCTGATATCCTCTCACCCATGTCCTTGGTGACTGCCTCAGAAATGTCTACCACATTTAACAGTCATGATACCCCCGTCAGACATCCAAACTGTGTACAGTCAACTGTCTGTAGATCACATATATGTGTGCTGATCAGCTCCATGGTGAATGCCCCTACAGCCCTACAGATAAGGATACTCAGGCAAAGAGGTCTATAGTTCTGGTGGTCAGTGCATGCACCACCTCTGTGCAAGTGTATAACATTTGCCATTGTCCAGTCACCTGTGGTTCAGCCAGTGGTTTCAGTGTGATTGCAAGATGTCCCCAATGGTGTTAGTAATCCATGACACATCCTGTGTTTGATGCAGCCTGGGATATTAACATGACCAATAAATGCTGTGTATCCTCCATAGAGAGGCCATTTATGACCTGTTCTGTAGATATGGAAGTGGTGGGGACAGGGGAGTAAAGTTGATGCAGAACATGTGGGACTACTTGTTAGCTATGGCTACAGACCCATTCTATGTAGCATCATTAAGTATAAGGTCACTGACAATCTGGGCCTGTGCTTTGATGTTACACATGTAACTACACTGTGCACTGTGGTTTTGCTTTGTGTGGGTGGCTAATTTTGTCATGTACTGTGTCTACACATCACAACACTATGTTGTTGTTGTTGTTGCTGAGGAGGTTGTGTCACCATTTTAGGGAGTTACCCTCACCCCAACTGTCACACAGCAATACCCACCTCCTATTGTAAAGCTTGATTATGGCAGTTATCCACCAGCATGTCTGCTGTGCAATGAGGAGCCTGTGTTCCTCCTGTCAGAGGTACAGCTGAGTTCATGTAGTATACATGCTGTCCCATCAGAGGGGAGAGTTGCAGTCAAGCCATGTAAACCATCCAACTGGAGGCATACATGCCTTAGTTGAAATATATGTCTGTATTGTCTGCAAGGGAGGGGGTTACTGCTGGTAGTTTAATGACACTGATCTCTGGTCAGATCCCACCATGGAGGACCTCACATTGGGGAGCTGCAGTGGTCATCCATATTGGTAAACACATGTTGCAATACATTGGTTCCCCTTGGGGGGATGTGACAGCACTGCTCCATGACAATGTAGTTAATGATGTAGACTAACCTTTGGGCAAGTTAGCTGCTGCACAACTAAGCAATACAGCTGTTAGCCACTTAATGCCACCCCACAACATGGTGTACATACAAATAAGCATAATGGGTGTCTAGATACATGGAGCTGGAATGAATGTGTCTCCATTTCCAGTCTGTTAAAATTAAAGGCTTTAAGAAGATAAATCAAGTTTCCCTTTAAGGGGGCACTGGCTCAGTTCTGACACACTGAATGGCTGCTGAGGAGTGAACTCTTTCATAAATTCTTAGCCCTACTTCCTTGGATTTATCTGATGAAGTTTTGTGGTGAAACAAAACAAAAGTGCTTATCTTATTTTAAATATTTTTTATTAACTCCTTCACTCCAGTACAACTGTTTTGAGTGTGTACCTTTAACTCCTAGTGGGTGTGGTCTGACCCTTTAAAATGAAGTTATTACCTTACAATTCTAACAAATACTCATTGACAGAGGTCAAATATTAATACAGTTGTGTTTGCCATCATGCATGCTTCAAGATAAAATATTCTGAAACCTTGTATGTAGCATGGTTTTGGAATTATTAATGCAAGTATGAACAAGTAATATTTGACACCTAGAGGAGCAGTAGGAGGTAACTGCAGATGCACCTGAGGCATCACTTAGATGTAATGAGTTAAAGAGGTTTTTTAATGTTCTATTGCTCATCATTTGCTGGAGATTTGCATCTTGTTGTCTGAAGAGATCGAGGTTTGAAAGCTGTTGAAAATTTGTGCCTTTTACTTCAGTACATGGAGCTGCTTGATATTGCTTGAGTATGTGCCTTTCCAATACTGAATGGCACCTGCATTGTCTCTGGGAAATCACAGTGTTTCACAAAATCTGGATGTGTATCTATCCTTAATGAGTATGTATACACCACCTGCATTACCTTGAACACTGTCATTTTGAGGTGTGAAGATGTAGATGGACATGTCATCTGGTATGGCTGTGGTGCTGTCCACAGCCTTGAACCAGATGTCCTTGACTGCACACGTCTGCATAATCTAGGGTGGGGCCACATTCCACAGAGTGGGTTTCAGTGTTACCATACCCACCGTGTAGCAGTATAACCATGATGCTGTATACAGGATGGTGTTCTCATTGCCAACTTTTCCCTGAACAGAACATTGTGAGGGTGTAAGCAGCCATGGCCATTACTCCACATCTTAGGGGTAAGAGGTGAACAACATCAGTGGTGAAGCATTGATGTCTGTTGAGCAAGGTATCCCAGGCAGACATGTAGTAGATCCCCTGACAATGACACCAGATGCAAAGACAAATATGGAGTTCCATCAATTTATGTATGTATGGAGCCATCATCCCAGGTGAGTGTCAACTGCACCCAAAAGGTATGTGTATACCCCAGAGAGACACAAAGTGGCTAAGCATAGTTATGTGTTTGCATACTGGCCAGTGACATATGTCCCTAGTCATAGACACCTTCAACAACTAGGATGTCAACATTATGTTCACTGATATCCCTTGATTTGCGGCAATGTGTAGTAAGGCCTATTGTTTCAAGCTACATACAGCTATCTGTGTCCTGTCCCATATGTAGCCTCTTGACACAGACAGCAATGGGTCTCACAATGTAATCTCCTCTGACTAAAAGGTGTAAATTTATGTATTGTCTTGGGTGTTTGATCAGTGAGAGATTGGTGCATGGAGTATTATGCGTACTGTGCAATCCAGAGGCAGCATGTTCTAGGGTGTCTGTTTATCAATATGTCTGGTAAGGAGCTCCACAGATGCAGGTGTGTGTGATGTGGGTATAAGTGGTGCAGAATGTGAGCTGTACATGTTGGCATAATGATCATTACCATATGTAATGACTGTTGTTAGAGACATCATGGCAGCAAGGTTTGAAATGCAGTCATATTTGTCACACATTGTGTTTGTGTGTCATAGGAGTGGGATGGGGACACTCCCAAAACCTCAGCAGCATGTCCTGTAAAGGTAGGGTCATGCTGCACACCCTTGAGGTTGATAGCCTGATATACAGTGTTTGTAGGCACACCTTGCAGTGAAGATTTGGATGCCCGTGCATGCATAGCTGACTTGTTCAACTTTGCTGACATTACATTGGCCTCGCAAGCATACAATGCCTGTCAAGCAACTAGACAGCACACTGGTTGCTGTGTGGTATGATGTGGGAACACAGGCATGTGTGTCAGATATATAACTGTACAGTATAACATGCCTAAGACATGTGGCAGGTGGACAGACATTGGCCAATTGTGGCTATTCCGCTATAGTAGGCCTCACAGCCATGTAATGCAGATATGCACCAGTAATCTGTTGAAGAGCATGATGCATAAAGTGCTTTGAAAGTGCCACCTACTATGGCTCACCAGTAGTGTTCTGATTGTTACAGCAAGACTGGACATGTATGTCAATGGAAATTGTACATTATATTGTGGTGCTACAGCAGTGCTTCTAATCCTTTTCTTGCCAGTTCCTTAGTGACTTGCCACCAATCCTGGAACAGATGGCATAACACATGCAAAATCCAGCTTATTGCCCAGGTTTCTAATCAAAGCATCTACTTGGAATCATTTCATGCTCAACTCCTGAGAGGCTTGTTTGGCTACAAACATCTGCATTACAAGCTGGAGTTAAATGAAACTTGCAGTAGTGAATTTTAGTGTTTTGTTAAGTACAAACTTGTAGTTTTAAAAGTACTGTATTTTCATTTTTTTCTGTTTCCTAATTGTGTGTTTCTGAACAGTGTGCTGCGTGTCTCTCTGCAATTAATTTGTTATAGAGGGGGTGTTGGTATCACTTCTTTGTTATCTGATATTTAATAGCCTAGAGGGATTCCTCTGTACTTTAAGTGCTAGCCACAAAGTTTGAGAAATCATTTTATGCTCAACTCCTGAGAGACTTGCTTGGCTACAAACATCTGCATTACCAGCTGAAGCTAAATGAAACTTGCAGTCGTGAATTTTAGTCTTCTGTTAAGTACAAACTTGCAGTTTTATAAGTGCTGTATTTTCATTTTTTTCTGTTTCCTAATTGTGTGTTTCTGAACAGTGTGCTGTGTGTCTCTATGCAGTTAGTTCTCCACCCATCCTCCCTGTTCTTGTATTGGTATTAGTGTTGGTGGCTCTGGAATTGCACGCCCCTCCTGTAAGTCTGTATTAGAGCACTCCTCCTGAGTCCATCTCATTTGCTCACTTAACTGAGTACAGTGAGATCATATTCTGAGTCTAGTGTTCACTCTACTTAATACAGAGAGAAGATTTGTGAAGGCCAGCCCACTTAGGTTCTTCCTTCCTCTCTTGTTGCACTTAAAAAAAAAACATTTTTTTTTGCACTTTATTCATTTGCTTTTGCTGTAGTTGTGTTTCCTCCTACTCTATTTTGCTTTTCTTAAAAGTACCCAATTTTATTTATTCTGCTGCATTTATTACTGCTTGGTTGTAGCCTAATTAAATTGTAACTGTTATTCTAAGTCTTTTGGTTTAAGCACTTGGGCTTCATACACGCTGTTTTACATTAAGAAGTTTTGTCGTCTGCACTGTTGTGACAGGTCAGGTAGCTCACATTCTTCTAAGCTTGGAATTGCTAATTGAAGGCACAGTGTCTGCTATTTTAAAAGTGTATTAGTTCTGGCTTAAGCACTTGGGCTTCAGGCCAGTTATTCTACATTAAGAAGGTTTGTGGTCTGCACTCTTGTGGGAGAAGAGGCTGGATTCTGCCCTTCTGAGCTGGGAATTTCTGGTCACAGGCTTATTGTGACTGCTTATTTGAACTGTTTCTTTCTGAAATTGGTGCGCCTTGTTGCTGTAGCATAGACCAGATTCAGACCTGCTGAATCTAGCTTTGTTTGTATAACTTGAGACACTGATCCAAGCCATCTTTTTTTTGGAGAAGGTTCCCCTGCACCCTAGTAAGCAGGGGTGTGCAGTTAGAACTTGTCTGATTGAAGACTGTTGGAACAGGGCTCAGTTTTGAGCTTTTTTCTGGTTAATTGGGTAACTTGTTTAAATCAGTTTGTTTGTTTTCTATTGTTTATATATATATATATATATATATATATATATATATATATATATATATATATATATATATATATATATATATACATACACATATACACACACACACACACACACACACACACACACACACACACACATATATATATATATATATATATATATATATATATAAAATTGCACTTTATTTATCTGCTTTTACTGTATTTGTGTTTCTTCCTACTTTATTACTGGGGGCATTGACTACAACTCTGATCTGTGATATATAACTATAATTATCCCTTTTCTGTGCTTTTAAACTGTTTTTTGAGTGCATCTGCTTTATTTTCTGAAAAAAATATATAACTATATATATATATATATATATATATATATATACTTATTTCCTGCCTTTCTAAGCTAGTATAGTCCAGTTTTCAGGTTAGTGCTGAATTCCGGGCTGTATTACAAATCTCTGTGTTTGCCCATACCTTACTTGGATAGAAGGAAGTTTCTCTGTTCATCTGTGAGAGAGGGGAACTTTGAGCAGCCTATCTGTCCCTGCAGGAGTGGTTTCAGCCCAGAAATTAGTAGTTTATTGGCCATTTTGGGCTAATTTCTATCTCTTTCATTTCCCTGCTATAAATACCATATTTACCTGGTTTTGTGCACCGAGCAGCACCAGTTAGCTATGGTAAAACTATTCCTGGCTCCACAATGTCTCCTCTTCAATTTTTCCCTTGGAACTAGACAAACTTTCATCTTAAGCACTCAAGCCATTCATTTCTCAGCCCGGCACTTGCTCAAAACTTATAGCAAGCACTTATAAACCCTAGCACTAGGCCCTCCGGTACTCTACAGAAGGACAAGTCTCTCTATTCAACCTTACCAGCCATCCAGTAAAACAATTCTCTGTACCTATCCAGGCATGTCCAAATGGCAGTTTCAGGTGTCCAACTGGTGAATATGGGCATTTTGAGGCAATGTTACAACTGCCTCATGTACACAGACAACCCCCTCCTCCTACCACCAAACACTAATACATGCGAGAGATGCAGTTATACAGCCAAAGTAGAGGCTAAGCTCTCTCAACCCAAGACTGGATCAGACAGTCAAGAGGAGAAGGGAAATACTTGCACCACACCACCAGTCTTACATATACCCATTAAACCAGCACTGGCAAAAAAACGCACATAAATACATGAAAACATACTCAGAAGCTCTAAACAGAAATTTGCAAAACCAACAGAGACCTCCAAAGCAAACATCCAAGCAACCTCCACCCCCCAACACAAACCATGAAACACATACTTCACAAAACCAGTGTGCCATGCAATCACAGCCCTTAAGGCAAAATAACATACCCAACATACTAGTAACACACTGACATACCACTCACCACTCACTAGGATGAATAAGGAGAAGGTTACTGTTAGCTGCCTGTCAGGTGCCAGGATCTGCCACATAACACAAGCACTCAGGTCACACCAGAACAAGTACAAATATGACTCTGTCATTGTCCATGTTGGTATGAATGACCTTAGCTGTACCTCCCTGGACTACATGAAAAGAGACATGGAAGGGCTCTCTGATCATATAACCCAGGCCGGTATGACCCTGTCCCTGAGCAGCATCCTGCCCTCACCAAGAATGATACCACGGTATAAAGAAAAAAATATCGATTTCAACAATTGGCTAAGTTTCTGGTGTTATTCAAAGGGGATCCAGTGTCTGTCTGCCTGGGATGACATGCTCAACAAGCCATGCTGCTTTGCTAGAGATGGCTTATACCTATCACCCATAGGCTTTAGAATACTTGCCAAGGCTCTTGCCTTTTTTAGGCAAGGCTCAAAAGACAAACCCACTGCCGTAAATAGCACAAGTAACAAAAAACTGAGGGTAATGCTACTCAATGCCAGAGGTCTAAACCTCAAAATGCATGCACTCAAGGCACTCCTCAGTATGGAGAAAATCGATATATGTGCAGTAACAGAAACCTAGTTTAATGCTCCAGAGATCACCCCAGCACTACCAGGCTACAACTCATACCATACATTTCGGCCACAGAACCCAAACCGAAATACAAAAGGCTAGGGTGTGTCCATATGCATCAAGGATACCCACACCTCCAGGTTAGTGGCACAGCATGATGCTTCAGAGATCATCCATGTGCAGCTAACAATAGGCAAAACTGCAATTCAAATTGCAGCTTGCTACAGATTACCCACCATGTCTCAGGACCCCCATTCCGTGTTTCTGGAAACACTGGGAAACATAAAGGTCCTACCAAACACCCTAATAGTGGGTGATTTCAATTACCCAAAGATTAACTGGGATAACTACTCAAGTACTAACTCTCTTGCCCTACTTTTCCTAGAATTTATAAACTCAAATGCCCTGGCTCAACTGGTCAACACTTCCACCAGAGGTGACAACATATTGGACCTGGTCATCACCAACATGGGCGACCAGTGTTCCACACCAGAGGCGAAACCCCTCGCTGGTTAGATCTGACCATAAACAAATCACTTTGGATATCCATATTCCGCCCCCACCCCCGGACAAGAAAGCCACCATGAAAAACTTTTCAAAAGCAAACTTCACGTTACTTAAGACCAAGGTGGAAAGTTTTGAAGCCCCCATGCTGAAGGATAACACTGCCCAAGCTGAAAATCCTTTACTAATGCATTCTACGGGCAGCTACAAGAATGCATGGATCTTGCCATCCCAAGCAAAACCAAGACTCACTCCTCCAAGAAAAGGAAACTAGTCTGGTGGACTCCTGCCATAAACAAGCTATACAATAGAAGGAGGAAACTAGTACAGAAAAGAGTAAAATCCCAAGAAGGGAAGACATCCCTGATCAGTATCAGCAAGAAACTACGATCCCTCAAAAAATCATCCAAGGCGAGCTTTGAAAGAAAAATTGCCAAGGACTCCAAAGATAACCACAAGGCTTTCTTTAGCTATGTCAAGAATCTAAGTGGTGGGAGGCGTGGCTAGCATGGTCATGGTGTAGCAGCAGATTTCACAAGCTCCACTAAGGAAAATATATCTTCACTGGAAATTTGCTTCATATCAAGAAAAAGTGGATTTATTTTTGCAGAATTTGATAGTATTCAATATTCTCTTCAGGAATATCTACTTATAAATGGAAATTTGTTATAATTTCCAGTCAAAACATTCATCTGAACAAATACTTCACTTCTGGGAGATTTTCAACATGAGTTATACTAAGGTAAACAACCAGAATTTCAGTATAAAAAAGGAACTACAGACTTTGATAACAACTATTCAAGACCTCACAACTAAGATTGATATAATTGACTGTAAGATAGACAACTTTAAAGAAAAAACTACCAAGCAGATGGATATGCTTCATGAGGATTTAAAACAGCAAAAAATTCAAATTACTAATACTGAGGAATCATTAACAGACTTTGATGGAAGATTGCTAGAAAATGAAAACAACATAGAATTTTTGCTTAAACAAAATACTTCATTACAATATAAACTGGATGATCTAGAGAATAGATCATGTTGGAATAATATAAGGATTTTTGGTCTTCAGGATAATATAGAAGGAAACAATATGTCAAGTTTCCTTAACTCATAGCTGCCAAAATTTCTAGAGTTACCAGAGGCTTTATCTTTTGGTATAGAGAGAGCACATCAGTCTCTCACATCAGGAAACAGTACCAACAGGAAACAACCTAGATCTGTCATAGCAAAATTCCTATCATCTTCAGATAAAGACTTAATTCTAAAAACAGCCTATTCAAAATCACCTTTAAAATACAATGACTCTATCATTCGCTTCGATAATGAGTATTCAACAATGGTAATTACTAAAAGAAAGTTTTTTTTACCTCTAATTAAAGAACTGAAAAAGGTAAAGATTAAGACTCACCTCTTGTTTCCAGCAAGGCTGAAGATTTTTCTTCCTGATGGACCTTCATTGTTTGAGGATCTTGATTCGGCTGTGTCATATGTTAAAAACCACAAATTACTGGAAAAAATAGAAGAAATGGAGTGGGCTAACCCCTCTCTCAAAAGAATGGCTCATAAAACTACATGGAAATCTACTGAAAAACAAAAGAGATGAACGAATAAATGAGAAATGCAGACTATTTATAAAACAAACTATTATTGTGGACTATGCTTTTATTAACAAATCTGTTTTGATATGTTATAAATGCAACATAAGATTTACACTGCTTTTCATATGTTGCATATATATAATGTTTCATTCATAACTTAATTTGGTGTAATATAACATACATAATATACCATCAATATATTTATCATTAAAACTTTAAGTATTCATTTTATATAAGTAAGCATACCATATAAAATGCATTGCCTCAGTTTCTGCTTCATAGTATAAGATACTACATAGCTGTATATTACACTTTAATTTCACACAGCTATAATATATACAGTTATAAATATTTAATATTCTGTGTAAGATAAAATGAAGGGATATATTGGAAAATATAAAGTAAGGAGAGATGGAGGGGAGAAAAAAGAAAAAGTTTTTTTTTTTTATATATAATTTCTTGTATATATAGCATAGTATACATAAGTCTCTCTAAACTCAAAGTAATAACAATGCATAGCATACTCAAATCCTTCTACTCTCTTCTAATTGAACTTTAAGTCATAGAGAATAACATATTCTTATAACAGTTTCCTTCTCACTTCTAATCATACAGTACCGGTCAGCAGTAAGCATAAATTGTGTTACACCCTCAGAGTAGAACAAGAATTCACAATGTAATTATTAAATATGTACATGATATACATTTGTTCAGGATAGGTAAGTATTGGGAAGGTAGTATAGTATCTCTGGGTTTAAATACCAATGCATACATTAGCTCTGAAAAGCTGGTAGATTTTATATGTGTTTCTATTACAAGGCTTATTATTTATATATTAATCTAAACTCTAGGGAATATATATAGTTAAAAATAAACATAGTGCTTTTAAATGACAAAATAGAGCAGTAGGAAAAGTTACATCATTACTTTCATGCTTTGTTTGAAAACTTTTTTTTTTTTTTTATGACAGTTTTGCAGTTTGTAGTATGGGTAATAGATATATGCTGATTCACATGTATAAAACATTTTTTTTACTGAAATTCGGCTGTTTCCCATCGAAAAAATAAGGGAGACAACTTTGAACATTCTCCTTACCTCGTGCAGTTTTCTCATGAGCTAATTATTCATTTGGAAAACTTTCTACAGTTTGTGGAATCATCTCTTCTCTCTCTGAACTCCCTCGATGATGTGAAGCAGCTGGATGACGTCATCACCGTGCGACAAACATTTCCAGGAAGTACAGAACTGTATTTTGACTGTAGCTTGGTTTAACGGTCTTTTTTGTTTTAAATCAATTGTTATTTACTTAAAATGATCATTTGTATGGTCGATGATAAGATTACATATTACAATAACATAATATCTTTATCTTTTGTGACTTGAAGAATGTATTACAGAACAGATAAAGGAAGAAAATGTACAAAGAAAAGAAGTAAGAGAGGAGATGGTTATGAGTGAACTGTGTGAGTATTGAAATGTAAATATCTATGTGCTTTATTCTTAGGCCCTACAAGTCTAAATACTGATGGTAACATTCATTTTTTCATGCATGTGTGTGTGTGTGTGTGTGTGTGTGTGTGTGTGTGTGTGTGTGTGTGTATATATATATATATATATATATATATATATATATATATATATATATGTATGTATATATATATATATATATATATATATATATATATATATATATATATGTGTGTGTGTGTGTGTGTGTGTGTATATGTATGTGTATATGTATATGTATAATTATTTTTTTTCTCTCTCCCTCATTTTTTTTTTGAATTATCACTGCATACTATGATTATGGTTACCATACTCAACTTTAATATCTACACAAATTCGTGCAATCTTTATATTTAAGTGTCATAAGTAAGGTTATGCATATCATTTCAGAATGTTTGTTTACATAGCAAAGAATTGAATAACAAAAGCGGTATACTAAAAAGAACTTTGCAAATAGATATCTTACTCTGCCACTAGTGAAAGTGGTTGTATATACACATGTTTATATTGAATACATCCCATTTGGGGGTGATACAATGTTTATTTAAATGACATACTGTTTATAATTATACCTATGTCTTCTAAATAGTCATTCTAAATATAACTATTCACATGGGATCCTAACTACATGATATAATGAGAGTTACAAACATGTTAATACAAAATAGAATTACATCTAAACAAACCATGGTTTGAACAATAACATTGTGTCCTGGATAAAGTATTATATCTGATAACCTAATAGAAATGTTGTTTATACACACAACCTCTGTTATCTATGTTAATACTAAGGCAGTGGGCTAAATTACTTAGTCCTTTTAAACAATCTGTTAGACATTTGCCTTATTTTGGAATGTAAATCATATCTTGAATCTATTAGGTTACATAGGTTTCTTATTAAATATGGTTTCTATGAATGTATAAACCTTCCAGATAACACTATATTAGGACAATTAATGATTTCATTAGAATTTGGTTATCTTAATGTTTCTAACTTAAAGTATATAAAGTATGTTATTAGTGGAATTTGTACTCTGTTGTTACAGTTTAGGAGTTGATCTCAGTGACAGATGTCATTGAGATTAGGAGGTTATAACTCCAGGTGGGGAGCATTGGGGTGTTTGTTTTTATCTAGTGTATATAATAACTTTTTTAAAAAAGAGTTTTTTGACATCCAGAGTAGCTTATTTACAGAAAATATAGAGAATAAAGCTCAAGGAATATATTTTTTTCCTAAAGACATAAGATTTAATATTTATACTAGGAACAATTTCACTTTTTTGTGGAAATGTTCATGTTACTAACACATCTTTCAGGTACAATTACATAATATGACTATGTTGAAAGGTATGTCACTTAACATAAATGGTTTGAACAACCCATATAAAAGAAGTAATTTGTTTAAATATGTAGCTTTTCATAAACCTAATATAGTATTCTTACAGGAAACCCATTTAACAAAAGATGCTATTAAATTTCTAGATACAAATAAATACACAAATATAGTAAGCTCAGAATGTACGAAAAAAAAAGAGGTGTAGCAATATTGTGGAACAAGACATTACCATTACCCACAATAATCAAAACATACCAAGACAATAAAGGTTTGCTTTGCTTGGCTGTAATTGAAATGGGTAAGAAACTATATACATTAATAAACAACTATTGGTTACCTGGTATTGGTACTAATACTAATAGACACATATTGAATCAAATAGTTTCACTATCTGAGGGACATATCATTATGGCAGGTGACTACAACTGTATCTTAGACCCTAAAGATACAACCACTTCAGGAAAAAGAAAATTTACAGCACAAGCTAAACAACTTATAAATTTCATAGACTTATACCTACTCAAAGACATACATCATTTTGTGGATCATAACTCATTACAATACACGTTCCATTCTAATAGATACAAAACATATTCTAGAATTGATAGAAAATTTCTTTCTACACAGATAATGAATAACTTGACCAATAGCAAAATAATATCCTGCCCAGTCTCAGACCATAATACTATCATATTTGAACTTAATATTAGTAACACCCATAGTGTCCAAATTAAAAGGATTCCAGCATATCTCACACAACTTAAGGATTTTCAATTATTCTTAACAGAAGAGACACAAAACTTCATTAATTTAAACTCAGCATCAGACACACATGATATATATTTATATATATATATATATATATATATATATATATATATATATATATATATATATATGATGCTCTAAAAGCATATTTGTATGGACAAATAAACAAATGGTTTCATAATAAGATGAAAATTTGGGATAAAGATATATGAATAATACAGGATAAACTGGACTCACTATACACAAATAATAAAGACAACTTGTCTTCAAAGAATATAAGGGATGAGATATACAAACTAAATGAGGAATATAGATCTATCCTACATCATAAAACAAAGATAACACTAGAAAAATATAGGTTTCTTGCTTATTCTGTAAATCCTAAACATCTATCAAACCTTAAGAATAAGACCAAAAGATTAAATAAATATAATTATATTAAAGAAATACATTCTGCAAAAAAGAAAATAGAAGTACATAGTATGCAAGATATATTAGAAGAGCTTAGATGTCGCTTTGATGAAATTAATCAATCCACACAAGAAATTCAAACACAAGATAACATAAGAGATTATATTAACAAGAATATATATAATAAACTAAACAAACAACAAATTGAGTTTATTGATAAAAAAATTACTTTATCAGATATACAAAAGTCAAGTAAGTAAGCTTAAATTAAACAAAGCTCCAGGTAACAATGGAATTATTTCTGAAATATATAAGATAATGCCCAAAATGGCTATTTCCTTACTACACAAAGTATATAATTCATCCCAAAGTGATAATATTACACCCCCATCCTGGAAATATACATTTATATCCCCTATTTTAAAATCAAATAAAGACCCAAAATTCTGTTCTTCATACAGACCAATATCTTTACTGAATATCGATTATAAGATGTTTATGAATATATTCTCAGAAAGATTGAAGAAATTCTTACCCCACTTAATAGATGAAGACCAGACAGGATTTATAACTAACAGAAGTACTTTTGATAATATAAAATGAACCTTAGCTATTATAGACTTCTCTCAAAGGAAGAAAAGGAACTTATCATTAATTAGTCTTTATATTAATGCGGCCTTTGATTCTATTAACTGGATCTATCAATTTACTCTTTTTGAATGCTTACATTTTTCACATGATTTTATTAATCTTCTAAAACATTTATATGAAGAAACCTATGCATATATCAAAATAGGGTCATATATTTCCAATAAAATATCTATTGCAAAAGCCACCAAACAAGGATGTCCTCTCTCTCCTCTACTATTTACTTTGATCATGGAACCCTGGGCAAATGAAATAAGAAACAATAAAGAAATAGAGGGTTTGGAAATGGATAAAGACAATATAGCCAAAATCCAGTTGTTTGTGGATGATGTTCTTATCACCACAAAGGGAAATGACTCCTCATTCATGTCATTATATTAATCAATTAAAACGTTTCAAATGATGTCCGGTCTATCATTCAATGACAATAAAACAAAAATTCTACCCATATATCCTAATAATAAAAAAAATTAAAAAAGCATGATAGGAAATAATACATATCACATTGCTAACACAGATCAAATCACATATCTTGGAATCATTCTTGCCAAAGACATTAAATTAATAATTCATTTAAACTAAAACAAATGTTTACAAAATATCCAAGAATGATTTTCAAAATGGAATACAATAATATTTACTACTGAAGAAAGACTAACCATTATAAAAATGATAATTCTACCTAAAATCTTATACATAATACAATCCATTCAAATTCTACCCTCAAAAAGGTTTATAAATAAACTAAACACTTTAATACTAAGATTCTTCTGGTCACAAAAAAAAAATAGAATTACTATTAATCAACATACTAACAGCTGGAAGAATGGTGGAATAACTTTCCCAGATCTAAATCTCTATTTGATTTCCGCTATAATCAGATCAATTTCTCAGCTCTTTGATATAACCTATTTAGCTAAATGGAAATCTTTATGGTAAGTATCAGATAGAACCTATAATGAGACCAACATCATATCAACTAGAATTCATAACACACCTTTTATATGGATCTTAAAAGAATATTTTAATCACACATACTAATCCTAATCATACTGCCTGTTACATACATAATATTATAATTAACTTTAGAAACTTTATATATAAACTTGTTAAATATAAAGACTACTTTTTTTTGTTATTTCCTATAGTATACACAAGAGGCTTTTATTACCTTAGATATTAACAACATTTCTCAACTGAAAAACAATGAACTCAAATACTGGTTCCAGCTAACTTATGAATACAAGACTAGTTCAATGGATCATATTATACAGGAATATAAACTTAATAATTTCTCATGGTTAGATATACAAACATTTATACTATATCTTGATAATAAGCTGAAACTAGCTTCATCAACTAGCAAACATGACACCAGGATATTATTACAATTTCTTTAATTAACATTATTACATCAGCATACATATTCAGATAGTCTATCCTTTATTTATAGACTTTTAAGAGAAGAAGCATTTTCTTGCACACATAACCACTGGAGTTATTATAGTTTAATTACTCATAATTCCCCAAGTGAGCAAGATAAGGTTAATATGCTACAATCAGCTGGGAAAACATCATTTTCTCTGAAATTGAAGATTTACACATGGAGATTCATGAGTAGATCCTTTTATATACCACAAATAATGGACAAAATTAATAAAAAACAGAACATCTGTAATAGATGCAACTCTAATGTAGATATTAACTGGGCACATATGTTTTTTTGACTGTCCAACCTTAAATATATTTTGGAATAAAGTAAATGACTTTTTACAAGCACTTTTTCAGACAACTTCATATTGAATAAATCATTAATCATATTTAATACACCTGTTCCACAATGTGTTAGGAAAACCAAATACTCATTACTATGGACTATATTGGCAGTGGCTAGAAAGATCATAACAAAAAAATTGATTTCAAAACATCCTCCTACATTCTCTGAGTTTACTAATTTATTAAAATAAGTTAATCATATACAGATAAGAACCATAACTTCTAGAACTTCTAGAAAGACATATGAATATCATTTATGGGTTAACTTACAAAATATGTTGGAAAAATGATCATTTTGCATAAAAGTAATTGACTTTCCTTGTCATTCATGAGAACAAGTTACAAAAGGAAGGTTATAGTGTATGTTAATGTATAAATACTGGATGTCTATGTATATACTTTAGTTTGCTTTGTTATTCATATATTCATATTTAAATGATTTGAATATATGTTATCAATCTGTAACTCTATAATGTAAATTATCTTATATATGTCTATGTGATTGTTTTCATTATAATCAAAATCAGTAAAACTGTTTTAAAAAAAAAAAAAAAGAATCTAAGTGGCAGTGCTCAGATCTGCTTGGAGTTAGTGCAGAATGGCAAAAAATATCCGACCAATATCGCCAACATCCTGGCAGACAGGTTCAGTGCAAACTTTACCCCCTTCTCGCCCCCAAAAGGGCCCATAACCACACCAGAAGAATGTAGAGTCCCTGAAATCACAGACACTCAGGTTAAAACAGCCCTCTCCAAAGCCAAAAACTCAGCATCAATGGGACCGGACGATGTCCCAGGCTGCTTCCTATATGAGCTCAAAGACAAACTAACCCCTCACCTAAACACACTGTTCAAACTCAGCCTCACCACAGGCTAAATACCCATAGAGTGGCGCACAGCAATGGTTATTCCACTCCACAAAGGTGGAGCCACAACAGACCTTGGGAACTATTGCCCTATAAGCCTGACTAGCGTGGTCTGCAAGGCTATGGAGCGCATCATCATGGAACTCATTAACAGAGACATTGGGAACCTCCAAACAATGGACCCTACCCAGTTTGATTTTGTTAAGGGCAGATCATGCCTCCTAAACCTGGTGGACTTCTTTGAGACAGTTACCAAGGCTATAGACGAGGGAAAGGTGGTACACACAGCCTGCCTAGACCTCGCTAAGACCTTCAACACCATTCCCCATTCTGGTATTATAGACATGCTCACCAGCCTGGACATAAACCCCTACATCACTAGATGGGTTGCCAACTGGCTCACGGACAGGACCCACATGGTGACAGTTGCAGGAGTTAGGTCTGTCCCTAAACCAGTTACAAGTGGTATTCTCCAGGGCTCAGTCCTAGGACCCCTCCTATTCAGCATATACTTCTCAGAGGTACAGGCAAGCACAGGAGGACTATGCCTGACCAAGTTCACAGACGACTGCAAACTAGCAGCTATAATTGACTCTCCAGCTGACACAGACATCCTCCAAAAAGGTCTCACTGAGATGGATACCTGGTGTCAAAATCATGGCCTCAAGCTAAATGCCAAAAAGTGCATAGTCATCCCCTTTGGAAAAAACAAAGTACCCACAAACTACCACATAGGTGGCAGTCCCTAAATATGGAAGACGTAATAATGGATCTGGGGACCCAAGTAGATAGTAATCTCACCTTTGATAATCACATTGCCAAAGTGGTTAGAAAATCTTTCTATGTGGCCCACCTAATCACAAAAGGGTTTGCATCCAGATCAAAAGAGGTCATCATGCCCCTCTACTCATCACTCATCAGACCCATCTTAAAGTACAATGCCCCATTTGGGATGTACCTTACCAGACACCTACAACAGCTGGAAAGACCACAGAAGTACCTCACCAAGAGGATCAATGGCCTCAAACAGATGCCCTATGTAGCTTGACTGAAGAAACTCCAGTTGTACTCGGTTGCATACCGCCTGCTCAGAGGTGATCTCTGCCTGACATACAAGGCCATGTCCAACCTAGAATTGATGGACATGCTCCACCTAAAAAAAACCTTATCCCATCGAGCCACACGCTCTAGGGATCTAAACCTCACCACAACAATAAATAGGATGTGCTGGACGGATAGATTCCTGTCCCAGAGACTTCCCATGCTTTGGAACAAGATCCCAATCTACATTAGGCAGAGCTCCTCGCTAACACTCTTCAAAAGAAACCTTGACGAGTGGATGGGAAAAAGAAAGTTTACCTCGGGGATCACTTCAGTGGCTCTGCTGGACAGAGGCACAGAGAACTAATCTAAGGGGACGGCAAAAGCCAACACATTCTGGCTAGGCTTATAAATGCCTTCGGGCAGATAGCCTAGTACCCACCTATGAACCTATGAACCTATGAAAAGGGTATATGAAGCCTATAGAGCCTTTCATGACATGGGACAGCTATGTGGATGAACAGACAGGCTGTGTCGTGCTTGTCATCCTGGGCTTCATAGTACCGTTTTCCATGTTGTGACAGAAAACGTATCAGGGTGTGGTATCCTATATGAGAATGGTGTAGGTAAGACCAACATTAGTAGTTACCAGGCACCTGCAATTCTGTGGACTCACCTGCTTTCCACAGTATTAACAAGGTTATCGTGTCCTTCCAGTACACACTGCTTGGGGTAATGTCCAACTGCAGAATACTTGTGTGAAACCCTCACCCTACCTTCAAAGGGTCTACATATTACATTTTCCTAACATGTTTGTCTGCACTCTCTACACACACCTTGGATTACTCCCTTCTTGGAACATGCTAGAAGCAACTGCAATATTTAATTACATGAAGGACACCTAGCATGTAGTGCCAAGCAGTCTCCCTAGATCTCTGACTCATGTGACATGAAATGCCATGAAAGGAGTTAGCATTGATACGAGCAGTAACAGTGTTGAACACTAACTGACATTGGTCCACACACCATCTGTTATGCTCAAGGCCAAATCATCCCTACCAACTCTAACTGGGGACCCTATTGAGTGTTACACTATGCAATGGATGACAGGAATAGTACTCACTCTATCTACCATGGACTGACAAGGTGTTTGACAATGTTAGGCCAGCAGGCCTTGTTGGAAACTCTGTAGGTTATCTACTGAGTGTTATGTCTGCTGGTGGGTAGGCAAATGTCTGACAGTCATAATCCTGTAAGATAGCATTAGGCAACCTAAGCTGCAATGATGGCAGTCACAAGTGGATTTCCCCAGCCATCATTGAAGGTGTACCCCTTATAGCCATTCCCTCTCTGCAGTCACAGCCACTGTCAGTGCCCTCTGACTGCCTACATTAGCAGGTGGTTGCATATCAGAAGCTGCCATTGAAACCCACACAGAACCAACAGTTAATAATGATGGTTTGTGACACACATTCAATTGTGGTCTGAGCCAGTGACAAATACTAAATGCCAACAACTGCACAATGCTATACTTTGGAAAGTCATCCACCCATGGGAAAATATAGTAGTGTCCACACACCATACACAATTGAGCTATTAATCATGGACGTATGGCCACAGGGAGAAATGTAGCCTTGACTTTCAGTGGTCGGTGAGATGTGGGGATGCATTCAGTGTTGCACATCATAAACAGACAAGTATATGATGTAACTCCCAGAGTGTCATTGCCATACTAAAGGTGGCATTTATCACACCTATCTTTGTGTACAATGGCACCCTTGTTATGTCACTACACATGCATATCCTACAGGATCTAGGAATGTTGAATGAAAATTCAACAGTCCGAATCCACTATCACTGAACACACTTTAATGAAAGCGCTTTCACCGAAAAAGCGCTTTCGTTAAAGTGTGTTCAAAACAAAAAAAAAACTAAACATTACATTTACGTTTTTGCTGGGGGGCAAACCCCTTCACCCCCACACCTCTCTACTTTTATATTCTCACTCCAAGGTCGCACTACAGTGGGGAAAATGGAATTTTCCCTTATCCCCACTGTAGTGCGATCTCCGCAACAGGCATACATACGCAAAAGTGCTTCTTCAGTGAAAAGCACTTTCACGTAAGTATGCCCGGCCGTTTCACATTCGGTGAAACAGCCAGTCGAGCATTAGTCCTGGACCCATCCTACAGTTGTAGCAGCTGCACAGGTTCCATGGTACGGCAATACACAGTGCAGATATCATGTCCTATAGAGTTTGTGTCATGACCGTACATGTGTAGTCTGCCTCATAAATGCTTTGTAGAAGATGTGTATGGCTACCATACAGGGAGATGTCAGATCACACTGTGTATCTCCCATGTATCCATGACAGAATTAACACGTCTTACGCGACTTCACACCTACACTGTCACTGCATATAACTACTACTTGTTGGAGAGACAGGTATGTCACACAGACAGTACACCCTATACGTAACAGGGCCCCATGCATGTGAAACCCACATCTGCTGTGACACACATCATGTTCAGGTTACACCATGGGATGCAGAACACAACAAATCAAAGCTGTTGTCAGACAAATGTCCTTACTGGACACAGAAAATGTGAATATGGGTCATCCACAGCACCACAGTTTCTAGATGTGATAGCTCCTAACACCCTTGTGACACTAATCAAGGGTATCAGACCTTTTCACAGATTAGGGATGCATGAGGGCACCGCATGAGGCCATTGTCCTTGTTAGCCTGTTACACAGATATATGGACTAATGAAGCCATGCACATATAGTGCTGTACCTTGCTGAGGACATATTTCTTCTGTGTAGACAGTCTATCCTGTCCTGTGACATCTATGGCTGTTTTGCTGTTGTGTGTCCATAGGTATGCCCAACATAATCCTGAAACAGAAACCAAAACAGCTCTGTGACACACCTTTCATTGTGTAAGTATACAGCCATTACAAGTAACATCATACAACATAAGGTACACAAAATTATGTGGCTTACTCATTACAAATAACAGCATACAGTATGTATCAGTAATCACTACAAATGACATGGCTAAACAATGTATTGCACAAGTACATCTTAATCTATATAGTCACCCTGTGCATCAGACATATACCTTCCATTTCCCTGCATTGATGATGAGAATGACACGGATGTGGCACAGGTATCATCACTTGCCCAGGGTTTTGTATGGGGTGCAGGAGGCCTAGGCTGACCCAAAAGTTGACAGCATATGTGTCAGTCAGCAAGGGAAGCAGGCAAGGTGGACCATGGAATTATGCAGTGTGTGTCTGTAGGTGACCTGAATTTGACAGTGGTGTGTGAGTGTGTGGGTGTACACAATCAAGCTCAGTGCTAGCCCTACATGTGTGTATGTTGGACAGCTTTGAACTGTGCATGGTAGTGTTGACAGTTCACCATCTCTGGGTTCAAACATGGAAGCTGGCTCTGTCAGGAGTTGCTATGACACCTCCATGTCCAAGGTCAGAAGCGATGCTAGTACCTGACTGTGACTGCTGTCTGCTGGGACTGTGTCATCCACAGGAATGCCCAGGACCATGATCCATGGCCTGCCACATCTTGGTGTGGACAGCACATTCCTCTCTGTAGCATTGGATGTACTGCCACTACAGAAGCGTGATTGTGCACTCTCAGCAGATGCGGTTGCTGATCTATGCCCACAAGGTTGACGGTCATCTCCAACTACACATTCCAGCACAGACACTGTGCATTCCAAGACAGAGACTGTCTCAGCCCACCTTCTGTCGACTACATCAGTGACCTGATCCAGGATGTCACCAATGTGGTGGAGGCAGTCATGGATGTCAGACTGTGCTGCATCCATAACCCTGAGCATATGTCTGGGGTTCCTTTCAGAATATGTCTGTGCCTCCATGATGGCCCAAAACATACACTGAATGAACCGTGATGTGACACCTGCAATAGGTGGTGGAAGGGTAGCAGTCCTCCTATGAGCACCCATAATAATCCACCTACGTGGAACCTCATCAGCTCTCTGGCTATGCTCAGTGTCTACAGTCACTGGAGACATAGTTGCCACACTTTCCTGTTCAGTGTCCCCACCTTCTGACTGTCCAATATCTGTGGCCCCTGAGGACTGGGTATGATTAGGCATACTGACTGTGTGCAGTGGCAATGAAGGCAGAAGAGTGATGCCAATGTCTGTGACATATTCAGCCTCTAATACTCCCACCTGTGCTTTAGTGTGCTCACCATCATCATCAGAGTCTGAAGAGACACTGACATCAGATTGTACAGGGGACAGATACCAACTCCCCGGTCACCTGTGATATGAAAGGAGAAAGCAGTACATTAATACCTACTCTCTTATGTCACATTAAATGTACAGCTCTATACACTGTTGGCACTATTATAGACCTGGTGAAACCCCAACTTCATATAGTAGGGCAAGAGGAAATTACTTTCCCCACAAAAAGCTGAAGTTACTTGTAAATAAAAGCTCTGTACACAGCAATCTCATCAGCATAAATGGGGTACACTTTTGACATTTGTGAAGACTGCACAGCTGACACATATGCAAATCTGCAATATCCTGACAATATTGTTGCATCTGTCAGTGTGGTGACACCTACAATGCATACATATGACTGTAGTGTGTGTACTGTCATAAAACCTCTGTGCATTTGGCAATCATGTTGACAGTACAGCACTGCAGGCAGCAGGCCTCGTATGACACTTTAGGGATTGCATTGCTGTAAACCTACATCTATAACAAAACAATGTTGTGCTTACCAGGATCAGGACCATGGCCTTGTCCGTTACCCGATGGACCTATGTAAATTAGAGGGAGAGGTAATGTCAGTACAACTGCATGTTGTACCACAACAAGGTAATACATCCATATATCTCACATTTACAGTAGCTACTATGTTAATAATTATAATGGTCAACATCTGAGCAGGAGACTCAAACTGCAGTTGCACCCTTCCCCCCACAAAGAACACAGACCTGGCACCCACATAAGAGTATGTACACCCTGACACACTGAATGCTTCAGCATTGCAGTGGTGATCAAACTAGGCTTACCTGAATGCTCCTGTGCCATGGAAACTGTAGCACCCACATTCACAATGTACGATGTGATGGGTGCCTGGGAGCTGTCAAGTGAGCCTAGATTCACCAGGAATTCCTTACTGGCTGAGAGTGGTTGTTCTGCTGCAGGTCCTCCACTGGTGATGCCACAATCCCTGGCTACATCTGCTGCTCTTCTGCATGTAGCATTAATCATATTCATTGGGTGGTGTTGAACCTGCTCATATGTCCTGCTCCTGCTTTAATTACCTGTAGCATTCATGTCACAGACATGGTCAGCCCACAATGCTGCCTACTGTTGTCTGTTATACCTTCCCCTGACCAGGAGGAGTTCATGGTGCTGCCAGAGGCCTTCAAGTATAATCTCATTCTCCACATCTGTGAAAGGTGCACAGCATCATGGATACATGTGTCCTGCAAGACAAAAGAATTGGAACATATGTCAGGATTAGATACTTGGAAGTACACTATGTAGAGAAATAGCAAGAACATAATATTTGCCAGTATCCACTGTTTGCTCAGACATGTCATATTCCAGTGTGCAATCATACCAAGCGTGTGGATACAACTAAGATGCTAGCAATAGTCAGCTATTCCAGTGTGCGCCATGACAGATACTGTTGTATGATCATACCCCCAACACTGGAGTCTATTGTAGTGTGTTCCCTAGGGGCAATCCCCCTGATAACATGTCAAAACAATCATGCCAAACAAATTGCAGTGTGCTATTACAACCAGTATGCAGGGACAATCCCAAAAGACCAGTGTGCCACATTGACAAAAAGCACTCCACCCTTGATGCATTGTACGTCCTCTGTAGGTGTAAAAAATCTGGATATCAATGACATAATTATCAAGGTTCTAATGCTGTAACCCTTACTCTCTGTAAATATATTCACACATCTGCATCCTGGTGTAAACAAAAAGGTTCATACCTGCTGGAGTGCAAAACTCCTCTGCTGATATGTGGTGATATTTAGGGTTTTGCAAAAGTGTGTTCTGTGTGCAGAAAGTCTCATACAGAATGGCTCTCCATAGCCAGCATGTTTGCCTTTTAACATGCTTCTGATTAGCAGGTGATTGCCTCTTAACCAATCTGTGATTCTGAAATGCTAATTGCAGGCAACACAGCTTATTTGCAGTATCATCAGTCAATGACATGCAACCACTGTAAAAGATATAAGGCCTCCATGTACATTATAAGCCCTTTCTGATATGTTGTGCTTGACATTAATGGGGTGAGGAGACTACATCATCACAGAGGGTAGGTCTGTAGAAGCTACTGTTACATAGAGATGTGTGGGGTACAGGTAATATGCCTAGACAGAGAGTGTGAACACTTTGGAGGACAACATGCTGTAGGAGTAACTGTGGCAGCTGTGTAAATTTTGTAGTAGAGGCAGAGCCAGAGTGAGGGTACCCATTCCACTCCAATTAAGGCATGTGTTTAAGGTAATTATGTTAGGCAACAGTGTCATTAACAGAGTACTAGGCTACATGTTTGTTGTGTCTTTAAGCAACATAGGAGATAAATATAACAGTATGCCCACCGTTTGGGCAACAGTCAGGCCATGCGTTATAGTCTGTTACTCATTTGGAACATGTATGCTTGCAATCCTTGTTACAAGCAGAGGCTTCATGTGTGTATGTTAATTGTACAGCTGTGCTAACCTACACTGTGTGTTTGAAAGCATTGTTACTGCAATCTGATAATAGTGAGCCTCATTTACATTACCTGAGTTAAAATCCTTTGTGAATGCATATTACTGCATGATGTGACACTTTATGGACTTATAGTTTTGTTATAGGATTATGTGGTGTGTTCACATCTGCAAGCCTGTGACTTCCATCAGTGACAAGCTGACATTTCATTTATAATGCACTGTGTGAATAAAGAGTGCATGACTCAGTAATTAATCAGTGGCTTTACAACAATGTTATTTAAATGCTACACACCGCCGGATTTGAACCCAGGACTGTGTGTGGCAATATTTACTGCTTGCAAGGCATTTAACAGACTGAGCTACTGTTACAGCATGTATATTTGCAAGATATAAGTGCACATATACAGGCTGTGAAATACTTTTTACAGCCATTCTTATTTGCATGGCTTTATATGGATGCATTTCTGCACCAAGGTCACTGTTATACATGTATTTTGTCAGGTATTCCTTAGTATGTGTAAATGTTGCTGATAAAAGGGGACATTTACCTGCTATTAGAGACCTCAGTTACATCCATTCTTGTGTGTTTGGCATTCTAGTAGTGTACTCTTGCACCAGACTGCAAGATGCAATCCCAGTTTTTGCATTATTCTTTAAAATTTGTGTGAAGTGGTGTGATGTGCAGCTCCGCTGAAACATGATTAATGGCTGCAACCTGCAATTATTATGTTTGACTTAAACCACCTGTTTTAACTCACAGCTGTGTGGCAATGCAGGTTAATGCAGCACCCTACAGGTGCAATGGTTATAGTTTCATAAAAGGGGATAGGTGTAAATTTCATACTGTTTATTTTTTAAAACACATACATCAATATAGCTTCATTTAGCTGAGCTTAGCGAAGCTGCATGATGCAGTGTATCGTCCAGAGTCGCTCTAAAAAATATAAAGAAAAGTAAAATGGGGAGATAGGAAAGTGGTATAATGGGGTGCAATCAGGGGGGAAACACAGTGAAAGGCAGGTAAGTATGTGCAGGAAGGGTGTAGGAAAGAACCAAAGCTGCACATTTCTTGTGCAACAACTGTGCACTTTGACAGAATCTGTAGATGACTTTGGACTCTAACCCCTAGAGAGAGGGGCGAGAACAACATAATTGCATTGTTAAGCCAATTGGACCAAATTATGTGTGTCCAGTAGACATGTGTGCAAAATGGAGAGCTATGACTGGGACACTTTTTTTTTGGGACAGGTGCCCATTTTTTTTTTTTTTTTTAAGGTGAGACTGGAATTTTGCAAGAAGGTCAGAGATACATATCAGGGAGGTAAGTTGGGTAGGTAAGGAAGCATGTGCAGACAGGCAAGACAGACAAGACAAAAGACAGGGTGGTGTGTGACCCAACAGGGGGGCAAACACCTTGCATGGGGAGGATGCTTAGGAATATCAATACAATGTGCCCCCACAAGGTAGCAGTGTGACTCACATCCCCACCCATGGGACTGTCAACACTGCTCTGTCACTGCCCCAAGGGTGGCAATGGTAGAGGCTGGGCTCTGGGGTGAGACTGCCCCACCAGTATGGCCAGCATGCTCTTCATCCAGCGCAGCCATCGTCCAAACCCATGGAAGATGATCCTACACACCAAACCCGGCAGCTCATGATAGGTGACAACTCTCCCTCCACAACCGCTCCCAGAAGGGGGCCCGTCCCCATCCCATGGGCAGTACTACCCAACATCGTAGGTAGTGCAGGGGCAGCAGAGGGGCCACCACCGAGCTGGGTTTCAGCTGTGCTGGGAACCAGAGCCATTGCTGGAGGAGGCAAGATAGGCAGATCATGAGGAACCAGCTGATCATGCTGTAGTAAAGTAGCTATAAGTTAAAGTTAGTACTAACCAAAACCAATGTTAGTATTAGCAGAATTGAATATAATAATATTTATTAATCCAGCTACATATTAAGGTATATTATGTGTAACAGAACATTAAGTAGCATAACAGTAAGTATGTTAGCAGTAAACTAGTATGAATTAAACCATAGGGCCAGTAAAACACCTAATGTAACAAAATATGTTAATATTAAATCATAATAATAAATAACAATACTGCGGTGGTGGTGCTGTGGTAGTGCTGTTGCCTCACAGTAAGACATTGTTCCACTCGATTCTCAGCTAGAGCGTCTTTTGTCTGGAGACATGCGTGAATGGGTGTACCTTCGTTGAAGGTTGTGCGTCAGGGCTGGCAACTCGGCACGTAAAAATTAATTGCCAAACATTAGCGGACCGGAGTTCCGCTGTGGTGACCCCAAACTGGGAAAAGCTGAAAGACACAACAATAATAAATAACAATAATAAATTAAAGAAGATAAGGGGTGGGCAGAGAGGAAAAAACATACCATTAGTTACTTTGCAGGTAATATTACTACACAGATTACAACTATAAAATTCTGGTGTGCAGTGTCAGTTGTTCGGACAGTAACTACAATTTTTCTATAGCTGATGTAGCACATACATACCTCACAAGCTGTTAGCATAGGACAGTATGGGACAGTTTCACATAATGTGGACTTAACATAACTACCAAGGTGTTATATAAATGGATTTGAAAATATATAACATTCCAGGTAATCATTTATGTGGTAATCATAGAACAGACAGATTAGGCAGTTGTAATTACATTATAAAAAATGGGGACCAGACCCCCTCTGGGAGCGGTTGTGGAGGGAAAGTTGTCACCCATCATGAGCTGCTGGGTTTGGTGTGTAGGATCATCTTCCATGGGTTTGAATGATGGCTGCACTGGATGAAGAGCAGGGATCTTTAAATCCCTGCTCTCCCACTGTGCTGCTGTGAGCTCCTGCTTTGAGTCTCTTCCACCTACTTCCCTGCCCTATGTAGACATTAACTTCAACCTGCTGGAAGTGGTTAAGAAGCCAAGTTTGTTCTGCCAAGGTTCTGAAAAACCTATCCCTGAAAGAATAACCTCTACTGTTTCAAGGGAAACTATTCCAAACTTCCCTGCCCTACGTAGACATTAACTTCAACCTGCTGGAAGTGGTTAAGTAGCCAAGTTTATTCTGCCATGGTCCTGAAAAACCTATCCCTGAAAGAATAACCTCTACTGCTTCAAGGGAAACTATTCCAAACTTCCCTGCTCTACATAGACATTAACTTCAACCTGCTGGAAGTGGTTAAGAAGCCCCATTTATTCTGCCAAGTTCCTGAAAAACCTATCCCTGAAAGAATAACCTCTACTGCTTTAAGAGAAACTATTCCAAACTTCCCTGCCCTAAGTAGACATTAATTTCAACCTGCTGGAAGTGGTTAAGAAGTCAAGTTTATTCCGCCAAGGTCCTGAAAAACCTATCCCTGAAAGAATAACCTCTACTGCTTCAAGGGAAACTATTCCAAAGTATGGCTGTATACTCTTGAGTTGTGCTAAACCTAAATGCTATCCCCACAACCCTGCTAGGTGGATACACCTCACTGTAATTCTGACTCTGGAGCAGCCACTATTCCCTTTCTCTATATCCATTTATTTAGCTCTCTATACCCTTCCCAAGACCATGATAAGTCCACAGTTCATAGGCTCCACAGCCTCGGGCTCTGTAAGGAAACTTGCTGTAATTACAAGGTTCGGCCACTAGATGGCAGCCTGAATCCATCTATTATCAGCTCCTAATCGACCATCCCCTGTATTGTACTTTTTATATACTACCCATCTCCCCCACAACCATATCTGCCTCCACACCTCTAGTCCTCTTAGCCTATATTCTCCCTCTGTGCACAGTCGCCTACTTGTCCAACCATCTACACAGCTGATTGTTCCCATCCCAACCTGTCCTGAAACTCACCTTCCTTGGATCTTTCTGCATACTATTCCTCCCCCACTACTTTCCCTTTCTGCCACCTACTCACTATCCTCTATCTAACTGTACACTACTGTACCTCCCTATCTCCCTTCCCTTTACCCCTTCTGACCCCTTCTGCTCCCGACAGCTTAACTGATGATTTGTTCATCTCTAATAGCACTCCCCCCCCTGTCCTCAGGGCAAAAGCCTCACATCTGGATTATCCCAGTACTCCATCTGCTACTAACTCCTCCCCAGGCATATATCCACCCCTGAGGTAACAAATACCCCTTGACCGCAGGGCGCCATCTTTAAATCCCTGTTCTCCCACTTTGCTGCTGTGAGCTCCTCCTCTGAGTCTCTTCCACCTAGTAAGTACTAATGTGTGGTTGCTGTTATCTATAACAACGTTTAGCCTAAGATTAACAATAGTCATAGTATATGCGATTTCTGTTCCGTTGTAGAAACGTTTTAGTATTAAATCAATACAAGGGTTTAGATAATTATTCCTGTTACCCTTGGGCAACATAGGAAAGGTTCTGTGACTGTTGTTATAGAGTGTGTTATTAGCATGCAATGTCTCTCTGGTAGAACTAACTGCCTTTGTGGTTAGCCTAGACTGCATGTTATGTATATATGTTTTTATCTGGTGATTGTTAACCATTCCCTACCCACCTAGGTGGGACATCAAAGCCTAGGACAGACTTAAGGTTTCATTTACCCAACACAGCTCTGCACTGTTGGATCCCTCCCTGCATTCTGTGCCCATTAACTGGAGGTGTATGGTTTTGTGACCACCAATGGAGCTATGCGCTGCTATTAACCATTAACACCACAGTACTAGGTTGTGGTCTATAGCAGAACTCATCAGGCACTGAGGGCTTAGAACAGATATTAATCTGTTGAAAAGACATCCCATACCTACTAATGGCTGCATACAGTAAACGCCAACCATACAGTACTTGCTTGGACACGTGCGAGATTGGCGCCATACTGTAGAGCCCTATACCACTCAAAAACACAGTAGTGTCCTAAAGATTGCAGCCTAGCACTAAAGAACTTGTATCTTGGGCCATTCAGTGCTTTAACCTATTGTATTCCTCCCTATATTTGCTCTACTGAAGAGGGTAGTGTGTGTTCCTGAGACATGATACAAAGCTATATGCTCCCTATGACCCGCAGAGGCTGAATATCTCAGCAGTTGTCTTTAGAGGCATATGATCAAGGGAACAAAGGTTTATGCCTATAATTCGACTGAATACTCAGTATCCCTGCTTATACAGGCTGCAAACAGAAAATGCCAGCCCTGCTGTACCCGCTCAGACACGTATGGGCTTGGCATTACATTAAGGCCCCCTAATCACTGATTAACTTGGTAGCATCCCCAAACTGGCATGCAAATAATTTGCTACTCAAGTGCTACTTTACATCAATTAGTTACAGTGTAATTTGTGACTAATCCATAGCAGAAAGGACTGGACAGCCTCTAACGGTGAACCCACCATGCTTCCAAAAAACAGAAGGTCCTAATATAAATGAATCTAACTAAACGAGAAGGTAGCTATGTTATGCACTAGCAACTGCTAATTTGGACTTTGATATAAGCTGTTGAACTGAAGGGCAGTGTCTACATTTGCTGGCACATCTACCATTATATTTCCTTTCTGACAAACCACTCTGGCATTAAGCGCACAAGTATTTTAAATAACTACCCAGCTGCTTCCTGCTATAGTGCACTTTCTACCCCTTAATTTAGTTGTACTGACCCAGTATCTGGTGATTACAGCTCCATAATCCATAGAAAGCAATGCTCAATCCCTATTAACCTCCACAAATGGTTTACTGCTACAACAGTGATGATGTACTATTGCTCCCAACCCTGAAGTTTGTTTTTACACTGTTTGAAATGCTACACTTCACTGTTTAAAACTGAATATTTCTAAAGATTTGTTGTACGATGCCTAGTGTTTTAAAACATTTAACAGTTCCTTAACCAATGTTTTTAAAGTTACACATCCGTGCTTTACATTGCATGTTGCTATAGTATTTTGCATGCTGCCTTGAACTTTTACAGGATATTTACAGCTTGTTAAATATGTTTGATAGCTACATTGCATATCTGTACGATCTTGTGTGTACTGACTATAATGAGGAACTGGTATCTGTTACTGTCCTATTCCTCATTGCCTCTCCTCTTCACATTCTCTCTAGCTTCCCTGCCCTACATATACATTAACTTCAATCTGCTGGAAGTGGTTAAGAAGCCAAGTTTATTCTGCCAGGCTCCTGAAAACCTATCCCTGAAAGAATAACTTCTACTGCTTCAAGGGAAATTATTCCAAAGTATGTCTGTATAACCTTGAGTTGTGCTACACCTAAACACTATCTCCACAACCCTGCTAGGGGGATAGAACTCACTGTAATTCTGACTCAATGCAAACAAGAAAATAACCAGTATGTACTGAATGTCCAGGTGAAAACCAAACTTCAGAAAAAACATATACCAACTGGACAACCAGAACTGAAGACATGGCTTTAATAAAAATGATAATAAGAATAGCAGCAAACAAATTCCATGTAAAAATCAGATAAAACAGGACAAGCGCTTTCGCATACAGCTTCTTCAGATCCTATGAGAAACTAAAAAAACATGAACATTTCTAAACTAACACTTGACCTATCAAAAACAAGAAAAAATTGCACCAAAAAATGACATAATTTCCTCATACAATCAATGCAACTTCCTATGTGCCTTAAGCCTCCACCCACTCAAAATGGGTTTGATATTAACCTGACTATTCAACCTTGGTTGCTTATAAGCTTGCATCCTAAGACCTTTTGATAGGTCAAGTGTTAGTTTAAAAATGTTCATTGTTTTTAGTTTCTTATAGTACCTGAAGAAGCTGTATGGGAAAGCGTTTGTCCTTTTTTATCTGATTTTTACATGGAATTTGTTTGCTGCTATTCTTATCATCATTTTTATTAAAGCCATGTCTTCAGTTCTGGTTGTCCAGTTGGTATATGTTTTTTTTCTGTAATTCTGACTCTGCAGCAGCCACCATTCCCTTTCTCTTACCCATTTATTTAGCTCTCTATACCCTTCCCAAGACCATGATAAGTCCACAGTTCATAGGCTCCTCAGCCTCGGGATCTGTAAGGAATTTTGCTGTAATTACAAGGTCAATCCACCTATTATCAGCTCCTAATCGACCATCCCCTGTATTGTACTCTTTATATATTATCCCTCTCCCCCACAACCATATCTGCTTCCCCACCTCTAGTCCTCTTAGCCTATATTCTCCCTCTGTGCATGGTGGCCTACTTGCCCAACCATCTACACAGCTGATTGTTCCCATCCCAACCTGTCCTGAAACTCACCTTCCTTGGTTCTACCCACTCCGTTTGCCCTGCGAGCTCACTCCGCTCCCCTACCCTGCCTCCAATTCCCACCCGCCCCAGTACTCCTACATTTATATTCACCAACCACAGCCCCTTGTCAACCCCCACCCCAACGCATCACAACCAACCAACAAAACACACTCTATCTTTACACCCAACCCCACACTCCCTACCCACCACTCCACCACACCTCACTCACTTGCATCCTCCTACACACACTCCAGAATACCAACAGCATTTACCCCACAATGTCCCCACTAACTCCCATCATATCTCCAAAACCTAGACCAATCTGGTACCTCATACCATCACTTGTTATACTTTATCTCCTCATCTCCTATGAACACTACTACCTACCTAGCCCTCAATATCCCACATCCAGTACCACTGATAGCTTCCACCCCTACTATCCCACACCATTTCACCACTACCTGTCCTCTAATTGTACTACCCCAACACCTCTTTATGCCCTAAGAGCCACATACATAAACCTAGCACTAAATACTATCACCAACTCCAACTAAAAATTCACAAACTAGTAAGGAAGTCTAAAACAACCCTCATAGCAGATGGGGATATCCACACAAACCCAGGCCCAAACCTACCAGATATCACTAACTCCACAAAAATCACTGTCTCCAATCTACAGAGCACATACAATGCCCCTAATTCACTACTAATCTGTCACCTTAACATCAGAATTATGAATAATAAGATCCACTATATACACGCCCTTCTGGACATGCACTGACCTATTATGTCTTACCGAAACCTGGATCAAACCCACCATCCCTGATAATGAGATAATATCCCTCAGCTACGCTATTATAAGACTTGACCAGCAAGGTAGGAAAGGTGGTGGAGTTGCCATCATGTACAAATCAACTCTACAAGTGTCCACTATCAGTATCCCACAAAGCCTGATAACTAGCACCTCTGAAACACTCATAATAAAAGTCCAGCTTAACAAACACAAAGCTATCAACATAGCATGTATCTACATTCCCCCACGTGACAATATAGCGACCTTAGAAAGTACCCTCCAATGGCTATCCACTACCCACCCACAAGAAACTATTATTCTAGGAGACTTCAATATCGATTGGAAAACCTGTTCATCAAACTCCCCCACCACCCACATTAACTTAAATGGCTTCTCTCAAATTATAAATTCCCTCACCAGAATTAATAAGCCCAACAATAAAGAAAGCACCCTAGATTGGCTACTTATCAACAACAAACCTCAGTTATATAAATCAGGCATCCTACCTGAGAACATGAGCGACGACTTCCTAACCTATATAATCAGAAAAAAGAATGACATGCCTCAGCAAATCACCCTTAAAACCATTAGGAACACAAAATACTTTAACCTCACTAAATTCCAGACCAAACTTAAATCATGCAATTGGTCCAGTCTAAAGCTACTTCCCCTAGACAAAGCAGTCTCACACTTTAGTGCTATGTTCCTAGCCATCTTAGACAGGCATGCTCCGAAAATAAATATCAAAACCAAAAGCAAAATAGCTCCATGACTAACCAAAGGTACTAAACAAAAACTAACTGCTTGGGACACAGCATGGACCTCCTGGAGATCCACCAAATTCAGTCAGGACCACATTAGAAACAAATTGAGAAAAGAGGCAAAAAAATTGACTATGCTAGATAAACAAACCTACTATTTCAACTTACAGAAAAAGCACCACAATCAGCCACAAAAATTCTGGTCAAGCCTCAATAAACTGCTCCATCCAGGTAAATCCACAACTCCCACCCCTTCAACTACTTTACATCTATCACCTAAAAGTGTAGCCGAGGCCTTCAATACTTTCTTTACAGAAACAGTTCAGTTCCTAGCTTATAACCTATCTCCCAACTCCGCAAACACCACCTCAGCCCCTCTTGGAAATGTACATTCAAATTTGATCCAGTCCCCACAGACTATATTAAATTCCTACTTAAGAAACTCAAACCCACCACAATAGCAGCAGACTTACTCCCTGCTGAATTTCTACAAAAGGCTGTAAATTAAATAGCATACCCTATCTCCATCTTAATAAATCATCCTATGTCCCCTCCATCTGGAAAATCTCCCACATTATTGCACTTCACAAAGGGGGCAACAACACTGAACTCTCAAACTATAGACCTATAGCCATCCTATTTCCCTTAGCCAAACTAATGGAAAAATGTATACATAAGCAAATTCTAACTCACCTTATCCAGAAAAATCTTCTAGCCCCATCCCAGTATGGATTCAGACCTGCCCATAGTACCACTACAGCACTTCTCTCCTTCTCTCACACAATAAATCAGAACTGTAATCACAACATAATCTCCCATGCCTTCTTTCTTGACCTATCCAAAGCATTCGATATGGCGAATCACCACCTTCTCCTAGACACACTCAAATCATTCAGCCTAAACAACCTAGTAATCAGCTGGTTCCACTCTTACTTGCAGGGCAGACAGCAAACAATATTATGGAAAGACAATCTCTCCCCCCTACTACCAATCACCCTTGATGTCCCCCAGGGATCCATATTAGGCCCCCTCCTTTTCTCAATGTTCATCAATGACCTACACAAAGTCATCCCAGAAGCAACCTATGTTCAATACGCAGATGACTCTACCCTTATCTGTTCTGCCATCACCCCATCAGACCTACAATCCCTATTCCAGAGCACCTTCAAAAAAGTAAAGGTCTGGTTCAATAATCGCTGTCTCCTATTGAATCCCAACAAAACCAAATTACTACTTCTCGCTCCTACCCATAAATTCACATCACCAAATATTACAATCTCATCCAACAATGGCACCATAATCTCTCCAGAAACATCCACAAAACTTCTTGGTGTAACAATAGATAATAATGTTACATTTGACACTCATATTGACAAAACCATTAAAACAGTTAACAAAAAACTAGGCTCCATGTATAGGATTAAACCATTCCTAACCTCACCTGCCAAAACAGCCATAGCTAGAATACATCTTCTCTCAACCCTTCTCTATGCATCATCCATTTTCCTAAACCTACGGAAAGCTAACCTAAACAAATTAGCTAGCTGCTACAACAATATAGCTAGATTCACCACAGGCACAGCCTACAGAACCCATCACTGTCAAAATCTTCAAACATTAGGCTGGCTAGAGCTACCCAATCAACTCTAGTACAACCAACTCATAGTTATTCATAAAATCCTCTACCAACCTAACAGTACACCCATTCTGACAAATATTATCATCCCCTACTGCAACCTACCATCCTTCCACTCTTCCAACAAAATGCAAGTTCAATCTGCCAAAGGCAACAACTCAGCTGGAGAATCATTACACTCCAACTCAGCTGGTAAGAAATGGAACGCGCTTCCCCCAGATCTTATCACTATAACCTCCTTACCTCAATTCAAACCATCCCTAAAGAATCACCTAAACAAGCATTGGCTATGTCCATGTCTAGACCAGGACTAACTCAAGATACATACAACCCTAGTAGTTAAATGATGCAATTAATAACTCCCCTATCCTATAGGAATAAACTTCCTAATCCTAACCCACCCAAATTATATGTACTTCTCAATAACCTTTAGAACAACACTCACTAAACCTAAGCAAACATGCTATACTTACCATCATATTGCTTTGTTTCTAACTCCCTATCCTAACCATTCTAATTCCTTGTCTTTAGCTCTTCTATTCCATCCTGTTATCCTAGCCTTTCTATGGATATGTTTTAAACCCTTCTACAGCTAATTTCCTAGAACTCCCATCTTAACTAACCACCTTTTTCTTAACTAACTACCTTTTTCTTCTCCTGGTAGTCACCCATGACATCAATGTAGGTATCATGCCACTCTATACACTCAAATGCTTTGCAATGGTTTCTGTACATATCTCATACTATAAACCTACAATGATCTCAAACTTCAATGTAACCATGTATATAACTAATCACCTTTTAAACTTTTATAATTTTATATTTTTGTCAATGTAACCATGAATATTGATTGTCATCTTTTTGTACATGTGGAGCTTTTCCCCCAGGGTCTCAACTGAAAATAGACATGTATCCAGTCAGACTCTCCTGGTTAACAAATGTAAAATAAATAAATAAATTAATAAAAATAAATAGTATTACTTGACAAAAAAATAAACAATTTACAGGACATTAGTTTTGCAGTGTAGAGCTATTACAGTTTTTCACTTGACTGCAGTGACAGTAGAACACACATGCAATGAATACAGCTGTATTATTAACACAAATTTATTTAGAAAACCACAATGCTGCTTAATACCTTATTGGTATTGCTGATAATTCTCTGTGAAATATACACATACTATCTATTCATACACTGGGCTACCTCAGCCATATACCTTTTGTTCCTGGAGTGGAAGAAAATGACAGCATAATGTGATTGTAATTGGCCTAGAAACAACCTTGAAGCATACTATTAGTTGAGAAAAACATTTTACAGGACATTCCCTTTTGTGTTTTATACTTGACTGCAGTGTCAGTAAAACACACATGATAGCCATGCTGCAAATATTAAGACAGGCTATTTAGAAAACTACAGTGCTGCTTAACACTTTATTGGTGTTGCTGATAATTCCCTTGTTTATTGCATTACAGGTGTTATTGCTCATCTATTGCACTACAATTCTAAGTGCCCATTCATTGCACTACATTTCTAATTGCCCAGTTACTGCACTACAGTTTTTGTTTATTCTGTATTGCAGTACATTTTTTATTGTTATTGTTTATTGCACTACAAATAGCCTAATATAGCTATATTTGCCACACTCGTGGTACAACCTAGGCAGGTTTCCAGCATGGGACTGAATATTGCAAGTCCTCTCAGCTGCAGTTGTTGGGAGAAAAGCACACCATTATACATACCAGTTTTGCACACATTCAGCTTGCATTTTGGTAAAACAGTGGAAAATACTTACATATTTGTGGGCTATGCCCAGCCCTAGCTTGTTGGACCCAGGTGTCCAATGTTCCCATCTATCTCCTCTTCAGGTCATCATAGTGGTGTCAACACTGTTCACCAGTGCGGGGGATTCCAATATCACTGGCAAAATCCCTGGCCAACTGATCCCAGGTCTCAGCGTTACACTGCGAGCCCTGGTAACCACCCTGCTGCAGCCAAGGTTATAATTCTGTATGAGGTGCCCAACAAAAACTCTCAACTCCTGCATACCCTATCTCTGCACCTGAAAGCATGCACCCTCTCCAACACCACCTAGCATATCAGCAGATATGCAGACTCCAACAAATGATTCAAAATTCCTGCCTATTGGCCTTAATATAGGCTGTTTTCCTTCCCTTACACAGTCATTCAACAACATTCAAAAAAAGTGCCGCAGTGCTTAGCATTGTGCAAACCAGCTAAGCGAAGCTAAGCAGAGCAATGACTCACAAAACTGTGGTTTTAGTGAAGCTTAGTAATGCACAAACAATATTAGCCATTTCCCACATTTAAGCAATGCTTAGCACTGTGCAGCTCTCCTAAATGTAAAATATTAATTTTAATTTAAAAGACATTTTTCTTTGCATTCAACAAATGGTATGTGTGCTAGGACCTCACATCCAGGACCTACAGAACTATAGAACATCACTCTACCCATTTAGCTACTTGGATGGTATGTAAAGTATTATACCAACAAATACACTACTAAGCAATCACAGCACACTGAGGAAATGGGCTTAAACAGGTGTGCACATATGCAGACATAAATAATTAATTACATATGGTTGCTATTTTTAGATGTCTGGCAGGTGTCTACTGTGTATATATAAGTGCAGCTTTGCATTGCTGTGCTCCCTGTCACAGTGGGCAAACAGACATTAAAAAAATATTTAAAAAAACAGTTATCATAACTAATTACATCCAGTTTCTGTTTTTAGATGTCTGGCAGGTGTCAGCTGGCTATGTATAAGCACTGTTTTGACATGGCTGTGCTCCTAGCTATGCAAAAACACATGAAAAAAAATAACAAAAACACAATTTATAAATTTAAAACACAAACTATTAATACACAGCACATTCAACAGTCGCACGGAACATTGCAAGGAGCCTCACCATATACATAACATCTGACCAGCCTCTACACTTCTGCCTACACAGATGGATACTACTGGCATTTGTATTGGATGTAGCACAGTCATTTGGGGTCAGTTACTTGCTCAGTATGTTTTTTATGTTTTCTGATAGTCTTGTGTGTGCCATCTTTTTGACAGACTCTTTTTTTGCTTTACATTTGTCATGATTTGGCAGTATTCCTTGTGCTTGTGCTAACACACATTTTTGGCTGGCTATTTACATGCAGTATCCACCTAATTTAGATGGAACAAGGCAGTTCAATGACTTCTGTACATTTGTACGATAAAACTGCCTCAGGTTCTAATGATACTAATAACCAAACATTGGTAAACGTAGCAATTGGTTTCTTTACTTTCTTAACAAGTCAATGACATTCAGAGCAGTTTGGAAAGACTATAAGGCCCACAATGCTTTGTGGAAGGCATCACATGCAAGGATATGAGTTTAGCCAATCAGGGTGACTTTTTCCAACCACCTGAAGTCACACGATCATGTGATGAACATAAGGAAGATGGAAGGCACTAGGATAACATGCTTAGACTGCAAATGCTAAGGATTTTAATTTTAACGACTGGGCTCATAAGGAAGTTAACCTACTAATTGAAAACAACTTGCCTCACCAATGAGTTACTGGTACATCATTCAGGACTAAAATGGAAGATTTTGAAAACAAACTCATTAAGGTACTTGCTTTGCAAAGTGATAACTGTTACCTCAATGAGAGCATTAAATTTAAAAGGGTACTTAAGGGCCTATGTATTTACAAATTCCCTAATGGCTTGAAAGCTGGGAAGCAGAGACAGATGAACTTTTAAAGCCTTTTGATAATTTTGCTTGTGAATTAATGGCATTTATTGTCAGGGTTAATAACACGTATTAAAAAACTGTTAGATAAGTTGAATGTTTTAAATAATGAAATACTGGATGATTTACTGTTTGAGACAAATGCAGATAAATATGAAGCTGTATTTAATAAGGCTGAATGAGTTGTTAAAAGTAATCTAGACAGAAAGTGTAAAAAACTAGTCGGAGATGAAAATGACTACCATAAGAAGTTTGCCTACCCTTTCCCTAAGTCTTATTATGATATTAACAATGAACATAATGATTTTGAGTCTGCTTCTGTGGAATTAAATTTTAATAGACACAGCAATGCGCATTATGAACAGCATGGGGACACAAGGGATGGAGAAAGATATAATAACAATTATGATCATAATGACCTCCCAAGGAGATCTGAAAGAATAGAAAACCAAAACAGGCAAAAATGTTTTTTTTTCCACAAACCCACACTCCGAGAGGGGGAAAGGACAGAGGTATAGGAAGAGGATGGGCAAACTGAAAGAGGAAGAATTAACCATTAAGCCCAATGCCTGCAAATTACACAGTACCTTGGGAGCTAATAAGATAGAGACCACACACGGAGGGGTTATGAATATGTTAAGTGGATTTAATATTTTTAATTATATGAACATAATAGCTGACAATTTACACTTTGAGCTGTTTAAAAGAGGCTTTAAATTTGTACCATCAGGAAAAATAAGTAATGTGGATGTTCTTAGTGAACTGCGTCTCTTTACAAGGAAGTTAAACCTACAGATTTTATTTAAAAGCAGTGAAAATGGAGTTTCACTCAAAAATACTGGTGTTACTATGCATAAGAAAAGTTGCTTTAATCCACCACTGCACCCCTTTCTTTCAGTGTTTGAAAAGTCCTGTGTGGAAGAAATCCACAACACCTTTAATCATAAGAAAAAAAGAGTTTTCATAACATGTTAAAGGAAGAAACACAATTATTAAGAGAATTGAGGGAAAACCAGAATATTAGGATTATGAAACCTGATAAAGGTGTAAAGGTGGGGGAGTGGATTTGTTTGATAGAATTAATTACAATAATCAACTTTTAGAAATTTTCTATGATACTGACAAATACCAACAAACTTCTAGGAATGAAGCATTTATTATGCATAGAAACATTTAGCTTTTTCTTGAAGTCTCCCTCTTATAGGGTATCATTAATGAGAACCTATTTGAATTTTTGAAACTAGAACATCCTATTATTCCTCTGGCCTTTGGAGTTCCAAAAATTCACAAAAGCATTGAACATCCACCCTTCAGGGTTATAATAGCAGCTCATAATAGTCCCACATACTCTTTAGGGATATTTGTAGACAGGCTACTGAAGGTCTTAATAAAACCAGATGACATCTTATTAAAGGACTCATGGGACATTTTAACCAAAATTCATGTCAGTCAGTTTAGTGATGTGTGTAGCTTCTCAACAATTGATGTTAAAGACTTGTTTACTTCTATACTACATTCTGAAGGACTTTATTTATTTTATTTTATGATGCAGTTTGAGAACTAACCCTGTTAAGTGACACAATGCTGAATTTTTTGATGGCCACTATGGAATATATTTTGAATAATAATTACTTCATGCTTGAAGGATAATTTTTCAAACAAGTTAAAGGGGTAGCTATGGGTGCGAGCTGCACACCCATATATGCCAATTTAGTCCTATATATGTGAGAGAAAAAACATATTTTTGGCTCAAACTTCCCAGAGGACTGACTAGCCTGTTATAGACACCTTGACAATGTCTTTATTTTATGGAAGTCTGCTAACAAGCTAGATGTATTTTTGAATTATCTAAATAGTGTTATCGACACCTTCCTTTTTACAGGAACTGAATCTGAAAACAGTATAGATTTTTTAGATATAACTTTGTTTAAAGATAAAACCCACAGAAGGTTTGTTTCCAAAATTTTTAGAAAGAAAACTTTCTCCAGCAACTACCTGGATTACTAGAGTAACCACCCAGGACATATGAAGAGAAACATTTTTAAAAGACAGTTGATATGAGCAGCTAGGATATGCTCAGGTTTATTTTATTTTCATTTACATTTGTTGACTGGGAGAGTCCGTTTTCAGTGGAGGCCCGGTGAGAAAAGCTCCACATTAAGTATTACTTATATTATACAGTTAAAAAAATAGCATTTAAAATATAGACATTAGTCCAGCTGATGACATAATACAAGAACAAAACAGATGTAAAACAACTGTAGAACATATTACAATTTTAAAACATAGTAAGAGATACTAAACATGGTTACAAATGTAGTTGAGATTAATCAGTGAACAATTGATACAATCTGTTTTTGAGGTACATAAAAGCCATTAGCAATTGTTGCTACAAGAAATTAGTGCTATGTGGTAGGTAGCTGGGAAAATGAGTAGTCAAGCCTGCTAAGAGTAGGTCAATGATAGGAGGCAGAGTGAGGTAGTGGGGGGGTGGAGTGGATGGTATTACGGGGGGGGGTGTTGCAAGGGCATATCCGGCAAGTTTTTAAGTGTGATTTTAGTACGGATTTGAAGTGGGTGCAAGAAGTTGCAGAGGCAATTGAGGGTGGGAGGGAGTTCCAGAGTTTGGCTATAGTGAAGGAGAATAATGCTTCTCCAGCAGCGTTATTAACTCTTGTGAGCTGTAGGAGGTTTTTGTGGCTGGATCTTAGTGGTCTCATGATTAGGTAGGGTTGGAGTAGATTCTGGAGAGATCAGACTTTTAGTGGTTGGTTTATTAATTTGTGGGTGAGTGTGAGTTGGTACCACTGAAGGAGGTGTGGGAGCTCTAGCCAGCCTAGTTCTGTCAGTGACAGACAGTGGTGAGTACAGTAGGAAGCCCCTGTGGTGAATTTGGCAATTTTGTTGTAGCAGGTTTGGAGCTTATTTAGGTCGCATTGTCTTAGGTTAATAAATATTGGAGAGGTGTCAAGTAGGGTAGAGATAAGATGAGAATTTGCAACAGATATCAGCTGCTTTGGTAAGTAGTTGCTGATTTCTGTATAATGCTCCTATTTTTTTGTGCACTTTTTTAATAGTCATGGAAATGTGAATGTCAAAGTTCAGTTTATTGTCTATTTCTACTCCTAGTAATTTGGTGTGTTCTGTAGGATGGATGGTGGTGTCTTTTGCTGTGATGTTAAAGTGAGAGCTGTCTAGGGTAAGTTTGGTGGGTTGGAAGATTAGTAATTTTGATTTGTTTGAGTTGAGTATTAGTTGGGCAATGGATAACCAAGTTTCAATAGAGGAACATGCTTCCTGTGTGACTTTCGCAGTTCAGGTAGGGAGTGGGCTGCACAGATGATGGTTGAGTCATCTGTGTATTGTATGAATGTGCCATGTGTTGTGGCTGAGGCTAGATTATTGGTGAATATAGAGAAAAGTAGAGGTCCCAGGATGGACCCTTGGGGAACTGCTATGGAGACTGGTAGTTGGGAGGATAGGTCATCCTGCCAAACAACTGCTTGTTGGCAGTCAGATAGGTAATTCTGAAACCAGATGATGATTGGTTGAGAGAAGGATAGGTTATTGAGAAGAGAGATGAGTTGTTTGTGTGGGACCATGTCAAAAGCTTTAGAGAGGTCTAGGAAGGTAGCTGAGGAGGGATAACCTGCATTTTTATTTTGTAGAATAGTGTTAGAGAAAAAGAGTAAGGTGGTGGTGGTGCTATGGTTAGGATGGAAACCATATTGTGTGCTGGAGAGGAAGCTGTTAGCAAGGAGGTGATCTGAGACTTGAGAATGGATGCATCTCTCTAGTATTTTGGAGAGTGGCGAGAGAATAGCTATGGGGTGGTAATTGATTAGATCTGTGGAGGGGCCTTCTTTGTGTAGGGGAATTATGTGTGAGACTTTCCATAGTGTGGGAACATAACTTTCTGACAGAGCTCTGTTAATTATGTGTGAGACTTTCCATAGTGTGGGAACATAACTTTCTGACAGAGATCTGTCAATCAAGAGTGATACTGGGAAGGCTAGAGCGTCAGCTGCAAGTTGAAGGTATTCACTTGGGAGGTTGTCTGCTGCTAATCTGGTGGGTTTAAGTTTAGTTAACAGTTGTTTTATTTTGGAGGTAGGAACAGGAAAGAAGGAGAAGCTAGTGGGGGGATTGTTAGTTGTAGTTGATCGTGTGAGTTTATGGGGAGGTTGCGTTGTCTAGCTAGTGATAGTACGGTTTGTGTGAAGTGATTGTTGAAAGAGGTAGCAATATTTTCGGAGGAGTGAGATTTGTTAGGAGTGGGTGTACTTACTTTACCTGGGTGAAGGATGGAGTTTATTGTGGACCAGAATTGTTTGGGGTTATGTTGAGAGGAGGTAAAATCAGACTGGTAGTATTGGATTTTGTCCTGTTTTATAAGCTTTTTGGTTCTATTGTGTAGTTCTAGGATTTTTTGCCTAGTAGAGGGGTTTTTGGTTTTGTGCCAGTTGTCCCAGGCGTTATCTCTGTTTTTCATTTCAGACTTGCTGTTTTTTTGTAGCCATGGGGATGGTTGGCATCTAGTTCGGGAATGTCTTAAGGGGGCGTGGTAATTAAGGATGCTTAGGAATGTTTTATTAAAGTAGTCAACTGCATCATCTAGTTTGAGGTATTTTAGAGGTTGCCAGTTACATTTTTTTAGGGATGAGCTGAATGAGAGAGGGTTGAAGTTAGTTTTTCTTTGCGTATTTGATGGTAGATAATGGGTTTCACTTTATAAAGGTGTTTTCTGAGTAGGAAAGTTGGGGATTGATCACTGAGGCTGTCAGATAGGCAGTCTGCTATATATGACTGGGGGCTCTTACTGACTAATATACAGTCAAGGGTAGTGTGTTTGTTGGAGCTTTTATTTATCCAAGAAGGTGACTGGACTAGTTGGGTGAAGTCATGAAGGTTTACATGATGGGTTGGGTGGTTGCTAGAGCATGATTGCCAGTCAGTGTTGAAGTCTCCTAGAATTAAAGTTTCTTGGAATAGGTGGTGGGTAGTCCAGCTGAGGAGGTTTTCAAGTGGAGGGATGTTTTGGCCAGGTGGGAAGTAGCAACCTATTATGTTAAGGGTTTTATTCTGCTTTATGTTAAGCTTGGTATATATTATTTCTTCCTTACCTATTTGAGGAGCTGCTAACTTTATGATCTGGATGTATAGATGCTGTTTAAACATTATAACTATACCACCTCCTTTTTTGTTTAGTCGGTCTACTGTTAGTATATTGTAACTGGTAGGGAGGATTTGTTAATTAGTAATGTGTGGTTTTTACCAAGTTTCTCTAAGAATCACTACATCAGGGGAGTAGAAGTCTATGGTGGCATGGAATTCATTCACATTGTTGCATATACTTCTAATATTTAGGTTAATCAGAAGGAGGTTGGTTGGCTTTCTGTTGGCTGTGATTTGGGAGAAGATGTGGTTGGATTATGAGGGGAGGGTTTGGAGATTGAGGGGCCAGGATTGGGATGGATGTCTCCACTGAGTGTTAGGTTGGATATGGATGAGATTATTAGTTTTATCAATTTCTGGATATGCTTGCTTATAAGGGAAGTTTTTTATTGTGTTTTGTGTGCAATAGGTATGGTGGAAGAGTTGTTAAGTTAAGTTGTGGGGTTGATTTTAGTTTAGGTATTTTGGTCTGCAGTCTATATAGAGGGTGTATAGGGAAGGTTGTTGACCTGATTGGAGAGTAGTAGAGTAGATGTGGGATATGAGTGGTGGTGTGTGTAGTAGTACAGTGGTAATTGTTGAGTGTGGGAATGGTAGAGGTTTGGTAAGATGTGATGTATGCCAGGAGTGTGCAAGCAGTGAATATAGGTATGGGTTGCTTGTACATATTAGCTGAGTAGGAGGGATGGTAGTGAGAAGCTGTAGGAGGTAGTATAGGTGTAGTGATTAAATAAACAAAAAGGTGTTGCTAAAAAACACACTCCACAACCCTGATAAATTAGTTCTTTATTCCAGGAAACACTCAGGACCACACAAAAGTATTAACACTGATGATTTCAAATACATTTTCATCCACCAAGACTTCATCAGATAACATCATTCACTTAATGCAAGTCCTTAAATACACAAAAGTTTTAAAAATCACCCAACAGAATCTTGATGTCTATTAGTAACAGCCTAAGAATTAAGATTTAAGACTAAGATTTACTGACTCCAATCAGTACAAGGTTAGCTTCTGTACTGTGCTCGATTTTACTTGGAAGCAAGGAAGCCTTGCATGGCAGTGGGCAAACAGCGGCGGCTGTTAGAGAAAAATGGCATTCACATGGAGATAAAGAAACTAACCAACAAGTTGGACGGAGTTCGTTTAATATTTTGGACACTCCTAATTTATTTTTACTTTCAGGGGAATATGGCATGAATACAAGTGGCGGAAATGACAGTAATGAATGAACTTTTAGTCAAACAGACTGTAATAATATTACTAGTAATGTGAATTCTAGTAATGTAAATGCAAATCCAAAAACAGGGAAGAAATTTCTCTGATTGGTTAAACAACAAAGTAGACATTAATTTTAATCAGGATGTTAATACCTATACCCTTGGCAACAAGGGAAATAGTGATTCATATATAAAAATAACATTAATAAATTAGCTGATGTGTTAGGGAAATTTAAAGCTCTGAACATAGGGAATGCCTGAGGAGGGGGATTGTCCCCAAAGGTTTGAGAGTGTTTAAATTCCCCAACAATACTGACAATGGCTCTGAATTATATGATGAACTTGTGGAAATATTTAATAGATGTGGGCTTGATGTTGTTAAAATGCTTATTAAGCAAAATGAAATAAGAATGAATGAAAAAATGTTATAGAACACCTTAACAATTTTATTACTAATGATTTGTTACATTCTGTTGAGAAAGAAAAAATGAAATATTACAGTATGATGGATGTAATTGATGTATTATGTTCAGTGAATATTAAAAGGAAGCTTAAAAAACTGAACAGGGATATTTTAGAATATAAGGTGAAGCGATGCTACTCTGCACCTAGAAAAAATAGTGTTAACGTTTGGGATAATTATGGGGAGAATGTTAATTTGGAAGAGGTTCTGGAGAATGATGAAGTGTTAGATGAGATAAGTTGATAAACCAGAGGGCCCCTCAATATTACCATCAGGCTCAGAAGGTCGGGAGGAGGGGGGAATACTGGGGGAAGGGGACAGTTCCACGTTACTAGCTTTTGATGAAGTTTCTAATGAATTGAGGGTGACTGGGTTACTTACAAGTACCGCAGAAAACATCCTTTGTAATGATAATATATACACTTACAAAAATGACAATATATTTAATTATACTGGTGTGGAATTAACTGTGGACCATTTTAGCTTACTATCTAGAGGTTTTAAGTTTGTACCATATAGGAAGTGTGATACTGTAAGGTTATTATTGGATTTTAAAATGTTTATTAGGCAGTTTAACTTGGAGGTTGTATTTCAAGGACAGGCTAAGAAAGAATTACAGTATTGTTTGAAGCATAAAAGTGAATACAACCCACCAGTACACCCTCAATTAAGAAATTTTGAGTTGTTAGTGGAAAAAGAACTAAGACAAGTTATAGGTAAATCTAAAAGATATAATTTGAGTCAAAAAGACAAAACAGTACTGGGTGAACTTCAGCCAAATTCACAGGTTAGGGTTATGAAGCCAGACAAGGAAGGGGGAATCTGTCTTTATGGACCAGGTTATATATGAAGGAAAAATGCAGGACATTTTAGGTGATTCCTTTACTTACAATAGGGTTTCTAGGAATGAGGTTCATGTGGCCTATAAGAAAATTGAGTTGGCCCTTAATGATCTACTTTTGGAAGGACTAATTAATATAGAAACTTTCAAATTTCTACATGTGCCTCAACCTAGAATACCCACTATGTTTGGGATCCCTAAGGTCCACAATAGGGTTACCACCTGTTCCACTTTGTGAGGGACAGTCCCTCTTTGGGCAGTTGTTTCCTGATAAAAAATATTAAAAATAGCAAATGTCCTGAGATTGTAGGACATAATTATGTCCCATATTTTATGTAATAGTTGCATAAAATAGTTATTTCTGTATCTAAAATACCTAAATGTTACAAGAAACAGAATAAGCAACTAAACTGCTACAAGAATAAGCTTTTATTTAGGCAAACAAGTTAAGTTCTATGCTTTGTGCTGACCGTGGGTATGTGTCGGCTTGTAAAATGTGATGTGTTTCCTGAAAATGTCCCACTTTGGCCATTTGAAAAGGTGGCAACCCTAGTCCACAAGGATCAACATAATCCCCCTATCAGACCTATTGTGTCAGCTGAAGACTCCAAGACCATGCCTTTAGCAAAATACATGGATGTAAAATTAAAAAAGTACTTGGGTAAGGAAAAAAAAAACTATTCTTAAAGATGCCTGGGAATTCCTTCAGGGAATTGATTTAAACCAGGTTTATGATGATATTTTATTTGTGACAGTGGATATTAAAGATTTATTCACAGTAATACCCCAGGAATGTGGATTCAATTGGCTAGAGGCTGCTTTGGTAGATACATGTAATATTTCTAGTGATGAACTACAAGTTATTCTTAATATTATGGAATATTAAAAAAAATAATTATATTTATTATGGTGGTGAGTATTTTCATCAGGTGAAGGGGGGTGGCTATGGGCCAATTGTGCCCCCACATACGCCAACATCATCTTAGCCTGGTGGGAAAAACAATATGTTTTTAATTCTAGATTTCGTGATTGTTGGATCTTGTACAAGCGATTTCTTGATGCTATTTGCATTTTTTAGAAGGAATCTGAGGAGAAGTTAAAAGAATTTTTAGAGTATTTAAACACAACTACTACTTTTTTACAATTTACAAGTTCAATTATTTTTAATAAAGTAGATTTTTTGGATGTGAGTATCATTAAGATAACTGGGGGTATAAAATCTAAAGTCTTTCAAAAGGTGACTTTTTCAAACTTGTATCTTCATTTTGAGACTGCCCACCCATATGTATAGAAGAAAAGTATATTTTAAGGGGCAGTTGGTAAAAGCTAGTAGGCTTACCTCATTAGATGAAGATTTTGAAGAAGAATGTGTCTTCCTAGAAGAACTGTTTTTGGAGAGGGAATACCCGGTTAAATTAATAGAGGACACCACTAGGTATGTTAAAGACCAGCATAGGGCACGATTTATGCCCATTTTAAGCAAAGGTGATGAATTTACATTTGCCACTGGTGAGATAAATGATAGATTTAGTAGAGCATTCAAAATGGAATATAATAGTGACTCAAATATGGTGGTGGATGTGGTCAGAAGAGAGTGGAATAGATTTAGGTCTTTCACTGACCTTAAGGAGGTGGAAAACAAGCCTTTAAACATTATTTAAAACAAAGGTACCAAGACTTCATCAGATAACATCATTCACTTAATGCAAGTCCTTAAATACACAAAAGTGTATAGATGTGGGGCATGCTCCCAGTGTAAGCATAAAGCTAATGTTGACCAAGTGTATATTAAAGCTAGGAATAGGACTGTTAAAAGCATTTATTATAGTAACTGTAACACTAGTGGTTTAGTTTATTTAGTAATATGTGAAGTTTGTAGCGCCTTTTATGTAGGGAAGACAGGAAGATGTCTGAAAAGGTGCATTTATGAGCATTTTTATGATATAGGTAAAAGGAATGATAAGAATGCCTTATACAAACATTCACAAAATTGTGCCCAAGCAAACTTTATTTTTTGAGTTGGAAGTTATTCCTATTGATGTCGAGGGGGCTCTTGGGAAACCCATTTGGAATATCGAGAATTATATTGGCAGGTTTTATTGGATGCTGGGAGGTATCCTAGCTTGAATGAGAGTATTTCCCTGGCACCATTATTGAAGTTAAGGGCAACTAAACTGTAAAACCTTTTTTAACTTTTTTAAAGCTTTTATTTCCAGTTCTAACCACTAGAGGGTAGCAATGCATTGAAAATGTTGAATGAAATGATTTTATTTTATTTTATTTTATTTTATACATGTTTAGATATTTAATATAAATAAGAACATATATATTATATATATATATATATATATATATATATATATATATATATATATATATATATATATATATAATATGAATAAAGTAATTTTTAAATGTTGAGTATTTTAAAGTTTGGGTTTTTAATATTTTTAACATATTCTTAATTATTTATTTATATTTGTTGACTGGGAGTGTCCGACTGGACGTAGATCCATTTTCAGCAGAGGCCCGGGGAGAAAAGCTCCACAGTTAAAATAAACAGACAGTAGTTACATTGGATTACATAGCGATTAACAATTTACATAGCAATTACTTACAACATATTTACAGATGAAGAACATAGTACATCAGTAGACAACTAGAATCTTTATCTGTGAAGTACATAACAGACATTAACAAATGTTAAAATAAGAAGTTTCTGCTGTATAAGTACTAGGCTTATGAACATCTGAGCTTGCTATAATGAAGGTAGTTAGTGGAGTGGAAAGAAAGGTAGTGGTTGGATGGGGTGGGTGATATTAGAGTGGGAGTTGCAAGGGCATAGCCATCATGTGTTTAGGTGCGCTTTTAGTAAAATTTTGAAGTGGGTGCATGATGGTACAGAGGTAATTGTGGGTGGGAGGGAGCTCCATAATTTGATTATGGTGCAAGAGAATAGTGCTTCACCAGCAGAGTTATTAGAATTGTATTAAGTGCAGTGAGGATGTTTTGAATAAGGTGCTTCTGTTTTTTTTTATTTCTTAGGCTGTTACTAATAGACACCAAGTTTCTATTGTGTGATTTTTAAAACTTTTGTGTATTTAAGGACTTGCATTAAGTGAATGATGTTATCTGATGAAGTCTTGGTGGACGAAAATGTATTTGAAATCGTCAGCGTTAATACTTTTGTGTGGTCCTGAGTGTTTCCTGGAATAAAGAGCTAATTTATCGTGATTGTGGAGCGTGTTTTCTAGCAGCACATTTTTGTTTATTTGTTGCTGGTTTGGAGTTGTATTTCCCCTTTTCTGTTGGTATAGGTGTAGCGATATAGGTTGTTTGAAAGGTGGGAGTGTTTAGTGTTAGTAATAGAGGTAGGACCACTAGGGTGTGTGGGAATTGGGGGTAGGGAGGGGAGCAAAGCAGGCAATAGATGAAAGAAGACTATCAGTAGGTTTAGGAGCCAATTTAAAGGGAAAAAGCTAGTAAAATACAACCATAATACAAGGTAGGATAGACCCTTCCATGGTGTTTTCGTTTTGAGCCCTTATGGAGTACTGGGTGATGTGTAGGAGCACTACAGGGTTTAATAAAAATAATTAAGTGTTCTGCATAGAGTTTAAATAGTTGGGAGAGAAAGAAAAATGCTGGGAGAGAGGGGAGTTGTTCAGCTGGTCATTTAAGGTACAGTGCTCAACAGGGTTTCCTAGGTACTCTGTCTAAATAACAGGACAGTTTAATAGAGTGTAACAGGTTTGTAATTTACAGAAACATCTAACATACTTTGTTTCAGACTGTTTGCAGCGATATTCTGTTACCATTTTCTGGGGGTGGAGATCTCAGTATATAGCTGTAGGACTGGATAGTCTGTATTTTATTTAAGGTGGAAAAATACAGATTTACTGGATAAAATTCTGGTTTACTGCTGAGCATGGTAACCTGAACACCATAGGGAGGAGGGAGGCTAGAAAGGTAGTGAACTACATTTGACATAAATCCAAAGATTTGGATAGTTTTTTGTTGGAAGTAAATATTATCATAGACATGTTTAAAGAAAGAGGGTACCCCCAAGATTATCTAACAACAATAGTCCAGGAAGTAAAATCAGGTTCGGGTAATAAATACAAACCCCTCTTAAACAACAGCATTTCAGCTACACATGATAAAGTATCCAAAAGCAAATTAAACTTCCAAAGCAGTGTGGTACTACCCTATGGTATGGGTAGTCAGAAAGTGAAACAGATCTAACAAAAAAATTGATAATCCTTAAAAGTAATTCTGATATTCTTGAACACATTGGACAGGTTCCCACTTTGGTTAGAAGACAGGTAAAAACTTAAAATGGCTATTTGAACATGATTTATTATGCCACCAGGTACCAGAGAAAGGGGCAACAAAATGTGGGGCATGTTGACAGTGCCCATTTATTATGAGAACCAGACTGCTGCTTTGGAACATGTACTCTTCAGAATCATGTAGAAAAAGGGCAATTGTGGTACCAGGGGCATTGTTTATTTGGTCTTGTGTACCACATGTAGTTATTTCTGTATAGGGAAAACAGAATGTAGCCTCAGGAAGCGTATTTATGAACATTTATGTGCTACTAATAAAGCCAATACAAATAATGCCCTTTATAAGCATAGTTTAGTTTATAAAGGTATTAGTAAGTTCAAATTTGGGATTTTTGGACATTGTAGTTGACAATATAACAGGAGGATGGTGGAAACTAGACCTGGAGATCAGAGAACTATATTGGCAGCTAAAAGTAAACACCATGGTACCTCCAGGTATGAACGACAACAGCACTATTGTCTCCCTTCTAAAAAAAATGTGCTCTTATTTTATAAATAATATTCATAACAGAAAATACATTCTCATATATATTTATGTTTTTTAAGTCAGAACTGATTTTATGTTTTATATTCACCACAGGATGTACTATTTTCATGCTTGATTTACTTTACTAAGAATTGTTACATGTTTTTTATGCTTTGTACCTTTAAGTGCCTCCATACTTAATTATTCTAATTAGTAACAGACTGTTATATAAAGGATTCAGTTACTAGTGGTATTTGTTCTGATAAAGTCTCTTACAGCTTGAGACAAAAGCATTTAACCTTTCATATGTTTTATGTTAATAAATAGTTTTACTTGCCTTTGGAGCTGGGATTTTTTGGATACTAGTGGCATTTGTATTGGATGCACCACAGTTGTGTGGGGACAGTTACTTGCTCAGGATGGCTTTTTATGTTTTCTGAGATTCAATATCATTGTTACTCTGTTCTCCCTTCACAGCGCATCATGATTAATATGCATGGCGCACTGCTGAGGGGGAATCGTACATGGAGCCTACACAGATTTTATTAAATCCTGGGATTAAAAAGTAAAAATGTCACAGGCATTCAGAAGCCATGTAGCTGAAACACTTATATATCATTGAACAGTCATTTGCATTTATTTGCCTTGAGAATCCACTGCAGGTAGAATAAGGTATTAAAGGATATAAAACATTATACTGTAGCACACATGCACTGTATCCTATGAAATATCAAACTATTCAAATATTTTCAGATCACCTCATCATTTATACATGTACCTACTCATACTGTATTTACAAAAACAATTCGACATTCCTACCTTCACATTAATAGCCTGTCTCTTAAATGTGAAGTCGCTCCTTTTGATACTACTGCATATTGGCTGACCTCACATGAATCGACCATTTTGATTACACACACATTGATGGGTAGTGCACAAAAAATAAAAATAATAAAAACATATTGGATGATAGATGCCATGTAGCACTGCAAAGACTGCATTTTTTTGTTTGTTTTTATGTGACTGCTCATTTTCCATTTCCTACACTTTCCGTGCATCCAGCTCACTTTTGTTACCTCAGTTTGTTATGGCCAGTCCCTTTTCCTCCTCCCTTATTTACTATTAATCCCTTGAACAGTTTCCCTGACTCATTCATGTAATAAAGGATGCTTTCTTATTTGAGGATACTTCAGAACAAAAGGCATTACATCCAATCTTAGCACATATTGCTCCATTTTACCTAATTGCCCTTAAACACTATTCCAGTTGATTTAGTCTACTATTTCTACAATTCCAACTTTATATTGTATAAGAGAAGTCCATGCATCATCCAATAAACATGTTTTTATCCTGATAAAGTCAAAGTGGTACCACACATTCCCTCACCAATCTTTCTTCACAGTCCCAGTTTTAATCTGCATTTGAGTCAATATTGCAACTAACAGGTAACATATAATCATCATCATCTTCTTTCGGCTGTTCCCGTTAGGGGTCGCCATAGCGGATCATCTGTTTCCATTTCTTCCTGTCCTCTGCATCATGCTCTTTCACACCATCCACCTGCATGTCCTCTCTCACCACATACATAAACCTCATCTTAGGCCTTCCTCTTTTCCTCTTACCTGGCAGCTCCATCCTTAGCATCCTTTTCCCAATATACCCAGCATCCCTCCTCAGCACATGTCCAAACCAACGCAATCTCATCTCTCTTGCTTTGTCTCCAAACTGTCCAACCTGAGCTGACCCTCTAATATACTGATTCCTAATCCTGTCCATCCTAGTCACACCCAGTGCAAATCTTAACATCTTTAACTCTGCCACATCCAGCTCTGACTCCTGCATTTTCGATAGACAATAATACAGAAAATGATACGTAACATAAACAACTAAAGTATAAAGAATGATAATAGCAAGAATATAGTATTATACTTGTTTCAGTTCTAGAAAATGTAGTAGCACCAGGAGATATTTACATTTATATGGTATCTCTTGTTCGCTCACTATAAAGAATCAACTTTGCACTTCTAGTCATTCATTTTTCTTTGACTGACTAGTGTTCTAGCTTCCTGAGCCTTCTGTGGACCAGCAATATTCATTTAATATACAACTAAATCATTGGACTCCAGAAAAAAGTAAATTACTCCATTTCCAAATTTTCTGACTTGATATGTCTGGGGGAGGGGTCTGCTTCTTTCACAATGCTAGCTCCGGGTATCACCTTTCTAAAGAATTTTGTACCCCATTGCCTTATTGACTATCTTTGGTTTTGATCCTAGTTTTGTTCTGATCTTTATCTTCTTTCTTATTGACCTGTATTTTGATAAAGTTCCTTGGCATTTGAACTGGACTTTGGTATGTCTTGAATATTTTCTTGATTTGATATTCTGGAAAGTTATTATTTGGTCTTTATCTCCTATGATTTGCTTCCATTTCCACATGGTTTAATGGACTACTGTCTTTGAGGTCTTCATGTTTAACCTCTGTTCCAGGTATTTCTTCAACAAATTTATCTGCATCTAATGTTAGAAAGTGTTACTTTCTAACATCATAAATGCAGAAAAAGGCACAGAAGGAAGCCATATAAATGATGTGCTCATCATATTACCACCAGAGTCACAGGATACATGATCCAGGCTGGGAACCCTAGGGTAATGATATTCTGACTGCAAAGTTTTTTGCTTGCCTGGTGATATATTGATTATTAGAAAGGTCCTCCATAAACAAAAAATACATGTTAGGCTACTGTACCTCCATGCGTATTCTGCTATTTGAAATTAGCTATTTTTGTCCCAAAAAACTAAGTATGCAAGGCAATATGTCTGGAATTCATTGCATCATCTGTCTGAAGTAAAGGAAAACCTCTAACTTAGAACTAAAAAATCTGTTTTTTCACTCTATCTTTCTTTCCTGACATATTTTAACACCTCAGAATCACTCTAACTGCTTTATTTGTAATTTTAGCCTATTTCCCACAACATTGTTACCAATGGGGCTTGATGTATCAACATGATCTTGTTCTCCCTCAACCTTTCTCTTTCCCATAATGCTTTGTATGATTCATGCCACGCATAAGGAAGTAACTAAATTCTCACGCCATTGACATATAATGGGATTTGTGAGAGCCACTGTTATCTTCTTTACCTTCTGTAAAAGGCCTTCTTTTCTGTCTTTAATCACCCTCATGTATGTTTGTCAACATCAGTTTATTACATATTAAATAATTTTACAGGTTTTCTATTTTTATCTTCTGAGAATAATTTGTTTAGAAGTAATTCCTTCCAAATAATCTATTTTCTCATTCTGTAAGATTAACTGTGAACAAATTTCATTTGTTTGGCAACTACCTGATTTTACTCAAACAGTAGAACCAGTTTCTTGTTGGCTTTTACCATTTTAGAGGTCAATGACAATGAAAGATAAAAGATTACTGTCATTGTGCATTTTTTTTTTCTTGAGGGTTAAGATAAATAAAATCAGTTTTTATTTTATAGGGCACACAAAAGAAGCAAGATTGCATTGTCACCTTTAGCAGGGATAGCTCCACTCCTCATTCACTATAATTACTTCACATATTGGATGAGTTTTCTTACTGGCATGGTGATAGCTAAAGATAAATGCAAAATAACCAGCCATAATGTACTGTGAGATGAAAAGACATTCTTCTTCTTCTTTATAATTCCAATAAAGATCTAAGAATAACAGTCATCAATGACTTTGATTTCAGTCTTAATGTGGCAATGGTGTTTATAAAGACCTATGCACTGAACAATAGTGTCCTCACAAACCTTTGTTCTAGAAAGAAAATAAATAATGTTTTCCTTTTTTGGTACACTGGTTTACTCTGTACTGAATTAAAACAATGTATTTTTATTCCAAACAAGAAACTAATAGAAAGAATAGAAATGCTCAGCTCTTTATTAACAGAATTGATGTTTTGCAGTTTGTGTGGATCCATTTGCAAGTGAAAATTGTGTGAAGTGGATCTGCTTTACCTCAGCTACTAACTTGTCATCTGTGGTTTGTGCAATGTGTATATGTGTTTTGTAGATCCTTTCAAGCTGTGTGTATCCCATCTAGAAATATATTTTCATTTAAGGCACTAAGAGACAGAGGGCAACTATTAGATTTTACTAAACATTTTCCTTGAGTAGAAGTAGGTCATTACTTTGAGAAATTACAGGTTGTGTAACCTACTTCCTAAGGATATTAGGTCTACTGCTACAATATCTGTATTTTTTCTAGCTCCTTTAGCTGTTTAAAACTTTCATTTAAAGGCTCACTGCTGCTTTTCAGGTGTGAGAAACATTTCTGCAGTTTGTTTGCCACCTTCCCTCCCTGTTGGTATAGTGTTTTTATAGTTGGTGGCTTTGCAGTTGCCCGCCCCTAGTGTAAATTTGATCTGGGACCCTCCTCTCAGTCTAGTGTCATTACCTCATTCTACCCAGTACAGGGAGAACATTTGAAAAGGCCAATCAGCTTAGTTTCTGCTACTCCTTTCTCTCTTTCCACTTAAAAAAAATATATATCTGCTTTTACTGTATTTGTGTTTCTTCCTACTTTATTTTGCTTTTGCGTCATCTTAAAAGTACTCAATTGTATTTATTACTGCTTGGTGTAACTCATTCTAAGCCTTTTAGTTTAAGCACCTGGGCTTCAGACCAGTTGTTTTACATTAAGAAGGTTTGTGGCCTGCACTGTGGTGGCAGGACAGGTAGCTTACATCCTTCTAAGTTGGGAACTGCTGATTGAGGGCTCAGTGTCTGTTATTCTAAAAGTGTATTAGTTCTGGTTTAAGCACTTGGGCTTCAGGCCAGTTATTTCACATTAAGAAGGTTCATGGTCTGCACTCTTGTGGGAGGAGAGGCTGGACTCTACCCTTCTGAGCTGGGAATTTCTGGTTAAAGGCTTATAGTGCCTGCATATTTGAACTGTTTCTTACTTTGATGCTTGTTGTTTGTTTGCTTATTTCCCTGAAACGCTAATTTCACCTAAAACATGGCTTTTCCACGCTTCTGTGGATCCCTAGTGATATCTGCATTGCTTACTGTACTTATTTCCTTGTTTCACTTGAAAGAAAGTTACTGTTTGTCATTTTTGCATTTAAGTTGCCTGTAACACATTGCATTTAAGTAACCTGGCACTTGCTCACTAAGTCAGCACTAAAAAATTAAAAGCACTACACCCTCACAAACTCCTCTTGAGTACCTTGTTCCCCATTGTCCCTTTTTTCAATTATATAGGAATTCCCAATACTATTCTAGCATGTCCAAAGGTCAGTTGTCAATCTCCTCTCTGGTCCAGCTGGTGAATCTGGGAATCTTGAGGCAATGTTACAACTGCCTCATGTACACAGACAACCCTCTCCTCCTCCCAACAAATTCCAACACATGTGAGAGATGCAACCATATAGCCAAACTGGAGGCTAAGCTCTCTCAACTCAGTACTGGCATAACCAATCAGGAGGAGAAGGAAACCACACTCCCTACAATTCCAGTCTAACATAGACCTACCACAAAAGCAAACCAAACACATAAACACACAAAAACATACTCGGAGGCTCTAAATAAAAATCTGCCTAAGCAGCAGAGACCTCCAAACCAGACACCCAAGCAACCACTACCCCAAAACAAAACACGTGCAACACAAAGCTTATAAAGCCAGTGTGCCGAACAGTCACAGCCCTTAAGGCTAAACAACACACCTGATACACATGTAATAGGTGACTCTATCGTCAGGCACTGACGTCCTGCTCACCAGGCTGAACAAGGAGAAGGTCATGGTGAGCTGCCTGTTGGGCGTTAGGATCCGCCACATAACACAAGCACACAGGTCACTCCAAGGCAAGTGCAAATATGACTCAGTCATTGTCCATGCTGGTGTGAATGACCTGAGATGTACCTCCCTGGACTACATGAAAAGAGACATAGAGGAGCTCTCTGAGCATGTAGCCCAGGCCGGTATGACCCTGACCTTGAGAAGCATCTTACCCTCACCAAGAATGATGCCACAATATGAAGACAAGATGATCAATTTCAACAATTGGCTTAAGTATTGGTGTCATTCAAAGGGGATACAATGCCTGTCAGCCTGGGATGACATGCTCGACAAGCCACGATGCTTTGCTAGGGGTGGCTTGCACCTGTCACCCCTGGGCTTTCGGATATTGGCAAAGGCTCTTGCTACCCCCATAGTGCCTTTTTTAGGCAAGGCTCAAAAGACAAACCCACCTCCATAGGTATCACAAGGGATAAGAAACTAAGAGTAATGCTACACAACGCCAGAAGTCTAAACCTCAAGATGCATGCACTCAAAACTCTCCTTAGCATGGAGAACATTGATATCTGTGCAGTAACAGAAACCTGGTTCAAGGCTCCTGAGAGCACCCCAGCACTATCAGGTTATACCTCATACCATGCTTTTCGGCCCCAAAACTTTGACCGAACCACAAAAGGAGGGGGAGTATCAATATTCACCAAAGATACCCATACCTCGAGGTTGGTAGCACAGCATGAAGCATTAGAGACTATCCATGTGCAACTAACAGTGGGTAAAACTGCCTTCCAGTTTATAGCCTGCTACAGACCACCCTCCCAAACCCAGGAACCCCACTCGGCCTTCCTGAGAACACTAGAAAATATGAAGGTCTCTCCTAACACCATTATATTGGGCGATGTCAGAAAAATATGTATTAATGTGTGTATGCTTAATGCTAATTAGAAGCTAAATGAGTTAACACATTTTTCATTCTATTTTATATGCACTGTTTTTTATATAAATTGAGTTTCATATGAGACTGAAAAGATGCTTTTTGAAACTGCAGTGTGCTTTCTGAAACTTGCAAGATGCTCTCTGACCTAGTAATTGCTAGCACAGCAATATTCATGTTTATGCCTTTTGGAAATGTAGTTGAGAAGCAGGTGCTTATCTGCTAGGTCAGGAGAGAATGAATGAACAATGCTATATCCTGTAATGTAATGATTCTAAACAATGTAATGATTCTAGACAACTGAATAATATTTCTTTTAAATTCGATAACAGTAACAATTTATTATTGTAAGTATCAGGTATGGTAATTTGTTCTAACTACAGCACAAGTAATTAGGTAATTGGGAATATTTCCAACGTGATGTCATCATTGTGCATACTATTTAAAGGGATTGCATTGTATTTGACATGTATATTATTGGTCTGAAGAAGGTGGGGAAGGCTTCCCTACCGAAAGCGCTTATTTTTAATAAACGGCATTTGTTTATCATAGCTTCCTGGTTTACATTGGTTTTGTTCTGCACCTGCCTTACTCCGTTTTTCCGTACTAGTTTTTGCTGATATTATCGGTACAGCCAGGACTTAGTTACGACTGGTCCAGGGGCAGTAACCGAAGAACTGATGAACGTAGCCATCAGTAAATCCCCCTCCATTGACACTAACAAACAGCATTTGTTGCATTGTACTCTATATTACTGTAATAGACCAGGACCCGATAAAGAATATGAGCAAGAGTTGTTTAAAATCCATGCTAATAGGCTAGTATTATGAAATTTGTACTGGGACACAGAAGGAAACAGTGTAATAAGCTGTTCATTGCCCCAGGAATTTTTAGCACTTTACAAATCTAATCGATTGCCACATGTAAGCTTAAGTAAAAATAGAAATTTGAAGTGGGCAGACTTAGGAGAAAAAGTCACAAGGTGGGAGAAACAGGCAGAGTTAGAACTCTCTGAACAAGGAGTACAGAAGCAGAAATTGAATTGGATAACACAGATACACCCAGCTGTGCACTCACAGGCAAGTGAGGATAGCTGAGTATTACTCTTACTGGAGGAAGAGGAAAAAGCCTTACGAGACATACCAGAGACTCTCTGATCAACAGGGAAATCAGATGTAGGACTTATTCGTACAGCAGGACCAGTTAATATTACACCAAAATCAGCATTTAGACCTCAGAAAAGACAGTATCCCTTGAGAAAGGATGCAGAGATAGGGATCAAACCTATAATAGCAGCCTTACTTAAGGAAGGAGTCTTAATAGAATCTCCCGATTCACCATGTAACACACCCTTATTTCCAGTTAGGAAAGCAAACGGGGAATGGCGTATGGTCCAAGATTTACAAGCTGTGAATGATGCAGTCATACCCAGGACACCAACGGTGCCAGATCCACACACCTTATTGAATGATTTGAGACCTCAACAGAAGTATTTTTCTGTGGTAGATATTAGCAATGCATTTTTCTCTATACCGATACACCCAGACAGCCAATATTGGTTTGCATTTACATTCCAGGGGAAACGGTATACATATACGAGACTACCACAGGGATATTGTGAAAGTCCAATGATATTTGCACAAGAAATGGCAAGTAACCTGCCGGGATTTATTCCACCGAAAGGTAGTCAGATTTTACTTTATGTAGATGACATTCTGCTGGCAGCACCCACCCAGCAAGAATGCAGAGAAGATACCATAGCATTATTACAATTTTTTGTTACTCAAGGACACAAGGTAAACAAGAACAAACTGCAACTTTGGAGAAAACAGGTTAAATACCTGGGATATGTAATATCCAAAGAGGGCAGAATATTAGATGAAGACAGGAAAACGGCAATATTACAAGCACCTAGACCAACTACCAAGAAGGAAATGATGTCCTTCCTGGGAACTACTAACTTTTGTCAGAGTTGGATACCAAATTATGCTTTGGAGTCTGCTCCTCTGACTAATTTGATATTCAAAAATCCGATGGCAGCACAGGATTTATTACAGTGGACACCAGAAGCAGAATCAGCTTTCTGCAAACTGAAACAACTGATAGCATCTTCCTTAGTTTTAGGATTACCAAACTATCATAAACAATTTTTCCAAACTGTAGACTGTAAGCAAGGTTATATGACATCAGTGTTAACACAACAGCATGGGGACAAACAACGCCCCATAGCTTACTATTCATCACAGTTAGACCCAGTGGCGCAATCCTTGCCCCACTGTGTACAAGCAGTAGTTGCAGCTGCAATGGCAGTGCAAGCTTCAGCCTCAGTAGTATTGTTCCACCCTCGCACATTGAGAGTTCCTCATGCAGTTGCGATTATTTTACTGCAAGAAAAAGTAGCATATCTTTCTCCTGCTAGATATCTTTCCTGTATGACTATACTGTTGAGGCAACCTCATATGACAATTGAACGATGTACAACTTTGAATCGGTCAACCTTGCTCCCAACCCCTGCAGATGGTAAACCACACTGCTGCCTGCAGGAGATTGAGCAAAAGACACTACCTAGAAAAGATCTTACAGATGTTCCATTGGATGATGCCAAGGTGACATACTATGTGGACGGCTCGTGCAGGAGAGGTCCTACAGGACAGAACCTAGTGGGGTATGCAGTAGTTTCTGATACCGAGATTTTAGAAGCAAAGTCTTTACCACACAACTTATCTGCACAAGCAGCAGAGTTGTTTGCCTTGATGAGGGCATGTACCTTAGCAGAAGGTAAGAAAGTTAATATTTTTACTGACAGTCAGTATGCTTTTTCTACTGTACATGTTTTTGCACAACATTGGAAAAATAGAGGAATGATAACATCTACTGGTAAACCAATTAACCATGCGCAATTCATTTTAGATTTGTTAGACTCTATTGAGTTACCTCAGAAAGTAGCTATTTGCAAATGCGTAGCTCATACCAAGCAACAGGATAGAATTTCAAAAGGTAATGCGAGGGCTGATACAGCTGCAAAACAGGCAGCTTCAACTTCAGAAGTTTTTCTTTTGAGCGAAAAATTACAACCTTCTGTGATTTTAGATTTAGAAATGTTGAAAACAATGCAGTCACTTACTACAAATGTAGAAAAACAGAAGTGGATAAAATGAGGAGCAATCCTTGAGAAGGGACTGTACATCTCCAAAGAGAAGAATCCAATTCTACCATCTAACTTGTTTAGATATGCAGCTTTGTTGAGCCATGGGCAGAGCCATGTCTCAACAGGGGGGATGGTATAGTTAGTGAATTGAGTGTTTACGACATATGGATTTACTAATTACACAAACATTTTTTGTGCAGCATGCCATGTTTGTAACAAGCATCATGCAAAAGGGGCATTGAAACCTAAGCAAGGGAGTTTCCCTACACCACCGTATCCGTTTCATACTATTTGTATGGATTTTATAGAACTGAACAAATGTGAAAATAAGAAGTACTGCCTTGTCATTATAGATATGTTTTCCAAATGGGTGGAAGCTTTTCCAACTAAAAATCCAGATGCAGCTGCTGTTGCAAAGGTCCTTGTTAAAGAAATTATACCTAGATTTGGCATACCGGAAAAAATTTATAGTGACTATGGCACACATTTTGTAAACCAAACAATACAACAACTTAGTCGCTATTTCGGGATATCATTGAAAAACCACTGCGCATACCACCCCCAATCTGCAGGATTAGTATAGAGGCATAATGGGGTGTTGAAGAGTCAATTTAGGAAATTGATTAGTGAGATACAAAAGAACTGGGTGCACTGTTTACCTCTGGCACTGTTAAGCATGAGAACTGTTCCAAATGCAAAAGGATTGACTCCTTTTGAAGTTTTGTTTGGGAGGGCATGTTATACACCTTAATGGAAACCTCTCATGTCTACAGAGCAGGAGGCTGACAGTTCACTTGCAGGGTATATGAGGCGATTTTTGAATAACAAACTTTTGCAGTTAAATTCTGTTTCAGATAAAGAGCAAACGAAATCGGAACCAGCAGTAGCCCCAGGCACCTGTGTCTGGGTGAAGATAGTGAAGAGAAAAAATTGGAGTTCTCCGCAGTGGGAAGGGCCATACCAGGTACTACTGTCGACACCCACTGCAGTCAAGATCACGGAGCGAGCATCCTGGATTCATTTGATACACTGTAAACTGGTTAAGAACTTGAACTGGACAAAAACCTTGTTACTGTTGTACAACGAGAACAAAATTACCAGGTATAGAGCGAATAGAGACACTGAACAACCTCAGAAAACTTGTATGATTATTTTGATAGCTATGCTAATAACATTGTTCTTTTTGTTGTGGCCTTTCCTTTTTCCTGCCACAAAAGTTGAACTGATTAAACGAGATGAACCAAACATAGACTGGCACCCGAACTTTAACAATTATCAGGCAACTACATGTGTGTATGCTCAGACTTTTAATGTTTCGAACCTCTGCTATCTCTGTAAAAAACAAAAACAAAAAAAAAAAATCTTGCTTTTTTCCCACTTTTCTGAGAGTTAAAAAAGTTCAGTTACAGGCTTGCTGTTCCTGAACTGTTTGAAAGTTTCTGTGAGGCCATCTTTGCTTGGGCTGAAGGAGGGTCTCCCTGTTGATCAGTGGCAGTGAATAACATTGAGCAGCTTCCCTGCCCCCCGTAGAGGTGGTTACTGACTTGAAACTGTAGTTTTATTGTCCGTTTTGGGTCTATTCCTGCTTCTTTCCAGCCCCTGCTTTCAAGCACACTTTAACGTGCTTTAGCGCGATTTAGCACAGAGTTGCCACTAGAGCAGCATCGGGCAGCACCGGTTAAACTCTTTCTGGCTCCAGAAAGTCTGTTCTTCAATTTTTCCCTTAGAACTGCTCTGTTAGGAACCTAAACAGTTTACACCTTCACTAAAAAGTGCAGCACTTGTTCCAAATAGCTTTTTCTTCTCAAAAAGCTCAGCACTTGTCTTATAAGCATTCTCTTTGCAGGTCAAGCACTCCTATATTATACAAATCTCTCACTAGCAAAACCCCCCAGGAGTGCCCACTTCTCTGCTAAGCCCACTACTTTTCTGTCTCATACCAACTCATAATTCTTTCTAGCATGTCGAAGGGTCAGATGCTGGCGTCCTCTCCTGCCCAGTTGGTGAATCTGGGAATTCTGAGACAATGTTACAATTGCCTCATGTACACGGACAACCCTCTCCTCCTCCCACATAACACTAACACTTGTGAGAGATGCAGCTATTTAGCCAGACTGGAGGCTGAGCTCTCTCAACTCAGGACTGGCAAGACCAGGCAGGAGGAGAAGGCAACTACACACACCACAATACCAGTCTCACATAACTCAACCACACCACTGAATCAAACACATAAACACACTAAGACATACTGAGGCTCTGAGTAAAAATTTACCTAAACAGCAGAAGCCTCCAAAGCAGACACCCAAGCAACTGCAAACTCAATACACCACACAAACAACACATAAACAACAAAATCAGTGTGCAAAGCAGTCACTGCCCTTAAGGCCAAATACAACACCAAACATACTTGTCATAGGTGACTCCATAGTCAGACACACTGACGTCCCGCTCACCAGACTGAGTAAGGAGAAGGTCACAGTAAGCTGCCTGTCGGGCTAGAATCCGCCACATAATGCAAGCACTCAGGTCTCTCAACAGCAGGTACAAGTACGACTCAGTCATTGTCCACGCTGGTGTCAACGACCTGAGACGTACCTCCTTGGACTACATGAAAAGAGACATTGAGGAGCTCTCTGATTATGTAGCCCAGGCAGGTATGACCCTGACCTTGAGCAGTATCCTACCTTCACCTAGAATGATGCCACAATACAGTGATAAGATGATCAGCTTTAATAATTGGCTTAAATTCTGGTGTCATTCAAAGGGGATCCAATGTCTGTCTGCCTGGGATGACATGCTGAACAAGCCACGCTGCTTCGCAAGGGACGGCTTGCACCTGTCACCCCTAGGCTTCCGGATATTGGCAAAGGCTCTTGCCACCCCATAGTGCCTTTTTAGGCAAGGCTCAAATTCTAAACCTACCACCCTAGAACACAAAAAAGGAAAAAAACTAAGGGTAATGCTGCTCAATGCCAGAAGTCTCAATCTCAAGATATACACACTCAAGGCCCTTCTCAGTATGGAGAACATTGATGTCTGTGCTGTGACAGAAACCTGGTTCAAGGCTCCTGAGAGCACCCCAGCACTATCAGGTTTCACCTCATATCATGCGTTCCGGCCCCAAAATCCGGACAACACCAAGAAAGGAGGGGGGTGTCCATATTCATAAAGGACACCCACACCTCAAGGTTGGTGGCAATGCACGATGCATCGGAGACCATCCAGGTGCAATTAACCATAGGCAAGACTGCTCTGCAATTTGTAGCATGTTACAGGCCACCCTCTCAAACTCAGGAACCTCACATGGCGTTCCTGAAAACATTGGAGGGGATAAATGTATCTCCAAACACCATCATACTAGGTGACTTCAACTACCCTAATATAGACTGGGAACACTACTCAAGCCCAAACACTCTAGCCCAAAGGTTCCTGGAGTTCATAAACTCAAATGCCATGGAACAACTAGTCACCATCCCCACAAGAGGAGAAAACATACTTGATCTCATCATCACGAACATGGGATCACAATGTTCAACACCGGAAGTATACCCCTCACTGGTGAGATCAGATCATAAACTAATCTCGCTGGAGGTCCTCATCCCGCCCCCATCTGAAATAAAAAAGACCACAGTGAAAAACTTCTCAAAAGCCGACTTCACACTTCTAAAAACTAGTGTGGTATCCTTTAAGGCCCCTGAGCCAGTGGTAAACATTACTCAAACCGCTGAATCACTTACAAATGCCTTCTACCAGCACCTACAGGACTGCATGGATCAGGCAATCCCAAACAAAACTAAGACTCTTTGTACCAAAGGCAAGCATCCAGTCTGGTGGACCCCAGCCATAAACAAGCTCTACAACAAAAGGAGGAAGCTACTACAAGATAGAGCAAAATCCTTGAAAGGTAAGACACCTTTGATCATTATAAGTAAAAAACTAAGAGCTCTCATAAAATCATCCAAGGCAAATTTTGAGAGAAAAATCGACAAGGACTCAAAAGACAATCATAAGGCCTTCTTTAGCTATGTTAGAAACCTAGGAGGAAACTCCCAGATATGCTCAGAATTAGTTCAAAATGATGTGAAGATTACTGAACCTACACACATTGCCAACATACTGGCTGACAGGTTCAGTACAAACTTCTCCCCCCCCTCCCCCCCCAAAGGAGAGATATCTATACCAGAGGATTGTAGCCCCCCAAACATCTCCAACGCCCAGGTGAGAACTGCTCTCTCCAAGGCAAAAAACACAGCATCCATGGGACCGGATGTTGTCCCCGGCTGTGTGCTCCACAAACTCAATGAGGAATTAAACCCGCAGTTAGGACAGCTGTTTAATCTTAGCCTCACCTCAGGATAAGTACCCAAGGAATGGCGCATGGCGACTGTGGTCCCACTTCACAAGGGCGGTGCCTCCACCGACCCTGGAAATTACCATCCCATTAGCTTGACAAGCCTTATCTGCAAAGCCATGGAGAGGATCATAATGGAACTCATAAATAAAGACATAGGGAACTTGCAGACTTTGGATCCAACCCAGTTTGGCTTTGTCAAAGGCAGATCATGCCTTTTAAACTTGGTTGACTTTTTTGAGACAGTCACCAAGGCCATTGATGAGGGAAAGGCAGTCCATACAGCCTACCTCGACCTGGCAAAGGCCTTCGACACAATACCCCACTCAGGTATCATCGAAAAACTCATCAGCTTGAATGTAAACCCATACATCACAAGATGGGTTGCAAACTGGCTAAGTGACAGAACCCACAGGGTCAGAGTTGCTGGAGCCATGTCAGACTCAAAGCCTGTCACAAGTGGTGTCCCACAGGGCTCAGTCCTGGGTCCACTCTTGTTCGGCATCTACTTTTCTGAAGTACAAGCAAACACAGGAGGGTTATGGCTGACAAAGTTTGCAGTTGACTGCAAACTGGGCGCCATAGTCGAAAACACATCTGACACAGATATCCTTCAGAAGGGCCTCACAGAAACAGATAACTGGTGCCAGAGCCATGGCCTAAAGTTAAACGCCAAGAAATGCATAGTCATACCCTTCGGGAAAAACAAGGTTACCCCTAGCTACCATATAGGTGGCAATCCACTGAGCACAGAAGAAGTCATCAGGGATCTGGGGACCCAGGTAGACAGTAGCCTTTCGTTTGACACTCATGTTGCTAAAGTAGTTAGGAAAACCTTCTACATTGCCCACCTGATCATGAAGGGATTCACATCTAGATCAAGGGAGGTCATCGTCCCCCTGTACTCATCACTCATTAGACCTATGATTGAGTACAATGCCCCATTCGGAATGTATCTGACCCGACACCTGCAGCAGCTGGAAAGGCCCCAAAAGTTCCTCACCAATAGGATAAAGGGTCTCAAAAATATGTCTTATGCTGCCCGACTGAAAGAACTCCAGCTCTATTCAGTCTCATACCGCTTGCTCAGAGGTGACCTGTGCCTGACATATAAGGCCATGTCAAACCCAGATTTGATGAATCTGCTTCACCTCAAAAAATCTAGATCCCTCAGAACCACAAGGGCGGGAGATTTAAACCTTGACACTGTTATTAATAGAACGTGCTGGAGGGACAGATTCATCACCCAGAGACTCCCTATGCTGTGGAACAAAATCCCGGTACATGTGAGGCAGAGCACCTTGCTGGCCTTGTTCAAGAGGAATCTTGATCAATGGATGGGAGATCGCAGATATACCCCAGGGATTACTTCAGTGTTACTGCTTGACAGAGGCACAGCAAAATAATAGGCATAGTTTTATTCAAACTAAAGGGGTGGCGAAAGCCACATAACTATGGGCTAGGCTTATAAATGCCCTTGGGCAGATAGCCTAGTATGAACCTATGAACCTATGAACTGCTGGATCTGCACAGCCATACCAACAGCATACGGGGGCTATTAATGACTGCTATCCCCCTAGCGGTCAATGAGTCCTGGGAAAATCAGTTTTTTGACACAGTATCTATTAAAGCATATGATAAGGTAGCACTGTATTTGCCTGTGACACAAAAGGGAATTGTATGTTTCTACAAGAATGACACAATACAAGTGGGTTGGAGCAAGTGTAATGTGACTGTACAATATAAATGTTATACCAAGGCAAACAATCTGGATGGAATTTGTAGTTCAGATTATGACTCATTTCTTAAATCCATGCATAAGACTCTTGATCAAGTGCAACGTAATCCTGTACTTTTTAAACAGTTATCTGTAATAGATAGGAAAATGTTCCATGCAGGGCAGTTATTTCGTAACAAAGTAACTACTAAAGTGGAGGATTGTTATTTTGTGTGTGGTAAAAAAGCATATAAATGGTTACCTGAGAATTGGTCTGGCAGTTGTTTTTTGGGGTACCTGGTCCCGGCCATACGACACACTGCAGTCTTGCCTCAGGGAAATATTCGAAATACCCGAGATGTGACCAAGAAAACCGTTAAAAAGCCTGAGAATCCAATGGGACAGATCGAGGCGGGCTGGAAAGACCATCATACTGTTGGTACCAAACTTACGCACATGGACTTGAGTGACGCTGTCATGTTGTGGGCAGGCATATTACCTGCATATGGTGCAGTTAAATCGATTTGGGAGCTGTGAAAACTGTCTAAACTTCTCGAAGTGATGAGTAATGCAACTTTCTCTGCTCTTGAACTGATAACTGATGAACTGAATGCTATGAGAACTGTAGTGCTCCAGAACCGAATGGCTCTTAACTTCACCCTAGCGGTGAGGGGTGGAACGTGCACTTTAATCAAAGAAGAATGCTGTGCATTTATACCAGATCATCAGCATGAAATTAACGACCACCTTGAGGTGATTAAGCAAGTGTCGGCCATGACCAAATCAGGCCCAAACCCTCTGATGGACTTTTTCCAGAATTTGTTTGGGGGGGGTAGGGTTCCATCCTTATGAACATCTTGATTGCCATTGGTGTGGGATTACTCCTGATAGGAGTTTGTATTTGTTGTGGAATCCCCTGCATGAAAAAATTAATCAAAGAATTTATAGATATATCAGTTTCTGAGACTATGTATCAGAGTACTGAATCTGAAGAGCTGCTAGAATGTGAAACACTTTCATGAAGTTTAAAGTGAATGACTTTCTTAACTGCAAATCCTGAATGGAAGAGGTTGGGAAAAGAAGCAAACTGTTTATTCTTTTTGAAAATAGAATTAAAAAGTATTAACAGGGGGGAAATGTCAGAAAAATATGTATTAATGTGTGTATGCTTAATGCTAATTAGAAGCTAAATGAGTTAACACGTTTTTCATTCTATTTTATATGCACTGTTTTTTATATAAATTGAGTTTCATATGATACTGAAAAGATGCTTTTTGAAACTGCAGTGTGCTTTCTGAAACTTGCAAGATGCCCTCTGACCTAGTAATTGCTAGCACAGCAACATTCACATTTATGCCTTTTGGAAATGTAGTTGAGAAGCAGGTGCTTATCTGCTAGGTCAGGAGAGAATGAATGAACAATGCTATATCCTGTAAATGTAATGATTCTAAACAATCAGCTCTGTTTGAAGTATGAGAACATGCACAGCTGCAATAGCTTAGAGATAATGTAGACAAAGGATTATTAGAGAAATGAACTGCTAGCTTTGTGCTTGAATTAACCATAGTACCTTGAATGGTAGCATTGCATGTATCTAAATGGTGGTAACCAAGGCCACGTTGTTTTCCTTAGGAAGTTTCTCACAAAAATTGATAAATCAGCAGAAATTCATGAGACTAATTGTTAATAAGTGATGATGAAAAGACTTGTGATTTGTTACGTCAGCTTGGTAGGCAATGTCTTATTAGAAAGTGTATACAAATGAAAGTATTTCCTGTTTCTAGTTAGACAAACTCTGTAATAGCATGTTTTTGTCTTCTTGCTGCAAGATTAAAGTGCCTTAACCTGTACCTACCGTGTTTTGATCATTTTTAAAGTATATTTTTCCTTTGACAGGCGACTTTAACTACCCAAACATAGACTGCGAACATTACTCTAGCTCCAACACCCTAGCCCAAAGGTTCCTAGAATTTATAAACTCAAATGCTATGGAACAACTTGTTACCACTCCCACAAGAGGGGAAAACATACTGGACCTGATCATCACCAACATGGGGACTCTATGCTCCAGACCAGAAGTGTATCCCTCACTGGTAAGATCAGACCATAAATTAATCTCACTGGATATTCACATCTGACCCCACCCCCTGCTCAGAAAACCACAGTGAAAAACTTCTCTAAAACAAATTTCGCACTCTTCAAAACCAAGGTGGAATCCTTCAAAGCCCCCGCGCCTGTGGAAAATATGGCCCAGACTGCAGAATCCTTTATAAACGCATTCTATGAACACCTTCAGGAATGTATGGATCTTGCAATTGCAAATAAAACCAAGACCCAATCCTCCAAAGGCAGATGTCCTGTCTGGTGGACCCCAGCCATAAACAAACTATACAATAGAAGGAGGAAGCTACTACATGACAGAGGAAAATCCCAAAAAGGGAAGGCATCTCTGATCAGTATTAGCAAAAAACTACAGGCACTCATAAAATCGTCTAAGGCCAGCTTCGAGAGAATAATTGCAGAGGACACTAAGGATAATCACAAGGCTTTCTTTATTTATGTTAGGAACCTGGGTGGGAATTCCCAGATATGCTCAGAATTAGTCCAAAATGACAAAAAGTACACTGAACCCACAGACATTGCAAACATCCTAGCTGACAGGTTCAGCACAAACTTCTCCCCCCCTCCCCACCAAAAGGGCAAATATCTATCCCAGCAGAATGCTGCCCCCCTGACATCTCAGATGCTCAGGTAAGAGCCGCCCTCTCCAAAGCACAAAACACAGCATCAATGGGACCAGACGGTGTCCCAGGCTGTGTCCTACATGAACTCCAAGAAGAGCTAAACCCAAACATAAAACTACTGTTCAGTCTCAGCCTTACTACAGGATATGTACCCAAAGAGTGGCGTACAGCAACAGTGGTCCCTCTCCACAATGGTGGTGCCTCAAAGGATCCTGGAAACTATCGCCCCATAAGCCTGACTAGCTTGGTCTGCAAAGCTATGGAAAGGATCATCATGGACCTCATAAATAAAGATATTGGGGACCTACAGACACTGGATCCTATCCAGTTCGGCTTTGTTAAGGGCAGATCCTGCCTCTTAAACCTGGTCGATTTCTTTGAAACAGCCACCAAGTCCATTGATGAGGGAAAGGTGGTCCACACAACCTACCTGGACCTTGCAAAAGCCTTCGATACAATACCCCACTCGGGCATTATAGATAAGCTCACCAGCTTAAATATAAACCTCTATGTCACTAGATGGGTTGCAAACTGGCTCAAGGACAGAACCCACATGGTTAGAATTGCTGGAGCCATGTCAGACTCCAAACTAGTTACAAGTGGCATCCCACAAGGCTCAGTACTGGGACCTCTCTTGTTTGGTATATACTTCTCGGAGGTACAGGCCAACACGGAAGGACTGTGGCTGACCAAGTTCGCAGATGACTGCAAACTGGGTGCCATAATCGACTCTTCAGCCGACACAAGCATCCTACAAAAGGGCCTCATAGAAACAGACAACTTGTGCCCAAGCCATGGCCTCAAGTTAAACGCCAAAAAGTGTATAGTCATCCCCTTTGGCAAAAACAAAGTGCCCACAAATTACCACATAGGTGGTAATCCATTAAGTATAGAAGAAGTCATTAGGGACCTGGGGACCCAAGTTGATAGCAATCTCTCATTTGACAACCACGTGGCCAAAGTGGTTAGAAGAACATTTTATATAGCCCACCTAATCATGAATGGATTCACATCTAGATCAGGGGAGGTCATCGTGCCTCTTTACTCATCCCTTATCAGGCCCATAATTGAGTACAATGTCCCTTTTGGGATGTACCTTACCATACACCTGCAGCAACTGGAAAGACCCCATAAGTACCTCACCAAGAGGATCAAAGGGCTCAAACAGATGCCATATGCTGCCCAGTTAAAGAAACTGCAGCTCTACTCAGTGGCATACCACCTGCTCAGAGGCAATATGTGCCTGACATATAAAGCCGTGTCCAACCCGGAATTAATGGACATGCTGCACCTCAGAAAATCCAAATCCCATCGAGCTACGTGCTTGAGAGACTTAAACCTCAGCACTGAAATAAATAGGACATGCTGGAGGGACAGATTCATAACCCAGAGGCTCCCTTCACTCTGGAATAAAATCCCAGTCCAGGTTAGGCAGAGTCCCTCATTGACTCTCTTCAAGAGGAATCTTGATGAGTGGATGGGAGATCGTAGGTTCACCCCGGGTATCACTTCTGTGTCACTGTTTGACAGAGGCACAGTATACTAACCTCGAAAAAGGGCATAGCAAAATTAATTTAAAATGGGTGGCAAAGGCCAAACACACTCTGACTAGGCTTATAAATGCCCTAGGGCAGATAGCCTAGTATGAACCTATGAACATAGATTGCAGAAAACAAAGAAGTTAATAAATTCTCTAGAATGTGCAAGCTTCAGAGCATGAACAATTCTGCCTTCAAAGTCTGTTAAGGTATAAGAGTAGAAGTGTGATTCTCTTTCACCTTGAAACTTACAATTTTAATTCCTAAGAGAACTGGGTCAAGGTGACCTTTATTTTTTTACAAGGAAGTGCAGCTGGCTGCATATCTCAGAACACGAAAGGGCAGTCTTATTATCTGTTTCAAGGCTGTACATTTCTTTTGAATTACTATTTCCAAACTGCATACTTTCCTTTTGCCCATTTCTGATATGACATAGTGGCTCTGTGTGATCAACTAACCACAATTTTATGGCCTAACTTAAACTTTGGATATATAAATAGTGGTCAACGCTACTTCAAGCATTACCACTATGGATGTCAATCCATCCTGCAAAGTTAACATCCACCTTCTCTTCACATTTACATTAACTACTCTACCTGAAGGAAAATAAATGTTAACTGTATCTACTTTCACTAGATTTATATTTTCTTTTCTCCAATGGGAGAATAATTTGTATGAATAATAATCGACAGTACTTAATACTTTTAATACATAATACTTTAGTGCTTTTTTATTGCCAAAAATGCTGCAGGCCATTTTTGAGTACACGTACATATAGTTTTTTCTAGATCAGTGATAAAATATTATTATTTGTAAAGTTTCTCTTTTCCATCCCAATGATGTAATACAGTTGAAAATTGATAATTTATATTAATCTGTAAAATACTTGGAAAGTAGAAACTTTTCCATCCACACAATTTTGTAGTATTGGAGCAGACCCTAGTCTTAAAGTACCAAAACACTTAAAATATTTGCTTAGAAGATGCAGTTTCTCTTTACTGATTTCTCATTTTATAGTCAATAAGCAAATTGACTATAATTAGTAATAGAAGCTCTTCCTGAAATCTGCTTAGACTAAACCTGTCTGAGAGTTAATTTTATTTTCGATATCACTGTTTGTAAAATTAACACTGTCTAAATCTATTTTTTGACCTTGGTTGTTTAATATTACTTTCAAAAATGTTATTTCACTTTGAGCAGTCAGGGCTTTTTTGATGGTACATCTCCAAACTAATGAAGTCATTCACCTAAACTGTATACTTTAATAGAGAGATATAGAGATATAGATATACGTAGATCTACATCTGTATAATTATATGGGTGTGTATATCTAGATATCTACTGAACCATAGATATAGATACAGGTCTATATACAGATAGAGAGAGATATGTGTGTGTGTTTACTTAACCTGCCTACAACACTCAAATGTTGATGCCACTAACAGTGACAGAAAATAATCAAACATAAAATGTCAACATCAACTGTATATGCTCAGAGATCTAACTTTGAAGTTTGCAACTACAAAATATTTTTTGCAAGTAGACAAGTTGCCCCGTATCCCCCATTCCACACCCCCAGCTAATTATATATCCTAACTCCAATATGTGTGCGTGTGTGTGTGTGTGTGTGTGTGTGTGTGTGTGTGTGTGTGTGTGTGTGTGTGTGTGTGTGTGTGCGTGTGTGTCTGTATAGATGTATGTATGTACATGTATATACATAGATATAGATATAGATATAGATATAGATATAGATATAGATATAGATATAGATATAGATATAGATATAGATATATACAGATTTTAAATATGGATCTATTTTACATGGTTGACTTTTTTAAAATGTCAAATTTCATGTTTAAATTCATGTGATTGTTTAAAAAGTCAAACTTTTGCAAAAATAGTGACCTCCACACTCCCTGCTAATTATATATTCCAGCTCTGAGATCTCACTATAGTAGGGAAAGGGCATGTTCCCTGATCACCACTGGACTGTAATCTCAGTAAAGTTCATTCAACTTTTTAAACAGTTTAGCACATGGTGTCAACCATGTGAAATTCGACTTTTTATATAAAGTCTATCATGTAAAATAGACCAATACATATTATATATAGACAGATATAAAATAGATATATGGCCAGATTCGACATACACATGATAGAGTACTGTTTTGGATTTAGTAAGTGGCTGCACATGGGGTGTAGAGCTACACAAACAAGGCAAATACTACGGCATGTTAATTACAGTATAAGCAGCTGAATTGTATGCTAATCAAGCAATAAAAGATGGCGGAGCTATTCAACAAGTTATAAAACAACTGTGTAGACTCAGTGCTGGTGTTCCCTGTGAATTCCAAAACCTACTGGAATACCACCTCAGAAAGGAGTCTACACAAAAAGAATGTTAGGCTGCTGTTGCTTTAATTCATGTGGAACAGGCTGAAGTCTGTGCTGCTGCTGTTGCTAATTGACCACAGTGAAGAAGGCGAAGAGTTTTCTGACACCATTTAACTTATCACAATCTGCATGATTTGGAAATTGTGGAGTGTTTCAGGGTGGATAGGGACACACTACAAGAACTCTGCCACCTCTATTGTCCTCACCTCGGACTTAGGGCAAACTTAGGGGAATCCATACAAGTGGAGACCATGGTATGTGCAGCACTTAGAATTTTAGCTACAGAAACATTTTGGAGACCAACGGGGACTAGCTGGGTGTATCACAGGTATCAGCATCCAGGATCCTCCATCAATGCCCGAATGCATGCTCAGCATGTCAGTGACAACATATATTTTCCACATACTCCTGAGGACAGGGCCAAAAATATGTAGGAGTTCTACCCTGTAGCACACTACCCTGAAGTAATGGGTGCCATAGATTGTACACATATAGAAATTAAAGCACATGGAGTGTCTCACTCTCAATGTGTCCAATATCTGAGGGCTCACATGAATGAGTTGGCGTAGGCCTAATGGCTGTGTCTGATGGAATTACAGGGGATAGCTGAATGTCAACCTCAGTGTCAGATTCAATCTCTGCACATCCTGACTGTGCCTCTCTTTGGCCACCATCATCATCAGAGTCTGCTGATACTCTGACATCAGGTGGTAAGAGTTCTACACTTCCACTGTTAGGATCACCTGTGATAATAACCAACAAATACAGGAAATAAATTAATACCTAACTGCTATGGTGTAATATATGCTAACAAACTAACAGTGATGCCACTATTACAGACAGCACAGCAATACACACAACAGTCCTGAAACCCACATCACAAAATAAATATTTCTTTGAACTATTCATCAGTACTGACTTACAAACATTTGGCTTAAAATGTGCAGATGATTGCAGGCTCCCTATGGAGGATGGTCCTGGAATAAATTATGCAAAAGGTAAGGACATCATCATCACAATTAACAGTAACACAGGGAATTTAAACTTTTGCCTTTTATATGACCATTAATGATACTTTTAACAAGGACTTGGATGACACATCCACCCCAAGCCCATATGTAATCAACCAGAATTTGCTGTTAAGTATATCAATCTTCAATTATTCCACCCCCCAAAAAAATATGTTAAGCAGAACTTAAGCATTGCTGTCAATATTTTAGCATACAAGAAGTATTTAACAACTGAGATAGGTAAGCCTATCTGGAAGCTCCTCCTGGTACATACTTGTCCTCCCCAAAACAGCAGCGCCAACATCAATGACATGCTGTTGTGCACTTTCCACTGAGTTGTCTGGATCCTTGACAGTTGACAGGAACTCTTCATTTGGTGTCAGTGGTAGCTGTGTAGCAGCTGCCCCTGGCAGCCATCCATTCAAGGGCCACTGCAGCTGCTCTTCCCAGGGCTAATGAAATCATGTCAGTAGTACTATGGCACACCTGACCATATGTCCTGCTCTGGCCACCTACTGCATTCACATAAGTAACTATCTGCTACCAAATTTACATTCTGCCAGACATATTAATGTGTCCCCACTAAAGCAGAAAGGCACCATATTGCCTAAATCCCTCCACAATGACTTAATTCTCTGGGTCACTGAAGGGGGAATGCAGGGATTGTGATACTTGGGTGCTATAATTCTAGGTGACATAAAACAGAAAAATGGATAATACACATAAGTATTAAATAAACAAAATTTCTGATTAGCTATAACACATAAAATGTAGTATTTCAATATTACCCACTGGAGAAACATAAAAAGGCAAGATATTCAAATTAAAAAAAAAGAATTATATGGTTTTAACTGTGATATTCCTACTCTAGGTTAGTGATCAAGGAGTCTCAATCTTCACCATGGAAACCAGTGAGGGGCATTCACCTAGAACAAAAATGGATACAGTATTTCCAGATGCAGCTCTCTGTACCAAGCACAATTTCCCTTAAGAGCACAAAAAGAACACAATCAGTCTTGGGGATGGATTTCCCTCTCTCTCTCTCTCTCCAGGCCAAAATAAGACTCCCCACTGACACAGCTACAGGGTTGAGTCCTCAGCTGAGTGTTCCAAGCCACATCCTCCACCACCCTCTCTGAAACTGGGGCTCTTTGTCCCTTCTCCAAGTAGCTGACACACACACACTTTGAGATATGATTTTGACATGCACGTGCACACACACACACACACACACACACACACACACACACACACACACACACACACACACACACACACACACACACACACACACACACACACACACACACCAGAGAAAGGCTGGAACAGATTTGCCAACTATGCCCAGACTATAAGGTAGTTCCACCTCCACCAGATCACTCCAAAGCCAGCTACTCTAATGATCTTACAAGGGTACCCAATTATACTGAGTACAATTAATACAAATACAAATAATAGTGTTTGACCATTGCAGCAAGGCTTTCAGGAGCGGCCATAGTGTCACTAAATAAATAAAGTACTTTCAAATATTATGAAATTCTCTAAAATACAGGCCACAATGAAAAACTTAAATATAATTAATAATAAATAATAAAAGAACATGAAAATACTAAGTATCTATTTACAATAAACACCAGAGTATCAATCACAGGACATATTAAAAATAACACAGATGGATAGAGTCTCACACATACAGAAAAAACATATTTCTATATTTCCTGACTGAGCTAAATAATTACTATTCCCTGGTTACTTGCTAAAACAAGGCAAGATGAAGTGGGTGAATGATCCTTCTTTGTTAGGCTTCAAAAACAGACTACCCTGAGATTCCTGTCTTAACTCATATTAAAATATAATTTCAGTGCTGGATGTAGAATGACATCACATCTGGTCACCTGACTCTGGTTCCCACACTACCTCCTTTATTAGAAACTGAACCAGACTCTAGCACATATCTGATATAATGCACATAACTAGAGCTTTGCTAAAATGCGTTACAGCATTTGGAAACTATAAAACCATTTCAACACTTCCACACTTCCAAGGTAGCAATTAGTGCACCACTAAAGACAATACCACAGGATTCCTAGTCCTTGTTTTCACAGACATTGTGTTTCTGGCTGCATTCAGAACTGTAAGATACAATATTTATGGCCTAAACCAAGTTATTTAGTTTCAGAGTATTTTTCAAAGGACTATGTAGTAAATTTGTCAGGCTATGCACTATTGGACATAGGGTTACCACATGTCCCACTTTGCTAGGGACAGTCCCTCTTTGGGCAGTTGTGTCCTGCAGAAAAATTGAAAAAATGGAAAATGTCCTGATATTTTAGGACAAAATGATTTCCTATAGTTCATGCAATAATTGCATAAAACAGTTGTTCTGTATCCAAAACACCTAAATATTATAAGAAACAGAATAAGCAACTAAAATGCTGCTAGAATAAGCCTTTATTTAGGCAAAAAAGTGAAGTTCTGTCCTTTGTATTAACAGTTGGTATGATTCGCCCTGTAAAATCTGATGTTTGTAACAAAAATGTCCCACTTTGGGCATTTGAAAAGGTGGCAATCCTAATCGGACACAGAAATATGTGTTTCAAATAAAGGCTCATAATATATACTCACTGCTTTACCAAGGTTGCATGAAGTTAAAAGTGAAATATGGTTTTATTTTGTTTAAGAAATACTGTTTTTGAGTTTAATGGTAATTTGTATAGACAACTGCAAGGCACAGCCACTGGGGCAGCTTTTGCCCTATGTATGCTAATATATTTATGTTTTTTTTTTGAAAATATGTATGTTTATGTGAATTAATTTTTTGTTAAATATGTAGTGAAGTATTTACTTTTCATAGATGATTTGATTTTCATATGTAAAGGGGTTAAAGTGGAAGTGGAGAAGTTTATAGAGAATATGCATAGGAATAGATTTGGGATTAGTTTTAATGGTCTGCAAGTTGGAAATAAGGTTAATTATTTGGACATCACTATAGCAAGGATACCTCAGGGAAGTCTGAGAACAAGGATACATAGGAAATTTGAACAGTCGGACCATATTGTACATTGACAAAGCTGCCACCCACCACACATTATAAAATCTATACCATATGGTGAGTTTTCAAGAATTAAAAGATTGTGTAATAGTCAGGAAGAATTTAAACAAGAAGTGCATAATACTTTTAATACATTTTTTAATAGGGAGTATGATGAAAAGGTGGTCTGGGAAGGAGTTATAAAGATAGACAGGAATAACAGTAAAGGTATTAGCAACAATAGGTGGGGTAGTTTAAGCAGTCATGCATATAATAAGGAATATGCTCAGGAATATATATATATATATATTGTTTCCACATATACTATTTTTACAGAAAAAATAATATGCTTGGTTAAATATTTTTGGGGCTTTTTGGAAAGAAATCTGGCTCTTTTAAATAATAAAAAATACATTTTTCTTATAAAAGGGACAGAAGTATCAATGCTTTTTAGTACATGATAAATTTCAGATGCATCTAGTGGAGAGAAGTTATAATGTAACCTTAAAAGGAACATACCCTTGTGGAAAATGTGGTGTATATGATTTTGTAGTTAGGAATTTTTCTAGCATGAATGCTAAGTTTCAGCAGCAGGGTGTCTATAATTGTGAGAGTCAGGGAATAATGTATGGGCTTAAGTGTTCCTATGGGAAATATTATATAGGAGAAATTAAGAGAAGTTTATCCACGAGATTAAAAGAACATATAAGGGACATAAAAAAGAATACACAAACAAGCCCAGTGGCAACACATTTTTATGAATTCCATGGGGGGATTCCAGTAGGATTGCAAGCAACTGTGTTAGACTAGGTGTACAATGATTATACAATGTTACAAGATATCAAAATAAATTAAGAAGAAAGGAATCTATTCTTATTCTAAAGTTTGACACACTCTTTCCAAGAGGCTTAAACAAAGAATGTAATTGGAAATGCTTATTGTAACAAGATGGGGGTTCTAATGTCAATTGAAATATTGCTTTATTGGTTAATTGAAAGAAATTGAGATGTATATAATGTGTATGTGAGGAAGGGAAAATGGTATACTCTGTAAAGGCTTGCATAGCCGAGGTGCTCGAGATTTTTATTGCTTTTGTTTTTTTAAATAAAACATCTTCTAATATATTCACTTGGCCTATTCCTGTTGTTTGGACTGCTGGTGCTGCTTTTGGAGTGGTTTGGGTATTTTTCAAAGTGAGCTGGACTTATATTAACCTCTTGTCTTCCATTATCCTCTGTTACAATATATTAATTTCAACAGTTACAATACAGACTGATATTCTGGTGTATTTCTTTTCTGTACAGCAGGACCCACTGTTGGCACATTTATAACACAAGCAGCTTTACAAAAACATTTTCAATGCATGTACCTATACAAATCAGTTTGATGCACAAAAAAATATAATTCTTTCGAAAACTCCAGGTAGCTATGCTGGCATATGTTACACATCCACTGCCCTACTTCTCCTGGAATAGCTGGCAATACCTTACATCATCACATCTCTTCCCCCTTTGAAGGCTCAAGCTAGTTTTTCAAGTGACCCTTGAGAAACATGGCTTGAGGGTATTAACCTGTCTGGGAACCCATTAACCCCTACCCTATCTTTACAGCCCATCTGCACTGACATTGCTGACCCCACTACTGTGCTGCACTGTTATGTCATATGCCTGCAAACATAGGCTCATCATTAATAACTTGGAGTTTTGCCGGGTGGCTCAATGTAGCCATGTTAAGGGATTGTGGTCTGTAACTATAGTGAATTTCCTTCCATGTAGATAGGGTTGAAATAACTGCAGTTCCCATACTATGGCTATACATTCTTTTTCTATAGTTGCATAACATTCCTCTCTAGGTTGGAGTCTATGGTTGAGATATACACCTGGGTGGTCTTTTCCCTCTGAATAAACCTGGCTGAGTACAGCTCTGACCTTAGGGTTCACAGCATCTGCTTGCACAACAAATTCTTTGCTGTAATCTGGACTGGCTAACACAGTGGGTCCTCCCAAAGCCCCTTTAAGCTTTTGGAATGCCTGCTTACAGGCTGGGGTCCGCACTACCTTATCTGGCCTGTTTTTCCTCATCAGGTCTGTGAGGGGAGCAGCTATTGTATTATAATTGGGAATGAAATTTCTATAGTACCCAGCTGTCCCAAAGTACACCCTCACCTGATTTTTGGTAACAGCACCAGGCCACGCCTAAATAGCTTCCACTTTGGCAGGTTCTGGCCTAATCTTACCACTCCCTACTCTATGTCCTAGGTAGGAGACCTCTGCCATACCCACCTGACACTTACTGGGCTTAATGGTCAACCCTGCCCTTTGCAGTCTGCCCAGGACTTCCCTGACATGCTTAAGGTGCTCATACTAGGAATGGCTGTAGATGAAAATATCACCCAGATAAGCAAGGGCATAATTTCCTGCTCATGCTAGAATATGATCTACCAGCCTCTGGAAGGTTGCTGGGGCATTTTTCATTCCAAAGGGCATCTTTGTGAACTTATATAATTCAAAAGGAGTCACAAAGGCTGACCTTGCTCTAGTGGTGGGAGTCAAGGGCACCTGCCAGTACCCCTTGGTCAGATCAATAGTGGTCAGATACTTAGCCCCACCTAGCTGCTCTAAGGCATAATCTGTCCTAGGCATGGGGTTAGCATCTGACTCTATGTGATTATTTAGTTTTTTGTAGTCCACACAGAACCTGGTGCTGCCATCTTTCTTTGATACCAGTACCACTAGGGAGACCCAGGGACTGCTGGACTCCTGGATTACCCCCAGTTCCAACATTACCTGTATCTCCTTCCTCACAGTCAGTCTAACTCACAATGGCACCCTGTAAGGGACCTGCTTGATAGGCCTTTGGGGTCCTGTATCCACATGGTGCTGCACCAGGTGGGTGCACCAAGGTTCCCTAGTGAACATGTTCCCAAACTCTTGTACCATTGCTCAGATTTTTTAACCTGGATAGGGGATAGCTGCTGGGACATTGCTACCCCTTCCCCCGGGGTTAACAATCCAAGCATCACTGAGGAGATCATTTACCTGATGCCTTTCAAATTCCTCCTGCCATCCACTGCAGACACTCAGCACCAGGGTCTCCCTATCATGGTAAGTCTTCATCATGTTAACATCATACAATTTGTATCCCTGCCTCCTGCTTAGCAGGTTTACCATGTTGTTAACATCACTGACCTTCCTTACCACTTCAAAGGGTCACTCATAAGCTCCCTGCAGCTAACTGTGTCTTATAGGAATGATCTCCATAACCTGCTGTCTCACAGCATACTCTTGGGCTCCAGCATTCCTGTCATACCAGACCTTTTTTTGCTGTTGGGCTCCTGACAGGTTCTCCTGGGGCAAGCCTATGAGTTCCCTAAGCATTGTCTTGAGGTTTAGGACATAGGCCACAACAGATGCCTTGTGGACCCTCCTGCTCATCACAAAACAAATCTAAACCCCTCCCTCACTCTAAGCCATACAGCAACTCAAAGGGTGAAAAATCTATGGATTCCTGAGGTACCTCTCTGAATGCAAACAGCAAATGGGGGCAAATATTGTCCCACTCTCTCTTAAACTGATCTGTAAATGCCCATATCATGGTCTTTAGTGCAGAGTTTAACATCTCCACAAGATCATTAGTCTGGGGGTGGTCTTTAGGGGCTTCACTCCACAGCACTCCCACAGACAAGCCAGCAGGTCTGACATGAAATTGGCACCTCTTTCGGTCAATATTTCTCTCAGGAAAACTACCCTCTCTGCCTTGATGGAGGACAGAGCCATGGCCTCATGGTATCCAGTAGTATAATCTACTACCACTAGGAGTTACTTCTTCCCTGTGGAACATGGGGTACTCAGAGACTCACAATATCTATAGCTGCCCTCTGAAATGTCTCTTCAATCACAAGCAAAGGTATCAAGGAACCTTTGACCTTGTATCTTGCCTTGCCTACTTATTGGCACTGCTCACAGGTCCTGCAGTATACTGTTATATCCCTTGCAATCCCTGTCCAATAAAAGTTCTGCATAAAACATCTCTTGGTACACTTTATGCCCATATGACCTGCAAATGGAATGTCATATTCAATGGCTAGAAGTGCCAGATGGTAGGTTGTAGGCACTACAGCTGCTAAATTGCCTCCCCCTCTAGCCCTCTCTCAGGGGTCCACTCCCTATATAGTAACCCTTTGTTACAGTATACAGACTCCCCTTTTCCTTGAGAATCAGGTGCCTCCTTAGCTTCCTCCCTCAAGCCTCTTAGTATGAGGCCCAAGAGTTGAGCCTGTCTCTGCTCTACCTTTATGACACTTCCCAGCTCCCCTTCCACAGGAAGTCTGCTATTCTCTGACAGAGGTGTGTCACTGTCAGCCTGGGTACTACCACTCACCTCTGCCCATGCAATCACTCTGTCTAAGGGAACATCAGTACCTATCAGCAGCTGTGGCTCACCTTCAGGCTCACTGCTACAGGGTAGCTCTATCCCTGAAATAGCCACCTCATCAGCCCTGGCTTCAGGTGTGGGGCCTGCCTGGGTCTCCCCCAGGATATCAGCCCCACATGCCTGTCTCCAGGTCTGGTTCCATCTAACTGCATGCACACAAGGCACTGCATTATCAAAATCATTCCCTTCCAGGACATCTGCAGGGATATCCTCAAACGGGTTCATGTCATTTGATCGACAGTTCATTTCACTGACAGTTCATTTCACTGACAGTTCATTACATCGACAAGCATTTGCCCCCTTCCCCAATGTTGTGCGACCCTGGAGTTGATATATATAGTTAGGGGGGGTACAGCCTCCCCACATTGGGGGGTGTGGGGGGTGAAGCCCCCCACCTAAAATGCTTGTCGATGTAATGAACTGTCAGTGAAATGAACTGTCAGTGAAATGAACTGTCGATCAAATGACATGAACCCCCTCAAACACATCTATTTGCTTGTTGCCTTTTCTACCCTCCCAGTCAAGGTGAACCCTGGCCAACGGCATTTGAAATGGGGTCACTCTTAAAGATCTGACTGGAGTGGACTGCCAAAGCAAGTACTGCTCCTCTTTAACCACTGCAAGCTTAACAATGGCTATGCCTGAGGCTGTGCCTGTCTTAGCTGTACCCTGTTTTCCATCCAGTAAGACAGGATATAAACTCCAGTGTTAGTCTGGTACCCCTGTTTTCTCCAGATAACTTACCAATGGCATACTGTTATGCCCACTTGCTAGCTCCCTCACCTTTTGTTCCCCACCTTGCTTCCTTGGACATCTATATGCTACATGGCCTCACTGATTGAAAACATTTAAGCTTTGATCCTGGTCATGTACCTGAGCTAGTGGCTTTTTTCTCCTGTTACTGCTGGACTTTGTTGGGGTAGTTTAGGCGATGCACCATGGGTTCCCTTATATCCATGTGCAGCACTGGGTATCCCCTTCTTGTGCAGTGATGCCCTGCTTGCTAAGTAGAGATCCCCTTTTCTCCCCAGCTCATCTGCAGAGTTACACTCCTCATCTGCCAACCAGATTCTCATGTCCTCAGGCAAAGTGTTAAGGTCTTGTCCCTCACCAAAAGGTCTGCCAGAAATTTAAAAGTGGTGACCTGACACCCATTCACCCACCTATGAAAATAAGAGATTAACTCAGCAATATAATCACATGCATGTTCATCTGTCGTGCATCTATCCTCACAAATCTTTTTTCTCTAAGCTGCAGGTGTTAACTTAAAACATTCCAGTCATCATTGTTTTACTTTATCATAGTTTAAACAATCAAGATCAGACAATTTGGGGACAGCAGTTACTACTTTATTATGAAGTAAGGGGTTCAGGAACTGTACCTAGAGCTCTTGGTCAACATTATACGGTTTACATACTATTTCAAATATATGAATAAAAGTATCAAAATTATCAACCTGTGTAAACTGTGGAAGAAATTTACTGACGTTTATTGATTCTGGGGTTTGGTTATTCCCTTCCCCATTACCTATAGGACCCTGATGAAGATTCAACATCTCCCTCTCATGTTTGAGCTTTTCTCAATATCTTTAGCCTCCAAATGCCACATTTTCCCTGATTATTGTAATTCTATCTGTTTTGCCTGATGCAATCTTTCCACTGATTATAATTCCAAATATGTGCCCTACAGTTCTTTAACTCTAGATGGGTTTTTAAGTCCTTTGAGGAAAAGGGAGCTGTCTTCTTTTGAGGGCTGCAAATCCCCAGCACCAGACTGGTTATCCTCCTAGTTGCTGGTCTGGGCTACACCTGTGGCTAAGGTTGAAATCATTTCCTTTTTAGTCTGGTTGGCATGCACCAGTCCTTTGGCTTTACACTCCTTGGCCAATTGGTTCTTTGTCAGCTTGCCATAATCTTCTGCCAACATCTTTGCCTGCTTTCCCTGACTTAAACTAAGCTAACAATAAATAAATAAATAAATAAATAAAACTGTTGAGAAAATAAAACTCTGTATGTTTACCTTTTGGCTGTTAAGACTACACATACAAACATTCAGAGACTGCCTACAGACTACAGACGTTCAATTAATATCCACACAACTGCTCACCAATATGTGATGTCTTTGCTCTGGGCCAGTGATCATGGAGTCTCAGTCCTCACCACAGACACTGGTGAGGAGCATTCACTTGCAACAAAAATAGATACACATAGTATTTCCAGATGCATCTCTCTGCATCAAGCGCAATTTCCCTTAAGAGTATACAGGGAATGTATTCAATCTTGGTGCTGGGTTTCCCTCTTTCTCTCCAGGCCCCAAATAAGACTCACAACTGACACAGCTGTAGAGTTGAGTTCTCAGCCAAGTGTTCCAAGCCTAGTCCTCCACTACCATTTCTGTGAAACCAGTGCTCTGTCCCCTTGCTCCAAATATCTGACACACACACACACACACACACACACACACACACACACACACACACACACACACACACACACACACACACATGCCTAGAATAGACTGGCAAAGATTTAACACCTATGCCCAGACTATAAGGCTGTTTCACCATCACCAGAACACTCCAAAACCAGCTACTCTAAGGCTTAAAATGGATACTAATACAAATGGTAGTGTTTGGTCAATGCAGCAAGGCTTTCAGGAGTGGCCACAGTGTCAGCAAATAACTATAAGTATGCTCAAAGGTTAACATATTCTCTAAAAGACCATCCACAATGAAATGTTTAAATATATTTAATAATGAATAAGAAAAGTACATAAAATACTAAATATCTATTTGCAATAAACACCAGAGTTTAAATCACAGGAAATATTAAAAATAACACAGACGGATAGATTCACACAAATGCAGAAAAAAACAGCACTTAACTAATCTAGCTATATTTTCCTGACTCATCTAAAGAATTACTATTCTCTCGTTACTTACAAGCAAGGCAAGATGAAATGGGTGCGTGATCCTTCTTTGTCAGGTTTGAAAAACAGTCAGCCCTGCGACTTCTGTATCATCTAGTATTAAAACATAATTTCAATGCTGGATATAGAATGATATTATATCTGGTCATCTGACTCTGTTCCCACACTACCCCTTTACTAGAAACTGAACCAGAATCTAGGACATATGTGTTATAATATACACTCAGAGAGTTTTACTAAGATGTGTTACAACAGCTGGATGCTATAAAACCATTTCAACTCTTCCACCCTTCCAGCATAGCAATTAGTGCATCACTAAGGACAATACAGCATATTTCCTAGTGCTTGTTTTCACAAATATTGCATCTTTGGCTGCATTCAGATCTGCAAGATACAATATTTATGGCCTAAAGCTAATTTAAATTCACACTATTTTTCAAAGTTAGCTGGACTGAGATTAACCTCTTCTCTTCAGTGTTATCTGTTACAATATATTAATTTAAACAGTTACAGTACAGCCTGACATACCAGTGTATTTATTTTCTGTTTAACAGGACCCACTGTTGGTATGTTATTAACATAAACAGCTTTACAAATACATTTTAAACACAAGCACCTGCACAAAGCAGCTTGATATATAAATGACAAATAATTCTTTACAAAACTCCAGCTAGCTATGCTGGCATATGTTACACATCCACTGCCCTACTTCTCCTGGCATAGATGGCAATACCTCACATCCTCAGAGTAACAGCATATAACAAGCACACACAAAGCAAGGTTGGATCTAAAACAAGAAGAGTAACAATAGCAAATTTTGTTTGTGCCAACACAGAAATGGAACTTGGCTCCCCCACCCTAAAAGAACAGGCAAATGACACATTTTGCAAAGAAACCCTCAGTGAACTGCTAAAACTGCTATCAAATAAGCTATCCAAAAAACATGTGTACACATTTAACATAGAATATTCAATTTTATGCAATTGCCAGTCACTTCTACTTGTGGCCAGCACTCCTCTAGAGGTGTCTATGGGCCATCTTAGAAGACAATATAAGACATTTACATTTCACTGAAATAACAATAGAAGAAAGTAAAGAGAAAAATAGTTGCAGCATTAGCACTTGTTATGACAGTTAATAAGGCTGTGCATCTGAGAAAGTAAAATTAAGTAAAATTCCCTGACAAACATGCTCATGCCATCAGTACACTTCTAAAAATGCATACACATAAAAGTAGCATTTGGTAATGCATATATCTATCTATATATATATATATATATATATATATATATATATATATATATATATATATATATATATATATATATATATATATATATATATATATATATATATATATATAAATGATTTTTCTTAGTGACTTTTCAGCATATCCAGTATATAACTGCAAAATGCAAGCATACCTTATCAAGATTAGTAGTATTCTGTGCAAATAAATCCAAAAGTAATATCTTCTTCTGTGTTATCCACACAAACAAGTCTCCTCACCTCCATGTTCCCTAGCTACACAGTTCCCTTTTTAGAGTGTAGATTCAGGGCTGTGAACATGGTCAAGATGCAAATGAGGTATGAACTCATTAGAACTGCTGAATCCCAAATACTTGGCTCTGTGTAGCCGATATAAACATAGTGCAGGTACTCCCTCGTTGTTTGCTTCCAATAGATTGCAACTATAAATGATTAGTGGTAAGGAGAAGGAAAACACAACAACAGTTCAGACTCCCTTACCTCCAGTGGGTGTATCAGCCAAGTTAGACTTGCAAAGTGTAAAACTAGTTGTAGCAAGGATTTAAATGTAAATAAGCAGTACACATTTCACAGTTTCTGTTCATAAATATCTAACCTTTCCATCATTTCTTGACTACTGTATATTATTGCCATTTAATATCCTCATACATTTTAAGGGCAATGACACGGAATGCCTTACAGACTGCATGTCTCAGTTTACTGATCAGATAAGATAAAAATGAGCAATAAACACAGAGCTGTGTGTATGCAAGCAATAGCCATATATTGTTGTGTGATCACTCAGTGCACTACATTTGAAATTAATACATGTAGAAACAGCTGTCATATGTTTTGTTAATACTCTGGATGATGTTGCAGTTGGTTGTATGCACAATGATTTTCATTCTCTGCTGCAAAGCTGTTTCTGTGACCGAGAGGGATAAAACACCCTTACTGTGTCTTGAGTGTTCATTGGCATCAAAGTTCAAATCCATACCTGTGTGAAAATATTTCATGTGTACTAACATACATTTTTGTAGTGTTGTTTGTTTAGTAGATTTATTTTCTTCCTTTTTCATAATTTTCCCTTTTTTATATTTTTTAATACCAGTGTTTGTGGGATGCATGGCTTACTGCAAACAGGAAAAACAGAGAAACACAATGAATGTCATGTTTAGCTTTGCATATCATGACTGTGCATTGCTTAGCAGTGCGCAAACTCAGAGTAGTGGCCCACACAGAAAGCAGACAGAACACCTGCAATCATGGCATGCACATTCTAAATGTCAAAACAAATACAATTTTGCAGTTTTTGCTTTCCATCTCACAACACCACTAATCAACATTGCACAGAGATTAGCAAGCTTTCCCAACACCTGCAGCCATGGAAGACCTGCAGACAAGAAGCAGACAGTCAACCATTTCAAAACTGAATCTATTAATTCTGTTGGGCACTATGCAAACACTCTAAGTGGCATTGCAGAGCACAGTGAACACACAGAAGTCAACAATGAAGAGGGAATTATATAACTGTTATTTAACTATTCCTGTGGCAGCAGGTATAAGTGTAGGGCTGTAATACGCATGGTCTGGGGTTCTAATACCGGAACTACAACACACTTTTACTGTTGTGCCAGTTCAGTTTTATAGTAATGAACAAGAAAATATCCAATTGTTGCAATATTCCTGTGACAACAGGTTTAAATGTAGGGCTGCCATACACATGTTCCTGGGTTCTAATACAGGAAATTCCAGACTTTTTTAACATTGCTCCATTTCACATTATATTAAGTAACACTTTATACATAATTATAAATAGTGGAGCTGATATGAATTGTAAGTATGATGGATAATCACCCTAACTGTGTTTTGAAGGTTCAAATATATGACTGAGGGCATACTGTTTTCTATGTTTCTGTAAGTATAATTCTGCTATCTGGACTTGTATGGCTTTCACGCTTAAATAAAATGCACACACAAATGAATGTACATACAAGGACCGTGTCAGGATGCACACATACATGCTTAACACCGCAATCTGCTATCTCCAGTTATAACTGACTCATGACTATGTCTGAGAAGCACTTCTGCAATAAATATGAAAAATTACTGCTGTAGAAGATAATGTTATGTCCCTTATGCATAGGTTTGAATCCCACACTGTAAAAATCAATTTTAGCAGAGTATAAAGCCAAATAAATATGTCCAGTCCTGAAATGTATGCTCTCAGTACCTGTCTGCAAAGTTAAATCACCTAACAGTTACTAATGTCAAGTATCAGATTAACCTTCCAGTTTCAAAAATTGATTTCCTCTCTGTTTGGTGCTGCTGGTCTCCACTTAACATCACAAAATGTGTTTGATATAGTTGCTTGGGTTTGTGCACTGCCAGTAAATGTGATAACAGGAATTGAAGAGAAACCATTATTTGCTATTGCACTGCTTTGGGATTAGACATGCCTAGTGTTAAACGAGAAGATTCCCAATTTACGGTACAGAGGTTGGGGTGTTCAGGAGTCCAGAATATTTATTGGACTCCTGGTAAAGTGCCACAGCCAAAAGATTCTGCACGGGAACTATATGAGCTCCCAGTACAAGTCTGAGACTTGGAGTAGTCTGGGCAAGGCTTTATCTAGTGCAACTGGCATCCCATGCACTGAAGAACAGTGTAGGCACTACTTCAATAACCTAAAAAGGCTCAGAAAGGATACACTCAACCAGTGGTTGGATGAGTTTCAAACTAGCAACATCCCACAGTTGTGAAAGCATGCTAATAAAGAGAATTTATAATACATAGAAAGCTAACTATAGGCAGACTGGTATGGGTAATGCTTTTCTGTTTTTTTTTTCCTTTATTTTCACAGGTAATTCTGAAATAGTTTTGAATTGGCAAGCCTATGCTGATCATCTAGAGAGACTGAGGGAAGTAAGTGGTATGTATGCAGCACAAGAGAAATATTATTGTAGCTTTAAAAGTTAAAGATTTTTTTCTTTTCTTTTCTATACAGTAGTATCAGAGTAAGCATGCATATCCTAACTGTAAAAGCGAGTATGCATGCATCAGTCTGTAGCACAAACCAACTTTAGGAGTCAAGTGCAAGACTGTAGTCAGAGGTTGTGAGTTCAAATACCATGAGTAAAAACTGTACAATACTGCAATTTGTTAATAATATTACATAAATTAAATTCTACACAAGTGGCGTAAGTGCCCTGCTGTTAACTGTAATCTGTATATCTGCACATTGCAAGGATTACTTTGAGCAATCTTTAATTATATTTTGCACTTGTTAGGAAATATACTTAAATGTAAAACTTCAGATAAAATAGTTGTATTATTGTGATAATGCATTGTATGTCACATATGGCAGTACTATTTTTTTTCTCTTTTTTTCCTCTCACCCCAACCCTTATCTCATTTTTTTATTTTCTATTGTGTCATCAAAATATCTCCATGTCATCCATCTGTAACAAACCATTAAATGCTTCACAGCACAGAGAGGTAGGCCAACCCCAGTGTCTCAACCTGCCCCACGCTCCATTGGCTCTAACACCGATGTGCAGCACATCTGGGACCCAACCTGGCAATACTGCCTCTGATGCCCCTGCACTACCTGCACCCTCAGGTAGCACTACCCCTGCAGCTGGTGCTGCAGTACCCTCTGGGAGTACTGGCTGATGTAGGGAGTTCATCTCCTGCCAGTAGATGCTAGGACTGGTGTGTAGAATCCTGCACAGCACCATTGTGGTATGCCTAGACTAGATGGAGAGGCTACTCTTCCTCGTGATCCATAGGAGGAGAAAACATCAAACACTCCAGAAGCCAGAGGTGTAAGGGGAAAGTGATGACAGTCCTGCAGGTGAGGAATAGATTCTCGTTGTCCCCATGTTTGATGGGCATGGACTTGCATTGTCCCCTCCCTCACCCCACTCATGGAGTCGCCCAACTTTTTGTGTGCCTTACCATCACTGTGTCTTGTTTGTCCTGTTTGTTTGCATTTGCTTCCTCACCTGCCCAATTTATCTGACTCAGGTATACCAACATCCCTTACCCAACATTCCTCTCTTACTGAAGTAAAAAAGGGCACATGTCCAACAAAAAATATTGTCCTATACATAGCTCTCTGTTTAGCATACATGTCTTCCTGATGCACTTGAATTTGTCCAATTGGCTATAAGACATGATTGTATTGTTGTCAACCCTCTTTGTGGAAATGCAGACCAAATTCAGCTAATATTCTGTATATATTTTCATTTTACACTGTTGAAGAAATAAATAGCTATGGTTCTTTCCTACCTCCTTCCTGCACATTCCTATATTGCTTTCCCTATGTTCTTCCCCCTGCTTGAGCCCCAATTTCATCAGTTTCTTATATACCCCATTTTAACACTTAGAATCTGGTCAAAACATAGAATCACACATGAGTAAAAAAAAAAAAAAAAAAAAAAAAAAAACAATGGAGCCCTTCACTTTTTGGCCTCTGTGTTTATACTGAGTTTGGCATCACACACCAATGCCAAGCAATGGTGAACAGGTCTTCAGTGGTGCAGGTACCTCCACAGAATGCCACTTAAACACTCTACACTATGTCAACACACAGTAACACACGGTGAATATGGTGTAAAGTATAATTTCATTGCATCATCACTACTTATGTAAATGTATTACAAATACCTGGATTCAAACCCTATGTAATTTGGGCTGAAAAAGATATGTATCAATGCATTTACACCTGTTGCCACAGAGTCGGCTATTCCATACCCTCAGTACTAAGAACTCTCAGAATTTTAGCAATTTGGCTAGTGATTGTGCAATTCTTAACTACCTGAAAACAAGGGTAATGGTAGAAATGTGTATCTTATATGTGCAAACACCTTGCCAACCATCACACCAACCTGCTGCACAGCAGTGCCCTATGCAAAGTGGAGAACAACATGTATTACTTCTGTTTAGTATCTATTTCCATTCATGCCATGAAACGGTATATGGAAACACAAACAAAATAAGGCACTGTCTAAGAAAAAGACACATATTTACAACACAGCCATCTGTTACCTCCCCCATGCACTACAACCATGTTCTTTCATTACTTGTTCACAAATATATCCACTACACTGCGTAAATAAATACCAAATGGTGTCTTTTACACCATGAACATCTTTTGAATGACAATGCACATTCAGATTTTCCCATACTTTTAGTAATGTGCCCAATTGTTTGCATATAGCTTATAAAGCTATCCTGTAAAGTAGACCTGCACATTGGAAACATAACCACCAAATACTACACATTGCACACTCATCAATCTGGTAACATGCCGAATTTTAATATCCTGATACTTAGACATGACTAGTTATCCATTTCACACCAGCGTCCCAACATTTTCTCTCCAACATCCACTGCTGATGTCATCCACTATAAGTTGTCCTGCAGCCTTTTAAAAGTCAGACTTGTGCTGTGGTGCTTGAGTAAAATACAGAGTTTTCTAGTATGTGTACTTAGATAAGTAGGGGTTCTGTTCTCACTGCAGTCAAACTGGAGGTGTGTATATGTCTATCTAGTCAGAGAAACATAAGTGTATATCCTACAGTTACCACTCCCATCCGATGGATTGCCAATATTTTGACACTTGCACATGCCTACAAATCCATTTCATGCATTCCTCCCAACAGCTTTTTTCCAACATCCACTGGTGATGTCATCCACTATAAGGTGTCCTGCAGCCCTATAAAGGTCAGACTTGTGCTATGATGCTTGTGTAAAATAAATAGTTTGTGTACTTAGGTAGGGATTCTATTCTCACTGCAGTCAACGTGTGTGTGTGTGTGTGTGTGTGTGTGTGTGTGTGTGTGTGTGTGTGTGTGTGTGTGTGTGTGTGTGTGTGTGTGTGTGTGTGTGGGGGGGGGGGGTGCATTTGTGCACTTGCTTGACATTAGAGAGAGCATTTTACACCAGCATGTGGGATACTGCTATTACTGTCTTCTCCTACTAGACACTACTGATGTCATTACCTATAAAATGGTGTCTGATACTCTCCAAGTCAGACTTGTGTTGGACACTTGCCTTAAATACAGTGTTTTCCAGTCTGTGTACCTTAGCTATGTAGGTCTTCTGTTCTGACTGCAGTCAACTAGGAGGTGGGTATGTGTGTGTCTGCTGAATCTAGCTTTGTTTATATGCTTGTTGTTTGTTTGCTTGTTATTTCCATGGAACGCTAATTCCACCTAATACGCGGCTTCTCAACGCTTCTGTGGATCACTAGTGATATCTGCATTGCTTACTGTACTTATTTCCTTGTTACACTTGAAAGAAAGTTACTGTTTGTCATTTTTGCATTTAAGTTACCTGTAACACATTGCACTTAAGTTACCTGGCACTTGCTCACTAAAGCAATTATATAAGTCAGCACAAAAATTAAAAGCACTACACCCTCACTCCCCACTGGCCCTTGTTTTCAATTATTAAGGAATTCCCAATATTATTCTAGCATGTCCAAAGGTCAGTTGTCAATCTCCTCTCGGTCCAGCTGGTGAATCTGGGAATCTTGAGGCAATGTTACAACTGCCTCATGTACATAGACAACCCTCTCCTCCTCCCAACAAATTCCAACACATGTGAGAGATGAAACCATATAGCCAAACTGGAGGCTAAGCTCTCTCAACTCAGTACTGGCATAACCAGTCAGGAGGAGAAGGAAACCACACTCACTACAATTCCAGTCTCACATAGACCTACCACTACAGCAAACCAAGCACATAATCACACAAAAACATACTCGGAGGCTCTAAATAAAGATCTGCCTAAGCAGCAGAGACCTCCAAAGCAGACACCCAAGAAACCGCTACCCCAAAACAAAACACGTGCAACACATATCTCACAAAGCCAGTGTGCTGAACAGTCACAGCCCTTAAGACTAAACAACACACCTGATACACTTGTAATAGGTGACTCTATCATCAGGCACACTGACGTCCTGCTCACCAGGCTGAACAAGGAGAGGGTCACAGTGAGCAGCCTGTCGGATGCTAGGATCTGCCACATAACACAAGCACTCAGGTCACTCCAAGGCAAGTACAAATATGATTCAGTCATTGTCCATGCTGGTGTGAATGACCTGAGATGTACCTCCCTGGACTACATGAAAAGAGACATAAAGGAGCTCTCTGAGCAAGTAGCCCAGGCCAGTATGACCCTGACCTTGAGTAGCATCTTACCCTCACCAAGAATGATGCCACAATATGAAGACAAGATGATCAATTTCAACAATTGGCTTAAGTACTGGTGTCATTCAAAGGGGATCCAATGCCTGTCAGCTTGGGATGATATGCTCGACAAGCCACGATGCTTTGCTAGGGACGGCTTGTACATGTCACCCCTGGGCTTTCGGATATTGGCAAAGGCTCTTGCTACCCCCATAGTGCCTTTTTTAGGCAAGGCTCAAAAGACAAACCCACCTCCATAGGTATCACAAGGGATAAGAAACTAAGAGTAATGCTACTCAACGCAAGAAGTCTAAACCTCAAGATGCACACACTCGAAACTCTCCTTAGCATGGAGAACATCGATATCAGTGCAGTAACAAAAACCTGGTTCAGGGCTCCCGTGAGCACCCCAGCACTACTAGGTTATACCTCATACCATGCTTTTCGGCCCCAAAACTTGGATCGAACCACAAAATGAGGGGGAGCATCGATATTCATCAAAGATTCCCACACCTCCAGGTTGGTGGCAAAGCACGAAGAATCAGAGACTATCCATGTGCAACTAACAGTGGGTAAAACTGCCTTCCAGTTTATAGCCTGCTACAGACCACCCTCCCAAACCCAGGAACCCCACTCGGCCTTCCTGAGAACACTGGAAAATATGAAGTACTCTCCAAACACAATTATATTGGGCGACTTCAACTACCCAAACATAGACTGGGAGCATTACTCTAGCTCCAACAACCTAGCTCAAAGTTTCCTAGAATTTATAAACTCAAATGCTATGGAACAACTTGTTACCACTCCCACAAGAGGAGAAAACATACTGGACTTGATCATCACCAACATGGGGACTCTATGCTCCAGACCAGAAGTGTATCCCTCACTGGTAAGATCAGACCATAAACTAATCTCACTGGATATTCACATCCCGACCCCACCCCCTGCCCAGAAAACCACAGTGAAAAACTTCTCTAAAGCAAATTTCACACTCCTCAAAACCAAGGTGAAATCCTTCAAAGCCCCTGGGCCTGTGGAAAATACAGCCCAGACCACAGAATCCTTTATAAATGCATTCTATGAACACCTTCAGGAATGCATGGATCATGCGATCCCAAATAAAACCAAGACCCAATCCTCCAAAGGCAGATGTCCTGTCTGGTGGACCCAAGCCATAAACAAACTATACAATAGAAGGAGGAAGCTACTAAATGATAGAGCAAAATCCCAAAAAGGGAAGGCATCACTGATCAGTATTAGCAAAAAACTACGGGCACTCATAAAATTGTCTAAGACCAGCTTCGAGAGAAAAATTGCACAGGACACTAAGGATAATCACAAGGTTTTCTTTAGTTATGTTAGGAACCTGGGTGGTAATTCCCATATATGCTCAGAATTAGTCCAAAATGACAAAAAATACACTGAACCCACAGACATTGCCAACATCCTAGCTGACAAGTTCAGCGCAAACTTCTCCCCCCTCCCCACCAAAGGGGCAAATATCTATCCCAGCAGAGTGCTGCCCCCCTTATATCTCAGATGCTCAGGTAAGAGCCGCCCTCTCCAAAGCAAAAAACACAGCATCAATGGGACCAGACGGTGTCCCGGGCTGTGTCCTACATGAACTCCAAGAAGAGCTAAACCCAAACATAAAACTACTGTTCAATCTCAGCCTTACTACAGGATATGTGCCCAAAGAGTGGCGTACAGCAACAGTGGTCCCTCTCCATAAAGGTGGTGTCTCAACGGATCCTGGAAACTATCGCCCCATAAGCCTGACTAGCTTGGTCTGCAAAGCTATGGAAAGGATCATCATGGACCTCATAAATAAAGATATTGGGGACCTACAGACACTGGATCCTACCCAGTTCGGCTTTGTTAAGGGAAGATCCTGCCTCTTAAACCTGGTTGATTTCTTTGAAACAGTCACCAAGGCCATTGACGAGGGGAAGGTGGTCCACACAGCCTACCTGGACCTCACAAAAGCCCTTGATACAATACCCCACTCGGGCATTATAGATAAGCTCACCAGCTTAAATATAAACCCCTATGTCACTAGATGGATTGCAAACTGGCTCAAGGACAGAACCCACATGGTTAGAATTGCTAGAGCCATGTCAGACTCTAAACCAGTTACAAGTGGTGTCCCACAAGGCTCATTCCTGGGACCTCTCTTGTTCGGTATATATTTCTCAGTGGTACAGGCCAACACGGAAGGACTGTGGCTGACCAAGTTCGCAGATGACTGCAAACTGGACGCCATAATTGACTCTCCAGCCGACACAAGCATCCTCCAAAAGGGCCTCATAGAAACAGACAACTGGTGCCAGAGCCATGGCCTCAAGCTAAATCCAAAAAGTGTATAGTCATCCCCTTTGGCAAAAACAAAGTGCCCACAAATTACCACATAGGTGGTAATCCATTAAGTACAGAAGAAGTAATTAGGGACCTGGGGACCCAAGTTGATAGCAATCTCTCATTTGACAACCACGTAGCCAAAGTGTTTAGAAAAACATTTTATATAGCCCACCTAATCATGAAGGGATTCACATCTAGATCAGGGGAGGTCATCATGCCTCTTTACGCGTCCCTCATTAGGCCCATAATTGAGTAAAATGCCCCTTTTAGGATGTATCTTACCAGACACCTGCAGAAACTGGAAAGACCCCAAGAGTACCTCACCAAGAGGATCAAAGGGCTCAAACAGATGCCATATGCTGCCCGGTTAAAGAAACTCCAGCTCTACTCAGTGGCATACCGCCTGTTCAGAGGCGATCTGTGCCTGATGTATAAAGCCATGTCCAACCCGGAATTAATGGACATGCTGCACCTCAGAAAATCCAAATCCCATCGAGCTACGCGCTTGAGAGACTTGAACCTCAGCACTGAAATAAATACGACATGCTGGAGGGACAGATTCATAACCCAAAGGCTCCCTTTACTCTGGAATAAAATCCCAGTCCAGGTTAAGCAGAGTCCCTCATTGACTCTCTTCAAGAGGAATCTTGATGAGTGGATGGGAGATCGTAGGTTTACCCTGGGTATCACTTCTGTGTCACTGTTAGACAGAGGCACAGTATACTAACCTCGAAAAAGGGCATAGCAAAATAAATTTAAAATGGGTGGCGAAAGCCAAACACATTCTGGCTAGGCTTATAAATGCCCTAGGGCAGATAGCCTAGTATGAACCTATGAACCTATGAGCCTATGAACCTATCTAGTCAGAGGACTATACATTTGTATCCTGCTTTTACCACCCAAATCCCATGGATTGCCAAAATATTTTGACACTTGCACATGCCTACACATCCATTTCATGCAGGCCTCTCAACATCTTCTTTCCTAAATGCACTGCTGATGTCATCCACTATAATTTGTCCTGCAGCCTTGTAAAAGTCAGACTTGTAACATGGAGCTTGCGTAAAATACAGAATTCTCTAGTCTGTGTATTTAAAAATGTAGGGGCTTTAATCTCACTGCAGTCATGTGTCTTTGTGTATTTGCTTGACATTAGAGACAGCATTATGTGACACACTGTTATTACCACTTTTTTACTCACCAGACACTGCTGATGTCATCACCTATAAACTGTTGTCTGACACTCTTCAAGTCAGACTAGAGATGTTATGCTTGCATGAAATACAGAGTGCTCTAGTCAGTGCACTTAGACAGGTAGGGGTTCTGTTCTCATTGCAGTCAATGTGTGTGTGTGTTTTGTATGTGTGTGTGTGTGTGTGTGTTTGTATGTGTGTGTGTGTGTGTGTGTGTGTGTGTGTGTGTGTGTGTGTGTGTGTGTGTGTGTGTGTGTGTGTGTGTGTGTGTGTGTGTGTGTGCGCGTGCGTGTGTGTGTGTGTTTGTGTGTTTGTGTGTGTATGTGTGTGTGTATGTGTGCATGCATGAGTCTGTGTGTGTGTGTGTGTGTGTGTGTTTGTGCATTTGCTTGTTATTAGACAGAGCATTTTACATTAGTATGTGGGACACTGCTATTACCATCTTTCTCTCACTAGACTCTGCTGATGTCATCAGCTATAGCTGATTTCCTGATGTGCAGTATTCCCATCAGGGCATTGTCAGAGACTGGCCTGTAGGCTAGGCACAAGTCACCTCATCCTATATGATACAGAGATCATTGACAGGGCTTTCAGTCTTTCTGCATACATCATAGCATGGTTTGTAGGCTCTGTGTTTTCTTGGTGAGAAACCCCTGTGGTCACTCCAGCTGCTGCAGGTGTCTGGCAAGGAATATGCAAAATGGAGCATTCAAGTACAATGCTGTTATATCATCCTCAGATCTGGATATGATGCTCTGACTTATGAGGTGTGTGACATAACCTTTCCATAACACAGTGGGTACTTAGTGGCTGGGGTTCAGATTGCTATCTACATGTGCTCTCAGGTCTTGTACCACTAGGTTTGAGCATAACCTATAAGAGAAGTGCTGTCAATGCTGTAATTAGCGGGAATTCCACTTTGCAGAAGACCAAAATAATGACACATTTTTGCATGTATTTGTAGACAGTGTGGCTTTGGCACCAGTCATTTGTCTGTGTTAGCCCCTCCTGTAGTATGTTAACATCATTGCTGGACTCAATGATTGCACCCAATATGCAAGAATCAGCAAACCTGGTAAGCTAAAGATAGTATATTTGAGTCTTAACTGTCAAGAAATAGATTCCAAACAGTAAAGGTCCTAGCACAGATCCTTGGGGTATGCCAGTAGTGACAACTCTACTATTAGAGGTTAATTCCCCAAATTTCACACTATGTATTCTGTCAGTAAGCCATTTGATTAACCATCTAGATTACATCTAGAGAGTAAGGGTTAGTCCTCAGCTGGGAGAGTTTCTTAGTGATACCCGAGTAGGGGATTGTGTGTGTCCAAACCCTGGGCCAGATCAAAATTGGCAGTATGCACTGTCTTACCTTCATCCTGGCTATCACACAGAATCAATGGGTTGTGACAACATCACAGATTGCCAATAACATGACGCAGAACATATACCTACCTGACATGCTTGGATGCATACTTCAACACATGCTTCAGATGGAATGTGTTCTGTAGAAGGGTGTACATTAATATGCATCCACCTGAGTGGGGGCAGGGGTTGACAGCACCTGATGCATGTATGTATAGACACATTCTGATTCTCTTTATCTGTGAGATAGACAAACGTATTCATGGACCTTTTCTAAATGGACACTAGTAATTTACTGTGTGCAACAGACATGTGTGAGTTGTTAATGCTACATGCATGTCTGCTACATTTGCTAGATGTCCTCAAAAAGGTCAGCGAGGGCATGCATGATGACAACACTATCATCCTGTGGAACTTGACTAGGTGAAGCCATATGACACTACTCCACACTGAGGAATTCACTCAGCACTGCCAAATGTGGCCATAAACACCTATATCACCAACTGGGTATGCCACTGAATCACATACATGTCATCTAAATATGTTGAAATGTGTGAAGTGTCTTATATCTCAAGTCCAGTGATCAGGTCCATACATCAGGGGTGTCTGATAGGTCTTTTCCTGTCTTTTAAGTCACAGAAGTCAAGAATAACATACACATCCTGTGTCCAAACAGCTGTCTGGAGGACTATAGACTGTGGGCAATCATTGACTCCACTGTGATATTAGAATAATATAAAGAGTATCAACACACCCCAAAGACTGCTGCCACAGCCATGACAACACATAAGGTGAAACAAACACAAGGGGGATTTGTTACATTATGAAATAAAATGCACAACCCAATAATAATGCAAACATCACACCCTATAAGCTGACCAAGTGGTATGTGATCTGTGTCCTGGGGTAGATGGTATGTGGAATATCCACCTGCATGTGGCCACAGTGGTGACTGCTTCCTTGTATGTAATACAAATACTGAGTATGTGCAGGACATTTACATCTTCTTCTTTTCTTTTTCTTTCGACTGTTCCCATTAGGGGTCACCACAGCAGATCAACTGTTTCCAGTTCTTCCTGTCATCTGCATCTTGCTCTCTCACACCAACCACCTGCATGTCCTCTCTCACCACATCCATAAACCTTATCTTAGGCCTTCCTCTTTTCCTCTTATCTGGCAGCTTCATCCTTAGCATCCTTTTCCCAATATACCCAGCATCCCTCCTCAGTACATGTCCAAACCAATGCAATCTCACCTCTCTGGCTTTGTCTCAAAACCGTCCAACCTGGGCTGACCCTCTAATACACTTATTCCTAATCTTGTCTACCCTCATCACACCCAATGCAAATCTTAACATCTTTAACTCTGCCTCATCCAGCTCTGACTCCTGCCTTTTTGTCAGTGCCACTGTCTCCAACCCATATAACATAGCTGGTCTCACTACCCCCTTGTAGACCTTCCCTTTCATGCGCAGGACATTTACATCAAAGACCATAAAACCTCCATAGGTTACAGCCTTCATCCCACTCATAACTGAGCACAATGCACCCTTCTGCATGTTCCTCCCTACACATCTTCCACTGATGTGTAACTGAAGTGTACCATGTTTTGCCACAGTGAGTTGTCACACATTTTATTAGCCATACCTAGGTATTCTTTTTATTTCATAAACATTACTGTCTGATGGTGCAGAACCTCCATCAAGGTGTAATACCAGATGCACGTGTGGTATCTGTTCTGGTGATGCACACAGTATATACATAGCTGTTTGGCAACATTGATGGCATAGGTTGCATTCATGACAGTGCATGTTGTGCAATATATATATATATATATATATATATATATATATATATATATATATATATAAATATATATATATATATATATATATGTAAACCAAAATCCTGAAAACTCAAAATACTGAAACTCAAAATAAAGAAAACACACAGCAAACATATACTGAGTTTAAACAAGATAAATTATATTACTTTCCACCAAGTATAAGCAGGGGGGCAAGTCCCGATGCACCCCCCCACAATCCCTGCTACTTAAATATATCAGCTCCAAGACTGCTCTTCACTACACTAAGTGCAATCTTGGAGTTGATATATTTAAGTAGCAGGGGGTGTGGTGGGCACAGCCCCCCACATGGGGGGTGCAGGGGGGTTTATCCCCCATTCTTATATTTGAAGGAATGTAATTAGGTTTTTATTGTTTACAGTCAATATATGTATCGTATCTGTTTTCAGTATTTTGATATTCAGGATTTTGAGTTATCAGGATTTTGATTTTCAGTATTTTGAGCTTCCATATTATGAAATTTTCTCGTTTTTCAGTGTTTTGATATTTCAGTATTATGAAGTGAAACCATATATATATATATATATATATATATATATATACACACACACACCATGCACACCAGTCATCTAGCCCATATTGATCATAATGTTACATATTGGTATAGCAGTGTCCCTCCTAACACCTCCAATAGATGTTACAGTGTCAGGACAGTGTGCTTGGTTACCCTCATAGATTGCTGAAATGTCATAATAGGTGTATAAGTGTGTTCTGGCAGAACCATCTATGATCACTCAGAATCGTATATGTTATGTCATAGTCATGGGATTACTGGTCGTATTATTCTGATATTGCCCATGATTTTGCATGCTTCTTTTACTGTTGTCCATGAGCCTGTAAGTGTGTCCCCCTTATTGGAGACTTCTGCTGACATTACAGTCATATTCAGGAAAATCAGTTTGTACAGCTTCGCAATATGCACCCAACCCCAATTGTATATAACATCCCCGATAGATGTCCTCCTCTGCATTGCTCATGTCAGGATGTTTATATCACAAAGGCGTCTTCACTGTGCAGTCCGTACTGCACATGTTGATATGTGATTGGTGCTCCTGCTACAACTGTCTTCCATTGACATGCCCTCATCTGTTGTACATTGCAATTTTTCACCTGTCCTCTTTCCCTGTGTTCATTCCTACAATTCATCTGTGTGTCCATACACACACTTCCCATGACTGTTTATTTTAAAGGGCAGTCCATGTACTCTTACAGATCATTTACACAACTTTTGTACAGAATGTTTGGAATGGGATTTCTTAATACTCTGTACTGTATACACTGTTGTGTAATGCTATATGATAAACCCTGGTAATCATAGTGGCATTTCACTCAATCCCACTAACCTAACTTGCTCTGAGGTAAACAAGTTTGCTATCCATGTTGCTTTACATGGTTTCCTGGCTGGCAACACTGCTGACAGCCACAAAACCATGTTTGTATGCGTTTAAACATGGTGCATGGCATGAATATGTAATCACCGCTGTTGCACACTGCGAAAACACATAAACTCCATGTAGGCTTCATGCAAAACCTGCACATAGTTTATTGAATTCTACCATCTGTCTTTGACATACCATTTGGTTTTAACAAGCAATGGCTAAAATATTTAATCTAAGAAATTAAATGTGGCCTCTATGATATGATCAACAGTTATTTCATTCAGCCTGAGGTGAGAGGTTACAGCAATTTTTTATAAATTGTTGGTATGCTACATGTATATATCATATTGCAAATATGAAATATTGCAGAGTACATTATTTATTTATTTTATTTATTTTATTTTACATTTGTTAACTGGGATAGTTCATCTGGGATTGAGCCCATTTTCAGTGGAGGCCTGGGAGAAAAGCTCCATAAAAACAATACTTACATAGGCAATAAAATAAAAGGAACAAATACAGTAATATTTTTGAGGTAAAAATCTACTTTTTAGGGATAATTATAGTCTGTTTTTTTTTATTTTTTATTTCCATGAAGCCATTCCTAAATGTAAACTTCTGATTTACAGAGCAATGTCAAACAAAATATCACCTTTATTAATATGAGACTTCGACACAAAAGTAAAACCTTACTCCAGCAATTTCATTTTTCATAAAAAGAACAACCAGATAGGTTGAAAACCACTTGTTTACTTGAACATTAATAATATACCATTTGTCCCATCTCCTTATTAACATCCTCAGTTATTCCATATTGCTGTTCTTTCTCTTATTTTATTTAACAAAATTGTTTCCATTACCATTATATACTCTGGAATGAGATTAGAACCTAGAAACAGTAATTTTCTTAGAGGGAGCATTATTCCCTTTAAGTATTTTTTTTCTTAAAGACATATTCTCTTTTTAATTCTTCTCCTTTATACCTTTCAGTCTGTTATTCCTATCATATTTGCTCTCAGTAAGGATATCTCTGTATTCTTCAAAGTTCAGCTGCTTTGCAAACAATTTCAACTGATCTTCCAAGCTCCTTCTTTCAGTTTTATACTGGTAACCAATATCTAGTTGATAATATGGAGAGAGAATCAACCAAAAAAAGTGAATGATCCAGTGGTCAGACCACGTAATAGGGCCCATTCCCAAGTTATGCATCATCACATCAAGTAAGAAGACCAAGTATAGTGTATGGCCAGTTCTGTGGATCACAGAGGTAACCACTTGAGCAAACCCAAATCCATCCATAATTGGAAAGACATTTTACAGGTGTGATGGACTCCTCATTAACCATGATTTGAAACTCCTTAAATTAGACACTGAGAGATGCAAGGGTGAAGGAGATATAGAAGATCTCCAGTCTTTTTCTGTAACAGAGACATCTTTTCCACACTCCATCTGGCAGGAGAATTATACAGCCATCCAATTCCATAACAATGTCTTTTGAAGAAACCTTAATATGAGGCAGTACTGGAAAATAATTCATATCATACTTATTTTTGTTCGTTCAATTTGGTTGATCTCTCAGCACATTTCGTTGGTGCCTGCCATGGTTCTAAATCATATTAAACATCTACTTCCTGTAGAACCTGGGTAGAAACAAAGTTTCAAAGAGGACAATGTTTTCTACATAATAACACTTAGCATAGAATGTACCTAGTCTTACAGCAGACTCAGAGCTAATATTTACACTGCTTAAAAATGTGCGTGGCACAGTGTTCTTATGCTACTTACAGTAAATTCCAAAGCCAAAAATAGAAGAGATTTACCACTAAAATATCAGGCTGGTAGAATTTGCTCTTTGATGCTGCAATGACAGCACATCACACTGTGCTATCATTCTCTTCTGAGAAGAGTAAGACAAGGTGCAACCTACCTATGGGGAGCAGATTCCTACTTCTGTCAGCAGCAGCTGTGCACTATAACCAGGATATGATTTCCACGTGCCACTGGAAGTCTTCTGTCCTCTGGCACAAAGTCTAGATTTTGCTGCAGCACAAAACTGTGTTAAGGTGAAGTCAGATCCAGCAAAGTCAGGTGCCTTATAGCCTACAACATTCTTATTAGCTACTACCAATTCAGATCACAAGGGAAACGGGAATACTTATCATGAGGTCTACTAAAGTTTCTGGTAGAAACACACAGAATAGCACAACAATGACTTGCTGCAATATCAAGCACAATGTCTCCTTCCTATGGAAATAAAAAAGATTAGAGTCTTTATTTAACAAATATAACAAGATAATTGAAAATAATGTCTTATGAATAATTTAAAATAAACAGACTACAGCTAAACTTATACATAGTACACTTCAGAAGAAGCCAGATTAAGGTAACATATAACATCTCTAACATATCCATATTTATTCACAACTCATCAGTTACTAGTGGCATACATCCATTTCAAATTTTGATTTACTGTTAATTCATCTTCCCATTTTTTTGTATAACACTTCTCTTTCCATAATATGCATACATTTTGTACAATTATCATATTAATCTTATTGAGCTGCATTACTTTAAGACTGTCATAATATCTATATGTCACATTATCTTTTTCAAAATTCTCCTAATATAGCAACCTAGCTGCATGGTTCTGTGATACAGAGAGATGGAGCCATAACTGAGTCTCAAGTCACCAGCATTCAGTTAGGGGGATTGGCACTGGAGAAACCAGGAGATAAAGGGTCATGGTCTGCTCACTTCTTCTGTGCAGGAGAAGGTTGCATGCAACTGTGAGCACCCTAGACTGGTATAATTTCCATATTGGAAGAATAGGAGCATCAACTTCCATGCTTCGGGGGTGCTGAGAGGGACTGTAAGAAGGAAACATCACTTGTGGCAGTGAATATGTAAATTCTTTGTGGTCAACCCATTGCACACACCCTTCCCTTCTGCTAGCTAAATGTAAATGGGGATGTCAGGGCAAAGGAAAAATACACAAATCACTCCCAGTGGAGACCTTTATGATGGCTTCTCAGTGTCTACTCTCTTCTTAGTGATGATAAGTGAATAGAATAGAACAACTGTGCAAGATGGAATGGAAGCCATTGGGGTTAAAAATATTTTATACACACACACACACACACACACACATATATATATATATATATATATATATATATATATATATATATATATATATATATATATATTTGCTTTATGATCTCGAAATACTGAAACATCAGATTTCAGTATACTGAAACTATAAAGTCGAATCTGCAAAATACCTAAACTCCAAAACCGCGAAAATAAAAATCACGAAGTTAAACACACCATACACCACACTACACATACACCACACTACTCACACTACAAAAAACAAACAAAATGCACACAAACATAAAAACACAAATTAACAAGCCCCCCTGCACCCCCATCTTTGGGGCTGCACCCCCTCACCCCCACTACTTATATATACTAACTCTGGGATTGCACCAAACAGAAAAAGACAGTAAATGCACAACCAGACATTATACAGTCCCTCGCATATACACATCACATATATACAAACACCACCACTTTCAACTCTCATACTTTTACCTGCCTACCCTAACCCATACGTACAATTTCCAAACACACTCACATACACTCAAACACCTACCCAAAACCCTTACAAAATAGTCACTTACCTTAAATTCCACCTAAATCCACACACTAAACTGGACACCATCCACACAATACATTCCATGTTACATACCTTAAAACCATAACTGCGAATTCGACATATCTGGATTCATGGTTATGCTCTTTCGCTATTTTGAACATTCAACTTTATAATCTTGAAATACTGAAATTCGATATTTCAGTATTTCGAGATTATAAAGTAAACATATATATATATATATATATATATATATATATATATATATATATATATATATATATATATATATATATATATATATATATATACATACAGTGAATATAAAAAGTGTACACACCCCTGCTAAAATGCAAGGTTTTTGTGATATAAACAAAATGAGACTACAATAAATCATTTCAAAACTTTTCTCACCTTTAATGTGACCTATATAACCTGTACAATTCAATTGAAAAACAAACAAAACAAAAATATAAAAAATAAAAAATGCACAATAAGCTGGTTGCATAAGTGTTCACACCCTTTAACTAACACTTTGTTGAAGAACCTTTTGATTTAATTACAGCATTCGGTCTTCTTGGGTAGGAGTCTATCAGCATGGCACATCTTGACTTGGCAATATTTGCCCTCTCTTCCTTGAAAAAGCACTCCAAATCTGTCAGATTGCAAGGGCATCTCTTGTGCACATCCCTCTTCAGGTCACTCAACAGATTTTTGGTTGGATTTAGGTCTGGGCACTGGCTGGGCCATTGCAGAACTTTAATTGTCTTCTGGTGAAGCCATTCTTTTGTTGATTTGGATGCATGCTTGGGGTCATTGTCATGTTGAAAGGTGAAATTCCTTTTCATCTTCAGCTTTCTAGCAGATGCCTGAAGGTTTTGGGCCAAAAGTGACTGGTTTTTGGAACTGTTCATAATTCCCTCCATCTTGAATAAAGCCCCAGTTTCATCTGAAGAAAAGCAACCCCAAAGCATGATACTGCCACCACCATGCTTCACCATGGGGATGGTGGACTTTTGATGATGCAAAGTGTTGTTTGTGCACCAAACGTACTTTTTGCAATTGTGGCCAGAAAGTTCAACCTTGGTCTCATCTGACCATAACACATTTTCCCACATACTTTTTGGAGACGATGTATTATTTTGCAAATTATAGCTGGGCCTGGATGTTTTTCTGTGTAAGAAAATGCTTGCATCTTGCAACACTACCCCATAGTCCAGACATATGGAGAATACAGGAGATTGTTGTCACATGTAGTACACAACCAGTACTTGCCAGAAATACCTGCAGCTCCTTCAGTGTTGCTGTAGGTCCCTTGACAGCCTCCCTGACCATTTTTCGTCTGGTCATTTAATTAATTTTGGAGGGACATCCAGTTATTTGCAACGTCATCATTTTCCCATATTTTCTCCACTTTTTGATGACTGTCTTCACTGTGTTCCATGGTATATCCAATTCTGTGGAAATTTTTTGTATCCTTCTCCTGACTGATACTTTTCAACAATGAGATCCCTTTGATGCTTTGTAAGCTCTCTGTGAACCATGGCTTTTGCTGTAACAGGCAACTGAGTAAATATCAGGAAATTTCTACCAGGACAGCTGAACTTTATTTGGGGTTAATCAGAGTCTCTTTAATTGATGGAAGGTGTGTACCCAAGAAGACTGAATTCTGTAATTAAATCAAAATGTGCTTCAACATAGTATTAGTTTAAGGGTGTGCACACTTATGCAACCAGCTTATTGTACATTTTTTATTTTTTATATTTTCCCCCTAACAGATTTGGTTGTTTTTCAATTGAATTGTACAGGTTATAAGTCACATTAAAGGTAGGAAAAGTTATGAAATTATTTGTTGTGGTCTCATTTTTTATATCACAAAAAAACTGGCATTTTAACAGGGGTGTGTACACTTTTCATAGATGTGTATATATATATATATATATATATATATATATATATATATATATATATTTTGTTATTCAAATACATACATATTTATATGTATGCATGTGTGTGTGTATATTTGTGTGTGTGTGTGTGTGTGTGTGTGTGTGTGTGTGTGTGGGTGTGGGTGTCGGTGTGTGGGTGTGTGTGTGGGTGTGTGGATGTGTGTGTGTGTGTGTGTGTGTGTGTGTGTGTGTGTGTGTGTGTGTGTGTGTGTGTGTGTGTGTGTGTGTGCACGTGTGTGTGTGCAGTTATCATTCTACTTACTTTTTATGTCAGCAGCTCACTCTGAAAATGCAAAAAAAGAAACTCTTGCATTCAAAAAACAAATAAGTAATTGCCTCGTCTCCATGTCCCTCATGCATGCACAGCCTTTTTTCTTTTACTTTATACTTTATTTCTCTTTAACTGGATTTTTCCTTTGAGAATGTCCCTATACAAATTCCCAGATACATGTCTCTTTTTCTGTTGTATTCCTTCTGCACAAGAACTTTCACTGAAACTCAGAAATACCGGCTGCATTACAGCTGTCAATTGTGCTATAAACAGGGTGTTTGTGATTCAATGACACATTAAGTATGGCCAGGGAGCATGAGCAGCATAGTAGCCATGGTCCGTAGCAACAGTATTAAATTGATGGATTTTGTTGATGCAAATAATGGAAAACAATATGGTCAAGTGATTCAGAAAGGTATAACTTCTGAGACTGTAGCCACTTATACCTGTGAGTTTGACTGACATAAAATCCTGGTGCTACTGGAGGGGAATAGTAAAATGTTAGGGGTAGCCACAATGTTAGGTGTAGTTGCCGTTGGAGGTACTGTGTCATTCAATTGCCCTTAAAATTTAATGGTCTTTATAACACTAAAATTATAAAACTCATCATACAGGAGCTGCATGATTTGTGTCAGTGTTAAATGTAGATCCAGTCATGGGATACCTGTCCTAGTGGATACTAAGCTATGTAAACAATAAAACAATAAATATCACCTCTGTTCTCCCCTGAAAAGAGGCTACTAGTCTAGTGGGACTAAAGTGGTCAACATAAAGGATTAACTAATTAACTAACTAAATATATAAAAACTATGTGTGGTTTTAAGAATGCTAACTACAACAGCCTTTCACCAACTAATGGGGACAAACTAGTGGTATCACAGATATCCGTCTCAAATATACCTCACCAGTTCTTGCATGTCATGCTACATCATATTGGGAGCAGAAGTTGTTTCTTTTCCTCATACTACAGAGGAGGAATACCCTATTTCCTTGAAGCACTGGGGGCTATAAATTGCCCCCACTTTGAAATAAAGGCCCACCTAGTGATTTAGGAAGAAGATAGTTTAATCATACAGGTTAGCACTTCATCAACTGCCAGGTGGCCTGTAATGCAAAGCGTATAATGTACAATGTATCTGCAGGCCGTTCCAAGCAGTAATCATGGCTCCCACATATAGCACATGTTCAAACTTTATCAATGATTTCAGGGAGGGTTTTATTTTCCCAGGAGCACCTTATTGGCTTCTCGGGTATGAAGCCATGGTTAAGAACACCAATCAGAAGCCCACATACAAAGGTTACAACTATGCCCTATCACAAACCTTTCACAAACCCGGGTCATCACTGTTCATACATTTGGGCTGTTGAAGGTATTTTTTGCTACCTGGACATAGTTAATGAAATACATTCTATAAATTCTATAAATGATATAAAGCAGTGTTATATTTGTAGTAGGGAGTGGGCATGCATGAAGAGCATGCCCCACCAGAGCACATAGTGGAGGTTAAGCTAGATGAAGAAGTAATGGCATTGCCAGCAGCAGGGATGGACTATGCTAGATGAAGGTGGGTACAATATGCAATGGCATTGGCCAAGAGGCAACAACTGTCTCATAACTTCAGGCTAGATTAAAGCATATACACAACAGCAAAAGTGATGCATGCAAACCTATAACCATGCATAGCATGGCAAAACTGCGTATCAGACATAGGCAGCCCAAGTAACAAAGTATAAAGTGCAGGGTGCAGTTATTATCATTTGCACAGGTGAGAGGGAGCAGTGTGCAGCTCTTTTCACAGGGAAATGTGTGTGTGGTGCTTTAACTATAATAGATCTTGTGCAGAGTGTTTGTATGATGTGTTGGGTCAGGGCTGAGAGTAAGCTGTTCTGAGAGGAGACGCCATCACCGTGTGTGTGCATGAGTGGACAAGTGGATACTGCAGTGGAATATAAGTGTATGTCTGCCAGGACACAGCCTAAGTAGATAAACAATTATGAAGAAATTAAAATGTGTAGCCATGCACACCTTAAAACAGACGCAATTAAATATCTGAATACCTTCTAATGACATAGGGCACTGCTTAGAAAAAAGCATCAGCATCCTGCTCCATCTGGGTCTACCTGTTATTATTGAAAACCCACTTCACTGGACTTTAAAAAACTGGGACAACTTCTTTGAATACTTACTTTCACGAACTCTCGGATCACCAGAATTTTACTCTGGCAAAGGAACCACTTGGCCACCATAGTGAATTTTGCCCTTTACTCCACTGTAGTGCAATCTCGGAGTTGGTATATTTAGTCGGTGGGGGCAGCTCTTCACTTAGGGGGTGTGGGGGGTGAAGCCCGCCACTTTGTTGGGTTTGATTTACTTTGGTTTCTTTATTTAGTCATGGTGGCCAAGAGGTTCCTTTCACGGAGTAAAATTCTGGTGATACGAGAGTTTGTGAAAGTAAGTGTTTGGTGAAGTCATCAGTTTTTTGAAGTTCAGTGTAGTGGGTTTTCGATAATAACAGGTAGACCCCTCCATCTTGCCCCAAGAAATGTGGAGGTTACACTCTATACCCAATATCCTTTTACCATTGCAGTATGTTATAGTTCATTCTGTTGCATCTCTTGCACAGCTAGGTTCAATTCTTAGCTGTGAATGCATGCATTGATTGACTCGTGATATCCTCCCATCCCCATTTCCCCAGTCATCCTCATCTCTAATTTGTAACCATTCATTTCCTGTTAGTCTTTACCTTTTCACCCCCTGCTCTTAAAGTCTTAGATCAACCGATTAGCATTGAATGATGCTTTATTTAGCAATGCCTTACCCAGCTTCTACCTGCCCTATTCATGAGTAATAGTCAGAAACATAACATCATGTTTCAATTTTCTATTCACTTGCACCCACTATTCAGTTCATACATTCATCTGCCTTACCAATAATCACGACACTGTAGTCCTCAATTCTCTAACCTCTACACACTTTGACATCCTTCTTCTTATTGTTTCTTTAAGCTTTCACACCTTAAAACAAAACTTATAATCCTCACCTTTGTGACATACAATGCCATTGATTCTTGTCCAAATACTCATTGTATTCCTACAAACCACTTTACTTCCTCCTCTCTTCATTGTGAACACACTCCATTAAACCCATACTCCTCACCAATATATCCTCTAACCCAGCATGCCTTCTTTATATACCCACCACCACCATTTTCCAACCTTTCTCAACCTCTAGTATATATTCCTCTTCCACCTCTTAACTTCCTGGTTCACAATACTTCATCATCACCACCAACCCCTTCAAACCCCATTCCCTTCACATAAGCATTTCAAATACCTCTGCAAACTCTCTACTATCATCCTCTTACTGACTATGTGAGAAACACTGAAACAGAACCAAGGAGAAATACTGCCTTTAACAATACAGCCTCTACCACTCCATGCACATAAGTCAATGCCCATAGCATGAATAACAAATTTGATCACATCAATGCCTTTCTATACTCTCATTTTCCAGACACAGGAAAGTTAACACAATCTCCACTACAAAACTTAAAACAATATTTTCCCCACCTACAACTTCTTTTCAGACTCAAAACCAGGAAAAGACCTGGAAGTGGAATGTTAACACTCACCTTATTACCAAGGTCATTGATCAAGCCTGGGCAATCTCTAACATTCGAACAAAGTGATTAACGTTCTCCTTCTGAGAAAACAATCCTTTCCTTCTTGCCATTGCAGATCTCCTACCCCTCTTTCACTTGCCATGTTTAAATTCTTTGTTGATAACATAACCAGTTTGCTGAGCATAAAAACATTAACACTCTTAGATAACTTTAACTCATTCCCTCCAGTACAGCTCCTTTGAATATGTACCTTTAACTCCCAGTGGGCATGGCTTGAGCCTTTAAAAATGAAGTTATTACCTTACAATTTAAACAATGTTTAAAAAGGTCACACAGGAAAACCAGTTGGTTAAAAACACAAAAAGAAAAATCTAGCAAAGCTAGAATTTCCACTGTGTGATACCTTAAACCTCTTGAATCAGAGGCAACATGGGATATATGTAAATTACCCTTTAAGGATATCAGGTGTTTCAGCTAAATGGTAATTCTGAATGTCTATGACTTTTTTATTTTACGTTTACTTTTAAGTCTTTTTATGGACAATTTCAGGCCAATAAAGCCAGGTTTGGCTTTATTGAAGAAGTCTGTTTTAGAGGAAAACGTGGAATAAAGTTTTTATATGTTAAAGCTGATTCTTTTTTCCAGTCTTTATTGACCATCGGAAGCATTGCTTTTGGATTTTTATATCTTGTAGACACCCTTAGGTTTATGGATATTTATTGGGTATGACTACCCTGTGTTTCCAGAAGTCAAACATTCCTCTTATGTTGTGCTGATGATGTCATAAGAAGGCAGAAACATGCATGTCCACAGCTAGAGGGGTTTGGCTTTATTGGCCTGAAATTGTCCATAAAAAGACTTAAAAGAAAATAGACAAGGACATTCAGAATTGCCATTTAGATGAAACACCTGATATCCTTAAAGGGTAATTTACATATATCCCATGTTTCCTCTGATTCAAGAGGTTTAAGGTATCACACAGTGGAAATTCTAGCTTTGCTATATTTTTCTTTTTGTGTTATTACCTTACAATTCTAACAAATACTCATAGACAGAGGTCAAATATTAATATAATTGTGTTTGCCATCATGTATGTTTCAAGAAAAAGTATTCTGATACCTTGGATGTATCGTTGTTTTTGGTTTTATTAATGCAAATATGAACAAACAATTAACAAGTTTCTCTCACCAATGACATGGTTGAATTTCATACTAACAGAGATAACAAACAAATGGTCAGAAACCCTCATTCCCAAGACCTCTTTTTCATCCATTCTCTCCTGGAACTTCTCATCGTTAACAACCTTTCAATCATTTCTAATTTAGTGATCCAACCCCTCTCCTCTACCACCTTCAATAACCATTCACTTGCCGCCTTCCAGGTCACAAACCAATCACTCAGACTTCCCCAAAAATTATCACTTTCAAACTAAAATCCATCACAGGCATTAACAACCACAAAAATCGCCTTATATGATTCAAAGTGTCATTCCTTGTTCGATATATATGACCCTAACACAACAACTTCAGGCCATACTTAAACCTAAATGAGGTTCAAAACAAATTCATTCTTCTTATAAAATGACTCATAAGCACAAAAATATATATTGCATTAATAAAAGAGCTTAAACATCTTCTCAACTTAAGAGATGAAGGCAGACGCACAAGGAAACTATACTCCTCGCCACTCATGCAACTTTCCCATCGCTGCATTAAGCTATATTCAGATAAAAATGAATCACTTCAAATCTGAAGAGTTATTCCCACTTGGAAAACCTAAGCATTTTTGGAAGGTCAAACTATTAACAGTCAGTAAAACTCCAATACAGCAGAGAATTGATTATCTGAATGTCAATTATCTGAAACGTCAATTATCCGTGCACAGCCTTTCAAAGTTTTCAGGTAGGAAAAATCTTAAAGTCTGAATATGTAAACATTATAGGTATTCACTTGTGTATGTTTTTTGAGCGTGTGTAAAAAATATTCTTTATTGTCCACTGGAATTACTGAATGGTTGAAAAGTGTATTCTTTGAGTACAGAAAACTCAAGATTTTAGAAGTTTTTTTATCCAGTTCAATGTATGTTTGATTATCCGAACAGTTTGATTATCCAAACTACCCTAGGTCCCAATTACTTCAAATGTTCGACTCTCTAAAGTAAAAACAACTTGCCCCCCTATCATACTCCATACCTTGCATTGTCAGCTTTCAAACTCTGACTACCTCAGAAGTCAGTCACCTCCTAGACTCCACATCAGACCATCTGACCCCACTTCCTCCCTGTCATCTCCTCCCTCATTCATTCCACCCTTCAAATGCAGGAAAAAAATCACCAAAAATACATTGAATCTTTATGCATACAAATCCCCATTATTGCCCCGTTTTTTTATCAGATTCATAGATTCATAGATTTTTACTAGACTAACAAACTGGGAAGATCTTTCTAAGCCTATCCAAGTTTTCTCGAAAGAATAATGAAGTCCTGTATCCAAATAGGACATTGAAGGCCAGACATTTATAAGCTACCTCTGTCCATAAGAGCTTGGTGCAAATTTCCTACTCCTCATCCACAGGTCTAGGTTGCACTTAAACTGTGTAATAGATGAACTCACCTTCACATGGATGGGAAGCCTGTTCCACTGGAGGGGCAGTCTCCGGGACACATATCTGTCTCTCCAGCATGTTCTGTCTCAGTCACAGACAAAATTCAGGTCCCTAGACCTTCTATTTCTGGTACTGTTTGACTTACAAATATGCAAGAGATTCATAAGTGTGGGATTTGTGGAGGGAAAGGGCTCTAAGGTGCTCTCCATAAGGCAGGTTTGTTACACCTTTAATTTTTTGTAAGGAACCTCTGATGTCACTCTAGTTGCTCCATATCCCTGGTCAGTTACATACCAAAGTGAGCATTGGACTCTATGATTGGTCTAATAAGGGCAAAGTACAGCAGAATAATGACCTCTTTTGACCAAGATGCCATGCCCGTTCATATAAGTTGCATAACATAAAAGGATTTCCAAATCACTGTGGCCAAGTGGTGGTCAAAGTTAAGGCTACTATGTGCATACCCAGATCCCTGACCACTGGGTCAACTCTTAGGGGTGTATTATCAACATAGTTATTAGCCAGATTGGTTGACTTCCCAACGAGTAAAATGATGCATTTCTTAGCTTTGAGTCTAAGACCAATTATTGGCACCATTTGTTAGTCAGAAATAGACCTTCTGAAGAATGCTTGTGTCTGCAGGGGAGTCGATGATAACCTCCAGATTGCAATCATCTTCAAACTTAGTCAGCCATAAAGCTTTAGTATTTGCTTCCATTTCAGAGAAATACATTCCAAAAATTAGAGTGCCCATTACCGAGCTCTGGGGAACACTAATAGTAACTAGCCTATTGATGGAGGTGGCCTCACCTATTTTGACCTCCTGGGTCCTATCAGTTAACCAGTTGGCTATCCAGCAGGTGATAAAAGGGTTTATACCCAAATTAGTGAGCCTATCTATAATGCCCGAATGAGGTGTTTTATCAAAAGCCTTGGCCAGGTTGAGGTAAGCTGTATGCACAATCTTGCTGTCATCTAATGCTTTAGTGACCCTCTCAAAAGAATCCATCAGATTTAATGAAATGAACTTCCTTTAACAGAGCCAAACTGTGATAGGTCTAGCATTTCCTGGTTATATATGTCCTCATTTCTCATGTCCATGATGATTCTTTCCATGGCTTTACATATGAGGCTGGTTAGACCTATGGGACTGTAGTTATCCAGACCAGTGGTTTGATCTCCTTTGTGCAGAGTAATGACTGTAGCCATCTTCCATTCCTTGGGCACAAAACCTGACTGTTGGCTCTAGTTGAAAAGTGATTCAAGTGGACCAGAGAGGTCATGTTTCATGCTATTTATTAAGCATCCCTGGATGTTATCTAGGCCATCGATGTAATCTTTTTGGCCTTGGAAAGTGCAATGATCCCCTGTTCCCTTGTAATGGTTGGGAGGATTGTGGTAGGCATCATTTCCTTTAGGCTATCAGGGGGATTAGGGGGAGAAATTTGAGCTGGACCTGTCAACCAAAAAGTTGGCAATGTACTCCGGTTCAGTGTAGGTGATGTCATTTACAGGCTTTCTTTAGTTATGTCAGAAACCTGGGTGGAAACTCCCAGATATGCTCTGAGTTAGTGCAAAATGACAAAAAATACACTGAACCACAGACATTGCCAACATCCTGGCAGACAGGTTCAGTGCAAACTTCTGCCCCCTCCCCCCCAAATGAGCAAATGACTATCTCAACAGAGTGTAGCCTCCCTGACATCACAGATGCACAGGTGTGAGCTGCCCTCTCCAAAGCAAAAAACACAGCATCAGTGAGACTGGACGGTGTCCCAGGCTGCATTTTACATGAGCTCCAAGAAGAACTGAACCCTCACTTAAAATCACTGTTCAGTCTCAGCCTTACAACAGGATATGTACCCAAAGAATGGTGTACAGCAACAGTGGTCCCACTCCATAAAGGTGGTGCCACAACGGAGCCCAGAAACTATCACCCTATAATCCTAACTAGCCTGGTCTGCAAAGCTATGGAGCGTATCATCATGGAAATCATAAACAAAGACATTGGGAACTTCCAAACACTGGATCCTACCCAATTCAGCTTTGTTAAGGGCAGATCTTGCCTCTTGAACCTGGTCAATTTCTTTGAAACAGTCACCAAGGCCATAGACGAAGGGAAGGTAGTCCACACAGCCTACCTTGACCTTGCAAAAGCTTTTGACACAATACCCCACTCAGTCATCATAAATAAGCTCACCAGCTTAAATATCAACCCCTATGTCACAAGATGGGTTGCAAACTGGCTTAGGGATAGAACCCACATGGTCAGAATTGCAGGTGCCACGTCAGACTCTAAACCAGTTACAAGTGGTGTCCCACAAGGCTCAGTCCTGGGACCTCTCTTGTTCGGTATATATTTCTCTGAGGTACAGGCTAACACAGGAGGACTGAGGCTGACAAAGTTTGCAGATGACTGCAGACTGGGGGCCATAATCGACTCACCGGCTGACACAAGCATCCTCCAAAAAGGTCTCACAGAGATGGATAACTGGTGCCAGAGCCATGGCCTAAAGCTAAATGCCAAAAAGTGCATAGTCATCCCCTTTGGGAAAAACAAAGTGCCCACAAATTACCACATAGGTGGTAATCCATTAAGTACGGAAGAAGTAATTAGGGATTTGGGGACCCAAGTAGATTGCAATCTCTCCTTTGACAATCACATTGCCAAAGTGGTTAGAAAGACATTCTATATAGCCCACCTTATCATGAAGGGGTTCACATCTAGATCAAGAGAGGTCATTGTGCCCCTGTACTCATCACTCATCAGGCCCATAATTGAATACAATGCCCCATTTGGGATGTACCTTACCCGACACCTGCTACAAGTAGAAGGACCCCAAAAGTACCTCACCAAGAGGATCAAGGGACTCAAACAGATGCCCTACGCAGTTAGGCTAAAGAAACTCCAGCTCTACTCAGTTGCTTACCGCCTACTCAGAGGCGATCTGTGCCTGACGTATAAAGCCATGTCCAACCCAGAATTAATGGACATGCTCCACCTCAAGAAATCCAAATCCATCAGAACTACATGCTCCAGTGACTTAAACCTCAGCACAGAAATAAACAGAACATGCTCAGATTCATATCCCAGAGGCTCCTCTCACTCTGGAACAAAATCCCAATCCATGTCAGACAGAGCCCCTCAATGACCCTCTTCAAGAAGAATCTTGACGTTTGGATGGGAGATCGTAAATTTACCCCTGGGATCTCTACTGTGTCACTGCTAGACAGAGGCATGGTAAACTAACCTTAAATGAGCTATCTTCTGTGACCTACTATACAGAGTCACAGTCAACTAATCTAAGAAGGGTGGTGAAAGCCAAACACACCCTGGCTAGGCTTGTAAATGCCCTAGGACAGATAACCTAGTATCAACCTATGAACCTATGGACCTATGAACAATACGTTCTGTACATTGTTGCATATTACCTCTGAGGTTATAAACAAAGCATTAGAAGTGGTGTAGTATTCTCAATCTATAAAGGGGTAGTTGAGATCCCCTATGAATATAGAAATGGGTTGAATGGTGAGAGACTTTAGTCCACTGAGATAGGTAGTATGGGTTTCCTGGTCCATGAAGCAGGACCTACAGTATAGGTTGCAAGGATATGGTATGAGACACTGTTTATGGTGAGTTTCACATGGGTGAGTTCCAGTGGATAATACATTTTAACTAGTCTGGATGTAAGGTTGGTTTTAACAGCAATGGTGACTCCTCCACCTTTAATTCCTTCTTGTGAAGTAGCTGGTCTAAAGCTGTGAAAGACATTATAACCTTGCATTGCTGTGTTACTATACAGATGGCTATACTCTCCAGGAATAGAAAGGCTTGCAGGGAGTAGAGTTTCTTATTGAGATAACTTCAGTCCATGGTTAATTTATCATTGCAACAAATACCTTATTACTCCTGTTTCATTTATATAACTTTGCCAAACTCACAGCATTATGTATAACCTCTGGAAACAACTCTAATCAAATCACTTCCAAAACAACTAAAGCAGAAGCACTCCTGATAAAATTCTAGAAAAATCCTATACATTCAGCTTTTAAACTAGATCCATCTAAATCATCTTCTCACCTTAAAGCAAAGTAAATTATAATTTGATCATAGCACTGTAAGTGTAGTATAAACCCTCACTGATGAAATCTTACTTAACATGAACAAAGGCAACCTTACCAGGGTTTGTCTTTGTTTACCTCACTAAGGCCTTTGGCCTCATTGACCATTCCATCCTCTGCAAGTTACAGAAAATAGGTATCAGTACAGAAGTGCTTGCTTGTTTTACAGACTTCCCTTTAAACAGACTCTTTAGAATTAAATTATACATATTCATATCTGAAGCAGCCCCACTATTGAAGGGTGTATCACAAGGATCCACACTTACCCCTTCCTTGTCTATGTCGTTATTACTACTATACAACCTTCCACATACAGCTCTGATTCTCTACACAGACAATATGGTTATATACAGATCCCACTCATTTCACTCTACACTTCAAGCCCAACTTAAAAAGACATGTAGTCCTTCCACAATTCACTATTCAAACATAAGTTACTACTTAGTCTCACAAAAACTAAAACTATGCTGTTTGACTCATGTTATTAACTGACAAACTCTCCTAATGTTCTCACTGTCAAAGATACTGACAGTCATTCTGTAACAAACTAACCTCTTTAAAGTTCCTTGGGATCTGGCTAGATCAGTACCTCAGCATCCAAATCCAAATAGGCAAAACTAGAAACAAAATGAATGCTCTTCTGTTCTAGGCCAGGAAAATCTCTCTCCATCTAATTTCTCTAGCTTCCTGTTATTGTTAATGCCTCCAGCAAAACTCTACAGGCTATCTGAAACCAAATATGTCACTTTATCACAAACTTCCCAGCTATGAGCACCACTGCATAATTCTCTCCAAAGCTATCTGAATCTCCATAAACTGCAGAGTTCGCCTTCTACTTAAGTAACTTTTTTCAAACTTTAACAGTCCAGCTCATTTCTTACAGCAAACTCACCACAAAAAACACTCCCTATAGCCTCATCAGGTACTCCCAGTTAATACTTATCCTCCATCAACCGTTCTTTCTGAGTTCTTGCTCCTACGCCCTGGGAATCCCTTAGATCATATTCAAAGGACATACCCTACATTAAATTGAGAGCACAATTCAAGTCTTAGCTCAACAACAAATCTTAATGCAGGTGGTAGCCCATGAACCACATCAGCTAATCTCTAAAATGTTTCTCTACCTCCTGCATTAATCTCTTTTTAACATCTTCCACTGTTTAGAACTTATCCACATTTGTACAAAGTATGCATAATATTTTGCTTCTGAGTTGACTTATCTGTAATATTTTAATACTACAAATGTTTATAATGTTTTACTATACTATTGTTTATTACTGTCTGTATGCCTGTGATTATGTTCGTTTGGGTTTTGTCTGTAAGTGGTCATACTGTAACTATTCCTATGGCTTTATAATAACTTTGCATACTAACAATAATGCATGATACAATATACTTATCCTTAGAAAACTATAGCCCATTCACTCAACATATATCACTCAAGTTACTTTTTGACAAACTATATACTACATTGAATTTACTTTGATGGGTCTTGCTTACCTCTGATATATCCAGTTCATTACACAGCATTTTCACTTTGAAAAAATTAAAACTACAAAGTTGACTTATACCCTCAGCACTCAACAGTTTATTTTAATAAGTCCGCAGTAAGAGGAACAAACCCTTAAATATGGCCCAGGTGACCCAGGCACTATTACCAGCTTGGGTGCCTGAGGCACTGGAAGGGAGGATGAAGGAGTACCAATGCATTTGCATGCATGTGATCCCTGTAGAGGCCAGGGGCATGATGGGGCATAAGGATGGGTGTGGTCAACAGAGGAGAGTATGCACTAGAACTACCAGGCTAAAAAAGGGGTTGGGGGAGTGAGGTAGTTCATAACAAACATCCATGGCAGCAGGATAGCATGTGGTCAGAGGACATTCTCAATATCTTCTTTAGACTTAACCCTAGTGGAAAAAGCCTAGAGGTGATGAGGATGGTAGGAAAATTTGATGAAGGATGTGGACACAGGAATGAACTGATGTTCAAGACTGCATGGGAAGGAGAAAAAAATAGCCTGTGAGACAGGATTTTGTTTCTGAGCCACAACAGTTATTTTAAGCCTCTCAGGGGTATGATCACACTTTATTATGTCTCACACCTCACTGCAGTGTAAAATTTACTGACAAAGTGAGATGTGACTCATGCATCCTGAAAAGGTTGGGTATGCCTACACTAACAGGAAGCTACATCAGTTCTGAGAAGTAAAACCTCAAACCAACTTTCATGAGCAGTAGTATTACTTCAGCCTTAAAAATTGCTGCTTTCCTTGAATGTAATAGGCTCACTAAATAATCATCCTAGAAAACATGTATGTACTATATGTATTGTTATCCTCACAATCCCATGGAAATCACAATATTATTCTCTGCCTGAATTAATGTGATATACCTGTATTGCTTACAACAGGTTGGCAGCACTGACATACTTGCTTTTTAATTTTGTGATAAATTGAAAAGCCTAGACCTGAAATGGATTTGCTCACAGATAAAATGCTCTGCAAGGAAATAACTGTTTAGGAATTATTATGTATAGTTAAGTATTGTTGTTTAATAGCTTTCAGTTAATTCAAAGGTACTTTCACTTATTTTAGCGAGTACTGTTTGCAGCAATGGAGAGAGTACAGTGACACAGCATTGCTGCTTTATGGTGCTTGGCTCTATAGCTCAGTACAGCTCGATTTCTGTCTGGAGTGCCTCCTTTGAGATCTACATGCCCTCACTTTATCTGCATCAGTTTACTCTGAGTGCTCTGTTTTGTTCCACACACTAAAGACATGCAGATAATGCATGTATTTGTTTATATGTGCATGTATGCATATGCTTGTGCATGGGTGTATGTACTTGCCCATATGTACGTGAGTGTGTGTGTGTCTGTGTGTGTGTGTGTGTGTGTGTGTGTGTGTGTGTGTGTGTGTGTGTGTGTGTGTGTGTGTACATATCCTGCCATGGACTGCCATCATATATTCAAGATTGTTTTCTTTGCCTTGTAACCACTAACTGCCAAGATCGGCTTTGACTGTGATGCTAAATTGCATAAAACTAATAATGATGAATGAATAAATGATTGAATGATTATTTGACATAGTACATATCATAACTATGTCTATTTTTCTCTGTCTGAGCATCCATCAATATTGTTTTTTCAGAATCAAACAAGAGGATTACTAATTCCTGAACCATCCAGTTCTTTCCAGAAATGAATTGTCTTTGTGGCAAAAAAATATACTTTGTGAAGAAAGAAAGAAAGAAAGAAAGAAAGAAATACTTTCATGAGCTGTTCCTCTGTAAATATAGAGGATTATGAGCCTGTTGCCAATCATAACCTGCTTATTATGTGTTCAAGACATGGATATCAAGAAATATGTCCTTGAGGTGAATCTTAGCATCCATGTCAAGGACACATAATTAAAGAATAAGATTGGAAATCCGATCATAATTATTTAAAGTGCATGGAACTTTTTCTGCTTCATGTACTTTTAGTTACAGTAAAAAAACAAACAAACAAAAAAAAAACACGCTAAGGGGTTTACCATCTTTCAAAGTCTTAAAGTACTTAGCAAGTGTTGTCAGAAGGACAGTGTAACACAGTTTTTACACTCACCTTGCCATTACTGTCAACTCTCCAGATTTTTATAGCACGTCCAGATTTTTTGCCTTCTCCATTCTCTTATGATTCTAAACTACATTGCATCTACTTAGCTGTAAAACTAGAATAAGGTCTTAAAGTTATTTTACTTGCATATTACTATACACATCTTGTCTGTGGAGGCATTCACTCAAACTCAGGTCCCATCCAAACAACAGGGATATTCACTGACAACATATTAACAAACACCAATGAGCTAACACTTTTCCATTCCCAATGCACAGAGTATATGCAACAATCTTTTCTCCCTGCATTCTTGGACTGAAATACACTCACCAGCTACACTAACACTAACTGAGACATGGATTAAGCCCACTATAACCTTTGAAGAAATATTATTAGCCAACTAGAGTATATTACACCTTGACCACTTAAACAAAAAAGGGGGAGCTATACTTCTGTTCTGAAGGTATAGCTCTGCTCTGCCAAAATAACCTTGGACTTTCTTTGCATTCCATCATAATCCCATTCTTTTTCAAAGCCAAAATCCCAGTGTCCCTCCTTGAAATTAATAAAGCTGAGTCCATCTTCAGTATAGCCCTCTATAATCCTACCACTAGTGGTTCCAATTTGACATTCTAGAAAATATTCTCTTTCGGTTATCTTTCAACATATTACTTGAAACCATCATTATAAGTAATGCAAACATTAACTAGCCCCCACATCACTCACTAACCAATATTCATCTATAAATGTCCATAACTTCACTCAATTAACTCTGCACCACTTTTCATCTACACTAAACTGGATCTTAACTTCTAGCAACAATATTATTCACACAGGTGTCCTGCAAGATTTTCGTAGTGACCATAATTCAACATTTGCCCTCTGATCCATATTCAAACATTGTAAGCCTGTAATCTAAAATGAGAAACAAGGCCAGCACCCTAGTGTGTAATATAACTTTATTCCAAAATGAATAATGCACCATCTGATCCAGTCAAAACCAGTCAGAACCCAAACCGTTTTCGGCAGTAAACCTGCCTTCCTCAGTGGGAACATTAGACATACCATAATGCAGTAAAGAAATAAATACACACAGGAATATTCTGACTAGCTAATTCACAAATGTTCATTTAAACCAGAGCTACATAACCTCCCTAATTTGATAATCCAACATTTTTCTTTTTTGTTAAGTAAGCTATGTCGTCCTATCTTATTTGTTCTATCTCCCTTGATTTTGTCAATAACTAGAAATCTAAATTCAGCTGTAGAGTGTTTAAGGGAATGTTTATATAGGGCATTAGGTTGCCTTCTGTTCCTAATATCACTTAAATGTTCTGATAGACAAATTCTTAAAGTACGCAATGTTTGGCCAATATAGAATGCAGCACAGGAGCAAGTAGCCAGATAGATAACCCAATCTGCGCTACAATTGCTAAAACATTTTATATCATATATCTGAGGGGTATTTTGCTAGAAAATTGTTTTGATTTTCTAACATATTTACACAATGAACAGTGTTCATGTGGATAACATCCTACTACTTTATTGCCAGTCAATGCAGTTAATACCCATCAGGAAATATCCAAGGAGATAGAACAAATAAGATAAGACTACATAGCTTACTTAACAAAAATGAAAAATGTTGGATTATTAAATTAGGGGGTGTTGTTTAGCCCTGGTTTAAATGAACATTTCTGAATTAGCCAGAATATCCCTGTGTGTATTTATTTATTTAATGCATTATGTTATGTCTATTGTTCCCACTGAGGAAGGCAGGTTTACTGCTGAAACCAGTTTGGATTCTGATTGGTTTTGACTGGATCGGATGGTGCATTGTTGTTTTGGAATAAAGTTATATTCCACACTTAAGTGCTGGCCTTGTTTTTCATTTTGGCATTTACTATTTTGGTCGTTGCACTTGCTGTACTTGTGGATTCGGTGTAGGAAGCCTGTAATCTACAAATCTATGAGGAATTTTTTTAAATTGAACAGATTCCTTCCTCTCGTCTCTCTTCAAGCTTATAAATGGAATATTCTCAAGATACTTCCTCTCACTTCAGTTGTTCTTCCTTTCAATAATACTTTTCTTAAATATTCTGAACTCCCATGCAACACTTAGGCACAGCAGAGTCAAAGCCCATCCAGCCCCTTGTCTGAGTCTGCCCACTAAGTAGAGAGGTCCAGATACAATATCATGCACTGACTCTTTCTCTGCAACAAAGGAAAATCCCAAGTATACTCTGACAAAAAGGTCTACTTCATCTTACAACAGAGTAACAACTGCAAATCTCCCAAAATATTCTAGTCCGCCCCTTGTAAAGTTCATAATCCAGGCAAACCATTTCAACCCAATCCAATTTCTACAGAATCTGACTTCAATGTAGCTTGCATCTTCATCTCATTTCGTTAATACTGTCACCTCTCCATCAAAAGACAATTCAGTTACTGGACCCCCTCATACTCCTTCATCTCATAATGCCAACTCTCTAGCCTTCAAACTTGTAACCATCAAAACCATCAAACAATACTTCAGAAACCTACAAGTCACTACTACTGCTCCAGGCAGCTTAGGTACGGAATACTAAAAATTAGTAGCTGACACTCTGGCCTATCTCATTTCCATCCTGATCAAGAGTTCTGTCTAAGAATTTTCCATCACCCTAGAAAAACTCTTTCATCTTGCCACTTCACAAAGATGGCCCCTCCTCTTGCATTATTAGCTTCAGACATATAGCAATGCTATCTCACCTCTTACAAATCATAGAGATGTGTATCCACTATGCTGTCTTTTCCGTCAACCAGAATATCCTGACAATATCACAACATGGTTTCTGAACCTCTTGCAACACTGACACTGCTCTACTTTCCTTCCGGAATTCAGTAGTTGCACCTCCTCAGAATTCCTTGATCTCTCAAAAGCTTTTGACACTGTCTCTCACTTTTTATTCCTACTATGAATTTCCAAAAGAGATCTATCAAACAAATCTGTCCTCTGGTTCAAATCTTACCTTCATCTCAGAAAACAAAGTATAAAATGGGAAGAGGCTTCATCTGCTTTTTATTGACATCCCTGTTGGTATCCCAAAAGGATCTATTCTTGGACCATTTCTCTTCATCACATACATCAATGACCTGCCTATTGTAGTAACCAGTGCCACTCCTATCCCTTGAGCAGATGCCTGTATCATTGTATGTTCTGCCACTTCTACTTTTGATTTAGAGAAAGACACACAATGCTTTTTCTTCACTGAGTCCTGCCTGCAGGAATGTAATCTGATCCAAAACCCTTCCCCCACAAAAAAAAAAAAAAAAAACTTATGGCCTTTGCTTATACCTTAGAACCCTATGTCAGGCTCACCCTATCCAGTCAATGTGCTCATCTGATGGCACAACAATTAAAATAGTTCACCACACTAAATTATTTAGAGTTACCACTGATGAGCACATAAAATTTTGACCTACACAATCATTAAGTAACTGTAAAAACAAACCAAAAGTTGGAATGTTCTATGGATCCAAGAGATTCTTGTCTAGCCAAGCCCAAATACTTATTACTGCAACCTGTCTTCTGCCTTCCCTGATATACATCTCCACCTTTTTCAGCAGTCCTCAGTCAACCCAGCTCACCAAATGTGAGCAATCATGCAATAAAACTGCAAAGTGAGCCACTGATTTTTCCAATATAACAAGCCATCGAATAGCCCTCAGGCAACTAAACTGGCTTAACTCCCCATGGTCCTTTAATGTAACCAATTAAAAACTGCACATAAAATCCTTCACTATCCGCAAGTATGTCCCTACCTCAGCAGTCATATGCTCTGGTATTACCCCACTCACAGATTGTGCTCATCTAACAAATTCCTGGCAAAAGTAACTAACTCACATAATCCACCTGGTGACTCACTATACACGTGCTACATAGCAACAATGTAAAAATCCCTTCCTATCTTCTTCTATCAAACAGAAAATACAAAAAAACTCAAACACAATGTAAAACTCTTCCTATACAACAACTGGCTATGGTACAGTTCAGAACCACCTGATTAATACCCACAATGCACCTGTATGTCCACTACTTTACCCTCACCACTGCTTTCTCTCCTGTTCCCTCCTTCTCATCTGTACTACTTTTAATCATATATTAATCTTATCAAGAAGGTATTGGCAAGAGCTGTCAACAATGACACGAGATCACATTTACAAATACATACAGAGCAGTACCTAACATTCTACTTACACATGTATTCATAATAGTTTTTTAAGTTTATAACTTCTCCATGTAATTTGTATATCTAGTGTGTCTTCTTTATAAAACCTTATGTATGCCTTTCTTGATTAATACCTCGACTGAAGCTGCACATAACTTCTATTGTATTCGAGGTAAATAGCTTTTCCTGTTGTCAAAATACACACACACACACACACACACACACACACACACACACACACACACACACACATATATATATATATATATATATATATATATATATATATATATATATATATCTATGTATATATATATATACATATATATATATATATATATATATATATTTATATATAGCTGTATATATTTGCTTAGTGCGGTTAATATATCAAGGACAATTGGGTAAGGATGTCTAGATGTCAGCTTTTAATTTGGAACATCAGATTCTGCCTTGCTAAATTTACATAATATACATTGTATTTACCCATAATAAATGCACAAATGGATGTTTTAAGGGACCTGTTAATGAGCTTAATTTCATCTCACTTAAAAGAATTTTCCGGTAGTGACAGATTTATACTTCCTACACTTAGTTCAGTGCACGGAGATATCAAATGAAGACTGTTGGAGGGATAAATATGAAAAAAAGCATGCTTTGCTTGAAATGTCTTCTGGCACAGATTTACTGAGTGTATTTAATGTACAAATCTCACTCAGCTCAGGTCATACAAATAAATGACTATCCGCTTGCAAATTTTGTAAATTATTAGTGATGAATGAGAAGAGTAAGACTTTGCTTTATGATTCTAGGAAAAGGCCTAGGAAGAATAATGGCATTATCTTGCCTGTACATTTGCATTCATTTATCTGTTACTGCATTTGCTACTGTTTATGTTTTTGCTGCACCTTATTGCCTGAGCTGAGCCTACATCCAATTGTTTCTGTTCAGTGCTCTACCTCAGTAAACAAAATTAAAAAAAAAACAAAAAAACAAAAAAGAAAACAATTCTGCTAACAATGGATCTATAACCAAGAGACAATGAGCATTTGGGGGTCAGGCTAGCAAAAGTTTGACTGCCACTCAGGTGCCCATAGCAGCTGGCCAAGGAGGATGATGATATTGCTGCTGCTGGCTCACGCATCCTTGGTGATGGGTGTAGTTTTGGCTTGCCACATAGGTAACACCTAGCAGGAGTACTAGATGTTTACCCAGAGGAGTTCCAAGATGGCCATGCTGATGCTACCATAGTATATTCACATGCTTCCCTTGGGAAGTAATGATCACCTTTCTCAGTGAAGGTGCTGAGGATTAAGTAGGGTACTCCCAGGGGAAGAGGGTAGGCTACACCCCCCCCCCAGACGACCAAGCTGTTCTTCTTACTGCTTGACTTTCCACAGGGAACAGATTGCTAATAGAGTGCAATGGTAGGAAGGAATGGACAGTAGAGCTCTCACCTAGCTTGGGATTACCTGGCTACTGACAAGCAGAATAGTCCAATTAGGCAAAAATAGTTGCAAAGTTCTGGAGAAAATTGAAAAAAGTGCTCTTGGAGGAAATTCTTTTTTGCTACCCTTAATGCTGAACAGAAGAGAATTTGATGGGTTATAGCTCAAGAATATAAGAACAATTTAAGATCACATTCTATATTATATTGCAAAGAAAGTGTAGTGGGTCTACTTAATATTTTAACCCATTTGAGCAATACCAAGATTCATACATGGTGCTTTCAACAAGAAACTGTCACTTTTGTTTTCTGGGAATAACTTGTGAAAAACATTTTTTTTTTAAGTTGTTAGGCTACAGTTGTCTTTCCTAGGCTAAATTGTAACCTTATCATTCTGAAGGAGGTTACTTAGACTTTGTTGGATATTCTCCATGTAGTTCAATATATTACCTAAATAGTAACACCTTTGATTCTGATGATATTGTTAGATGCTATGATTTTAAGTGGTAAGACGAGGAACTTCAAATGCTTCATACAGGAATCAAACTGATACTTGCTTTACAACAGAAGTATGGTTTTAAAAAATAACTGATTATGGGCCTTTGATGAAACACTATAACTTAATGTATGAGAAATCTTTTCGAATCTGATTTTCATTGTTATGGAATCAAATGTCAATACATATTATAGTAGCTATAGTAGCTGATTTCACTTTAAAATATTACTGAATGCATATATGAATAAAGATATATACATTTAATATCTGGCCCTTGCTCATGAACCAGAAAAAGAACTACAAAAATATAACTCTGCACCTGAAATTGTTGGCAGCAACAATAAGTAAACAAGAAAGATAAATATGAAACCCCAAGAAACATCATATTCTTAAAAATAGTTTGCTGAACTCATTAACATGCAGTCTGTCAATATTTAACTATAATCTTTTTATAAATTGCAGAATGATGAACATCTGTTTACTTTATTTCAACAGAACAGGAAGGAGTACAGTTTAGCTCTATACTGCAAATACATTTCTTCACTAAGGTCTTCAAATGTCTTTTCACATCTTTATTTAATTGCAGTTTGTTAAATAAATAAATTGATTGAGCTGTACAAGGTTTTCACACATACCAATATGCCAATATACAAGCATAATATTAAAACTATTCCTTTATGGAACCCTAACTCTCACCCTAATTTGAAAACACACACACACACACACACACACACACACACACACACACACACACACACACACACACACACACACACACACACACACACACACACACAAAACTTCATTGCCAAAGCTTTAATTATAACATTATAAACTAAAGTTTCGGTGTTACTACCCACTGCTAATTATTTATACTTGACATGGCATCATTGTATTCATCCTCCATTCAGCAAGGTCTGGCATCAGAAATGGGATATGATAAATGGAACACTTAACTAGTAATATATTATAAATATGTATATATCTATATATATATATATATATATATATATATATATATATATATATATATATAGTACTTACGTATTATCGCAACCAGATTTTTAACGGCAACAGCAGTTGCTTCACAATCATTAAATATGCTAGTTAATGTTGTAAAACTGTTGTAGAATGTCTATTTTTGTACCACAAAAGTGTGTTTTCTTTACTTATATCAACAAAATGTAAAAAACATAGTGTTCATGTTTCTTTCAGCACTTTACCGCAAGCATATTTATTATTTCAAGTCTGCCTGCTGCATGTTCCTTTGCTTGCCCATAAAAAAGACTGCTTCCCACCACTAGTAAAAGAAAACCACCAAAAGACCTATCAACATCATTATCTTAGTAATGAAATCAATGATCGCTGAAGTAGTATGTGCTTTTGTCAGAACATGCCACCTTCACAAATCTAAAACATCAGTCCTACCAAGTTTTTCATAGAAAAATGACCACGGAATCAGCTGTTAACATCATCCACCCTCACAATTTAAAAGCATTAATAATTCAATGGTTCTTTTCAAGACCGATTAAAACATTGTTAAAATAAAAAGTTTACGAAAGCCACATTTTTTGTCTCTGTGTTTTCTTTATCTGAACTTATCCTTACCTAAACTAGCTGCAGTGTTTTGAACATTTGATAGGAAGCAA